>NC_047105.1:64923700-65293700 GCF_902500255.1 Thalassophryne amazonica | reverse complement strand
GCTGCTCACTCCAGGGCTGCGCTCCAGTGAGCCACCATGGCGACGCAGGCTATAGTCACTCCCATCAGGTGAACAATCAAGGCGCCAGCCATCGTCCAACTGTTTCCTTTTACAGTTTAGGTCTCTGTTTTGCAATTCCCTTTCACGTTCCGCTGCCCAGGTATCGTGGGAACGCCTATCCAGACGATCCAATGGTTCAAAGCCTGCTCCTCTCATTCTGTTGGAAACACCCAGGCCAGGCCACTCAGGAGTAGAGTAGAACTCCCTTTCTCTCAAGCGAACAGGGAGCAGAGTCCTCTCTCGTGATCTCACCGGGTCTGTAGTAAGGTGGCGGACGTAAGGCTCAGGGACTAAGTCGTAGGGAGGCAGGGGGAGAGGGAGCTGTATGTACGGCTGCTGCTGTTGGTGGTAGCGTTGCTCCATATGTGCAAAGTCTACTCTGAGTCTCCTGTCAGGGCCACCCAGAGGGAACCCATGCATGTGGGCACAGGCAGCCTGAGCAGCATCCAAGCTTTCGTACTGAATATAGGCCCACACCTCACCTTTCCTGTAGTCTATAGTTCGAATTGTGCCAAAGCGGTCAAACTCCTTGGCCAGAGCAGCAAGAGGGACCCACGGTCCAAGGCCACCCACCCATAGCCGGGTTGTGGGAGTAGGTTTACCATATCCAATCTTAATTTGGCTGTGACCCACAAGTTTCCCTGACATAGCCACTTTGGCACGATGAGCCATGTCAAGATTCTCAAACTTTATAAATCCATATGTGTTACTCTGACCGCGTGCTGCCCACTTTATGTCCACCTCTGTTATCACCCCAAATCTGTCAAAAGCCCTCCTCAGATCGTTCTCTGTCAAACTAAGGTCTAGATTCCCAAGAAACAAAGTCCTGTTGGGCCTCTGCTCATCCTCACAGGTCCTCAGCTCATCCTCCCGGAACACAGCACATTCAGGGATAAAGGGCGGGCGGTTTCTGGCGTCATAGAGGGCATAGTCTTTGTCCAGATCCCGGAGGTGAGGCGGTGGGTGAGGCGGGGGGAGGCGGCCTAAAGCCAGCTGCTGTAAGCGGTAGTCTCTGTAGCCCAACGCCGTAGGGGACAGCGGCCTCTGGGAGTGTCTGTTCCCTGACGGGAAGCTGTCTTTGCAAACAGGCGAGCGGCTTCTGTGTCGGTTCTGGTAAACGGGCTCGATTTTCAGAGGACGGTCGTACAGCATCAGCTTGCCGCGGGCGCGTTTAGCCGCGCGTGCGTCCTCAGGCCTCCTGAAGTTAACGAGCGCCACCTTCTGGTCGTTTTCTCGGCTCATTTTAATACTCACTTCGCCAAACTTTTTAAATTCGTGAAACAGTGCGTCTTCTAGCTCCTCGTCGTTCAGCTGCGAGCCCAGCTCACTTACTCTCAGAGTCTTGTACTCACATTCTGGGTCTGACGGAGGCCGTGAACCGGACATGGACGCAGCGACACCGTCCGCGGCGGCGTCAGCGCCACCGTGCGGTTTGTTATACGAAGCAGCTCCGTAATCGTAAGGCCCAGGTCTGTTCAAAGAATTAAGGCCGCCGGGCTCCCTCGAGTCTCGTTTCTCGCCGTGTAAAGTCCTCTTGGACGGAGCGCCGCCGCTCTGTGCGGAGCTGGTACCGTTGCTGCTGCCTGCTAGCCGCGGCGGCAGCGCGGCCGCCTTCCTGCCGCTCGGGTGGCTTCCTCCGCGGTCACGGCTCTCATCTGACGCCCGGGAACGTTTCTTCAGCGGTGATCGCTCTTTTCCCTTCATGTCCAAAAGCCGATGTCTGAGGTGCAGCAAGACGAAGCGCGTTGTCTAAACGAACATCAACTGCTTTCTTTCAAGCAAGAGTCACCGCGGCCATATTGCACTACTTTACGGAAGGCCCGGCTACACTGAGGCAAAAACTCATTGGCTGCACGGGCTGTCAGTCAAGTGAGACAGGGGCGGGCGTGTCTACTCTGTGGAACGAGTCGAATGAGTTTTTTTGTTTTTGTTTTTTCAAAATTAAGCCAGATAGTTGCCAGCTACTCTTTATATGAAGAAGCCCTTGAAATTCCTGCACATATATTATCCAGTACACCGAACTCGATGCTGTGACCATCTGTTGTGGTCAAGACGGACTCTAGAAGGGACAAAACAAGATTGCCACAAACACGCAGTAACCACTGATCTGAACGAACAGTGGCTTATAACAGTTAAGTTGCACAGTGAAACAAGCAAATAGATAATTGTGTGCAACGGAAGGATTACTTTAATGAATACAGAACAGAACGACAAGGTGGTGATCAAAGCCTGACTGCTCTACTCCGCACCCTGGTGGCTAAACCTAAACACTGGATGCATCTGCTGAGCTGACAGGGAGGGGAAAAAAACAAAAACCCTGCATTCAATCCAGCACATATACATGTGGGATTTTGCTTCAACCACACTGATGAGAAACCTTTCCACGTGCACAGAAAAGCGTTTTTTTTCCTGCCTGATTCTTGGGGTGACACATGGAGAACTCAACCAGTTTTGTGAGCTATGAGTACTATTACGGCTACCTGGATCCTATAATTGTGGATGAGCGTAAACTGAAATATCATAAATGTAAGTATTTTATGCTTTGCTGAATTTTTATATCCATCTTTGGTTGTATGCAATAACAATTTTTCCCCCCTTTCAGATTCAATTGTTATTATATTTTGGATTTGCCTGGCTACTTTTTTGGGATTTCTGTTCTTCATTTTAAAGTTCATGTCTCGCAGTGGAAACCCACAGTAAGTGTCATTCATTCATATTTTAAATATTTGATGCTGACAGGGTAGAGGTGTTTGTCAGTTTGCGATTTTGACACAGAGACTAATTTTAAGACTGTTAAAATCACAGGTCCCAACCTAAAAGGAGTCAGAGAACATCTGCAGCTTAATATGAGGTTTATTCAACTTGGACTCCATCAGGTGAGATCACAAAACCTTCACAATCAAATCAAATCAAATCAATTTTATTTATATAGCGCCAAATCACAACAAACAGCTGCCCCAAGGCGCTTTATATTGTAAGGAAAGGCCATACAATAATTACGGAAAAACCCCAACGGTCAAAACGACCCCCTGTGAGCAAGCACTTTGCGACAGTGGGAAGGAAAAACTCCCTTTTAACAGGAAGAAACCTCCAGCAGAACCAGGCTCAGGGAGGGGCAGTCTTCTGCTGGGACTGGTTGGGGCTGAGGGAGAGAACCAGGAAAAAGACATGCTGTGGAAGAGAGCAGAGATCAATCACTAATGATTAAATGCAGAGTGGTGCATACAGAGCAAAAAGCGAAAGAAACACTCAGTGCATCATGGGAACCCCCCAGCAGTCTAAGTCTATAGCAGCATAACTAAGGGATGGTTCAGGGTCACCTGATCCAGCCCTAACTATAAGCTTTAGCAAAAAGGAAAGTTTTAAGCCTAATCTTAAAAGTAGAGAGGGTGTCTGTCTCCCTGATCTGAATTGGGAGCTGGTTCCACAGGAGAGGAGCCTGAAAGCTGAAGGCTCTGCCTCCCATTCTACTCTTACAAACCCTAGGAACTACAAGTAAGCCTGCAGTCTGAGAGTGAAGCGCTCTATTGGGGTGATATGGTACTATGAAGTCCCTAAGATAAGATGGGACCTGATTATTCAAAACCTTATAAGTAAGAAGAAGAATTTTAAATTCTATTCTAGAATTAACAGGAAGCCAATGAAGAGAGGCCAATATGGGTGAGATATGCTCTCTCCTTCTAGTCCCTGTCAGTACTCTAGCTGCAGCATTTTGAATTAACTGAAGGCTTTTCACTGAACATTTAGGACAACCTGATAATAATGAATTACAATAGTCCAGCCTAGAGGAAATAAATGTATGAATTAGTTTTTCAGCATCACTCTGAGACAAGACCTTTCTAATTTTAGAGATATTGCGCAAATGCAAAAAAGCAGTCCTACATATTTGTTAAATATGCGCATTGAATGACATATCCTGATCAAAAATGACTCCAAGATTTCTCACAGTATTACTAGAGGTCAGGGTAATGTCATCCAGAGTAAGGATCTGGTTAGACACCATGTTTCTAAGATTTGTGGGGCCAAGTACAATAACTTCAGTTTTATCTGAGTTTAAAAGCAGGAAATTAGAGGTCATCCATGTCTTTATGTCTGTAAGACAATCCTGCAGTTTAGCTAATTGGTGTGTGTCCTCTGGCTTCATGGATAGATAAAGCTGGGTATCATCTGCGTAACAATGAAAATTTAAGCAATGCTGTCTAATAATACTGCCTAAGGGAAACATGTATAAAGTGAATAAAATTGGTCCTAGCACAGAACCTTGTGGAACTCCATAATTAACCTTACTCTGTGAAGAAGATTCCCCATTTACATGAACAAATTGTAATCTATTAGATAAATATGATTCAAACCACCACAGCGCAGTGCCTTTAATACCTATGGCATGCTCTAATCTCTGTAATAAAATTTTATGGTCAACAGTATCAAAAGCAGCACTGAGGTCTAACAGAACAAGCACAGAGATGAGTCCACTGTCTGAGGCCATAAGAAGATCATTTGTAACCTTCACTAATGCTGTTTCTGTACTATGATGGATTCTAAAACCTGACTGAAATTCTTCAAATAGACCATTCCTCTGCAGATGATCAGTTAGCTGTTTTACAACTACCCTTTCAAGAATTTTTGAGAGAAAAGGAAGGCTGGAGATTGGCCTATAATTAGCTAAGATAGCTGGGTCAAGTGATGGCTTTTTAAGTAATGGTTTAATTGCTGCCACCTTAAAAGCCTGTGGTACATAGCCAACTAATAAAGATAGATTGATCACATTTAAGATCGAAGCATTAACTAATGGTAGGGCTTCCTTGAGCAGCCTGGTAGGAATGGGGTCTAACAGACATGTTGATGGTTTGGAGGAAGTAACTAATGAAAATAACTCAGACAGAACAATCGGAGAGAAAGAGTCTAACCAAATACCGGCATCACTGAAAGCAGCCAAAGATAACGATATGTCTTTGGGATGGTTATGAGTATTTTTTTCTCTAATAGTTAGAATTGTATTAGCAAAGAAAGTCATGAAGTCATTAGCTAAAGTTAAAGGAATACTCGGCTCAATAGAGCTCTGACTCTTTGTCAGCCTGGCTACAGTGCTGAAAAGAAACCTGGCGTTGTTCTTATTTTCTTCAATTAGTGATGAGTAGTAAGATGTCCTAGCTTTACAGAGGGCCTTTTTATAGAGCAACAGACTCGTTTTCCAGGCTAAGTGAAGATCTTCTAAATTAGTGAGACGCCATTTCCTCTCCAACTTACAGGTTATCTGCTTTAAGCTGCGAGTTTCTGAGTTATACCACAGAGTCAGGCACTTCTGATTTAAGGCTCTAGGAGCTACAGCATCCAAAGTTGTCTTCAATGAGGATGTAAAACTATTGACGAGATACTCTATCTCACTCACAGAGTTTAGGTAGCTACTCTGCACTGTGTTGGTATATGACATTAGAGAACATAAAGAAGGAATCATATCCTTAAACCTAGTTACAGCGCTTTCTGAAAGACTTCTAGTGTAATGAAACTTATTCCCCACTGCTGGGTAGTCCATCAGAGTAAATGTAAATGTTATTAAGAAATGATCAGACAGAAGGGAGTTTTCAGGGAATACTGTTAAGTCTTCAATTTCCATACCATAAGTCAGAACAAGATCTAAGATATGATCAAAGTGGTGGGTGGACTCATTTACATTTTGAGCAAAGCCAATTGAGTCTAATAATAGATTAAATGCAGTGTTGAGGCTGTCATTCTCAGCATCTGTGTGGATGTTAAGATCGCCCACTATAATGACCTTATCTGAGCTAAGCACTAAGTCAGACAAAAGGTCTGAAAATTCACAGAGAAACTCACAGTAACGACCAGGTGGACGATAGATAATAACAAATAAAACTGGTTTTTGGGACTTCCAATTTGGATGGACAAGACTAAGAGTCAAGCTTTCAAATGAATTAAAGCTCTGTCTGGGTTTTGGATTAATTAATAAGCTGGAATGGAAGATTGCTGCTAATCCTCCGCCTCGGCCCATGCTACGAGCATTCTGGAAGTTATTGTGACTCTGGGGTGTTGACTTATTTAAACTAATATATTCATCCTGCTGTAACCAGGTTTCTGTAAGGCAGAATAAATCAATATGTTGATCAATTATTATATCATTTACTAACAGGGACTTAGAAGAGAGAGACCTAATGTTTAATAGACCACATTTAACTGTTTTAGTCTGTGGTGCAGTTGAAGGTGCTATATTATTTTTCTTTTTGAATTTTATTCTTAAATAGATTTTTGCTGGTTATTGGTGGTCTGGGAGCAGGCACCGTCTCTACGGGGATGGGGTAATGAGGGGATGGCAGGGGGAGAGAAGCTGCAGAGAGGTGTGTAAGACTACAACTCTGCTTCCTGGTCCCAACCCTGGATAGTCATGGTTTGAAGGATTTAAGAAAATTGGCCAGATTTCTAGAAATGAGAGCTGCTCCATCCAAAGTGGGATGGATGCCGTCTCTCCTAACAAGACCAGGTTTTCCCCAGAAGCTTTGCCAATTATCTATGAAGCCCACCTCATTTTTTGGACACCACTCAGACAGCCAGCAATTCAGGGAGAACATGCGGCTAAACATGTCACTCCCGGTCCGATTGGGGAGGGGCCCAGAGAAAACTACAATCATATAATGAAGCTGCAGTGTTCACCTCAAATAAGTCAAATTTAAACAGCAGACACTAATTCTTTGCAGTGCTTCACTGAGTAAACAAAGCATTACACAACTGTTATGCTGGGCTTTAAATAAAGTGTGAGGGTGCATGTGGACTTTTAGCTTCATCTTCTTCTTCTTTGTCTTTCGGCTGTTCCCGTTAGGGGTCGCCACAGCAGATCAATCGTTTCCATCTCACCCTGTCCTCTGTATCTTCCTCTGTCACACCAACCACCTGCATGTCCTCTCTCAGCACATCCATGAACCTCCTCTTTGGTCTCCCTCTTCTCCTCCTGCCTGGTGGCTCCATCCTCAGCATCCTTCTCCCTATATACCCTGGGTCCCTCCTCTGCACATGTCCAAACCATCTCAATCTCGCCTCTCTGACTTGTCTCCAAATCGTCCCACCTGAGCTGTCCCTCTGATATGTTCATTCCTAATCTTGTCCATTCTTGTCACTCCCAAAGAGAATCTCAACATCTTCAGCTCTGCTACCTCCAGCTCTGCCTCCTGTCTTTTTGTTAGTGCCACTGTTTCTAAACCATACAACATAGCTGGTCTCACTACTGTTTTGTAAATGTTCCCCTTCACTCTTGCTGATATTCTTCGGTCACAAATCACTCCTGCCACCTTTCTCCACCCACTCCACCCTGCCTGCACTCTCTTCTTCACCTCTCTACCACACTCTCCATTACTTTGAACAGTTGACCCCAAATATTTAAACTCATCTACTTTCACCACTTCTACTCCTTGTAACTGCACTATTCCACTGGGCTCCCTCTCATTCACACACATGTACTCAGTCTTGCTTCTACTGACTTTCATTCCCCTTCTCTCCAAAGCATATCTCCACTTCTCCAGACTAGACTCAACTTGCTCTCTACTCTCACTACAGATCACAATGTCATCTGCAAACATCATAGTCCATGGGGACTCCTGTCTGATCTCATCTGTCAACCTGTCCATCACCACTGCAAACAAGAAAGGACTCAGAGCTGATCCTTGGTGTAATCCCACCTCCACCTTGAATGAGTCTGTCATTCCGACTGCGCATCTCACCGCTGTCACACTATTCTTGTACATGTCCTGCACTACCCTAACATACTTCTCTGCCACTCCAGACTTCCTCATACAATGCCACAACTCTTCTCTTGGCACCCTATCATAAGCTTTTTCTAAGTCCACAAACACACAATGTAACTCTTTCTGTCCTCCTCTGTACTTTTCCAACAGTATTCTCAGAGCAAACATTGCATCTGTAGTGCTCTTTCTCGGCATGAAACCATATTGCTGCTCACAGATCTTCACCTGTTTTCTAAGCCTAGCTTCTACTACTCTTTTCCATAACTTCATGCTGTGCCTGATCAGCTTTATGCCTCTGTAGTTACTGCAGCTCTGCACATCACCCTTGTTCTTGAAAATAGGAACCAGCACACTTCGTCTCCACTCCTCAGGCATCCTCTCACTTTCCAAGATTTTATTAAACAATCTGGTTAGAAACTCTACTGCCATCTCTCCTAGACATTTCCATGCCTCCATTGGAATGTCATCTGGACCAACTGCCTTTCCACTCTTCATCCTCTTCATAGCAGCCCTCACTTCTTCCTTGCTAATCTCTTTTACTTCCTGATTTACTCTCACATCATCCAGCCTTTTCTCTTGCTCATTTTCTTTATTCATCAACTCTTCAAAATATTCCCTCCACCTTCTCAGCACACACTCCTCACTTGTCAGCACATTACCATGTGCATCTTTTACCACCCTAACCTGCTGCACATCCTTTCCAGCTCTGTCCCTTTGTCTGGCCAATCGGTACAAGTCCTTTTCTCCTTCCTTACTATTCAACTTCTTGTACAGCTCGCAATATGCCTTTTCCTTTGCTTTTGCCACTTCTCTTCTCGCCTTACGCCACATCTCCTTGTACTCCTGTCTACTTTCTTCATCTCTCTGACTATCCCAAAACTTTTTCGCCAACCTCTTTCTCCTTATGCTTTCCTGGACCTCTTCATTCCACCACCAAGTCTCCTTGTCTTCCTTCCACTGTCCAGATGTCATACCCAGTACTGTCCTAGCTGTGTCCCTCACCACATCTGCAGTACTTTTCCAGTTGTCCAAAATTACTTCCCCTCCAACCAGTGCTTCTCTCACCTGCTCGCTAAATTTCACACAACAGTCTTCCTCCTTCAGCTTCCACCATCTGATCCTTTGTTGAGCTCTCACTCTCTTCTTCTTCTTTACCTCTAAAGTCATCCTACAAACAACCATCCTATGCTGTCTAGTGACACTCTCTCCTGCTACCACCTTACAGTCTGTGATTTCTTTTAGCTTGCATCTCCTATAAAGAATGTAGTCCACTCTGTGCACCTTCCTCCACTCTTATGTTACCCTGTGCTCCTCCCTTTTCTTAAAGTAGGTATTCACCACAGCCATTTCCATCCTTTTTGCAAAATCAACTACCATCTGTCCTTCCCCATTCCTATCCTTGATACCATATCTACCCATTACTTCCTCATCACCTCTGTTCCCTTCACCAACATGCCCATTGAAGTCTGCTCCTATCACCACTCTTTCATGCTTGGGCACACTCTCCACCACCTCATCTAACACACTCCAGAAATCTTCTTTCTCCTTCATCTCACATCCTACCTGTGGGGCATATGCACTGATGATATTCATCATCACCCCTTCAATTTCCAACTTCACACTCATCACCCTGTCAGACACTTGCTTAACCTCCAACACACTTTTAACATACTCTTCCTTTAAAATGACCCCAACACCATTTCTCTTCCTGTCCTCACCATGGTATAACAACTTGTACCCACCGCCGATGCTCCTGCTCTTACTTCCCTTCCACTTGGTCTCTTGCACACACAATATGTCTACCTTTCTCCTCTCCATCATATGAGCCAGCTCTCTCCCTTTACCAGTCATACTACCAACATTCAAAGTCCCCACTCTCATTTCCACCCTTCTAGTTTTCTTCTTCTCCCGCTGTTCGTGGCAACGTTTTCCTCCTCTTCTTCGTTGTCGTCTTCGCCCAGGACTTTTAGCTTCATGGAGTAGAAAAATTACACTGGTCAAAAAAAAAAAAATTCTCGCATGGACTTGGATAACTGATTTTGGGTAATTTTAGGGTGCTGAATCCAAATTGGAGCTCAGATTTCCTACATCACGTTTTTTTTAATTTTTTGCAATCTACATGTTCCTTATGGATGGATTATGCAAAAGTTGCTCATTCACTCACAAATTTGACACCACTAATCACACACAATTAGGGAGTAACTTTGATTTTGATATTGTTGGGGACACAAAAGTGCTCCAAGACAAAGATATTTTTTTTTGCATTACTAATCATACGTTCATGTCATGCAGATGTTATAGGTTAACGAGCCATCCCAATGGTTAGGGAGTTGGTCTTTCAATCACAGGGTTGCAGGCTCAAATCCCAACCTTACCTCTTTACACCTTCATCCATGACTGTAGTGACCTTGAGCAAAGCAACTAACCCAACATTGCTCCAGCTATACATTTAAATTGAATTCATCGAGGATGGATATTTAACATGAAGTATTGCAATGACCCTATCTGCTAGTGTTGTGACGTTCGTGATGAATCGATTCCCGTTTGTCTGTCTGTTATTGTGTCCGCCCGTGCAGTCTTTTAATAAGTTCCCTGCAACTGTGCAGAAGCCTAGCTCTAACGATGCGTCCTGCCACGTTGCTAAAACCTGCCTAGTGCCTAAAGAGCAGAAGAAGCCTAATGCTTTTAAGAAGGATTTCCATTCATGAAAGGGATTTTGCTTAGTTTTTAAACCTTGACAGAGACCCTGCACTTACATTCCTGACTGTGAAGAATGAACGAATATCTCATTTCTTGGGAGGGGGGCTGTCATCCATTACCAAATATCACCGAAGTCTAGCTCAAGAGAGAGAGAGATAGGGGCGGGGGGGGATGGGGGTCGATGGGCGGTTATGGCCACTGTGGGAAGTGTGCTGCTTGGAGTGACAAGTGGGATAGCCAACCAAGTTAGCTAGAAACAGGCTGAATATTGGTAGGGACGTGACCCTAGCGTCCCTACCCACGAGGAGAGGCGGAGAGCTGGGGTCGTATTGCTTATTGCTCCCCAGCTCAGTCGCCATGTGTTGGAGTTCACTCCGGTGAACGAGAGGGTCACGTCCCTATGCCTTCAGGTCGGGGACAGGTCTCTCACCGTTGTCTCCGCCTACGGGCCAAGCAGCAGTGCAGAGTATCCGACCTTCCTGGAGTCCCTGGGAGGGGTACTAGATAGCGCTCCAACTGGGGACTCCATTGTTCTCCTGGGAGATTTCAATGCCCACGTGGGCGGCGACAGTGAGACCTGGAGGTGGGTGCTCGGAAAGCACGACCTCCCCGATCTGAACCCGAGTGGTGTCCAGTTGTTGGACTTCTGTGCTAGTCACAGTTTGTCCATCACGAACACCATGTTCGAGCACAAGGGTGTCCATAAGTGCACGTGGCACCACGACACCCTGAGCCGGAGGTCGATGATTGACTTTGTAGTCCTATCATCTGACCTTCGGCCACGTGTCTCGGACACTCGAGTGAAGAGAGGGGCAGAGCTGTTGACCGATCACCACCTGGTGGTGAGTTGGATCCGCCGGGAGGGGAGGAAGCCGGCCAGACCTGGCAGGCCCAAACGTATCGTGAGGGTCTGCTGGGAACGACTGGTGGAACCCTCTGTCCGCGAGGTCTTCAACTCCCACCTCCGGGAGAACTTCTCCCAGATCCCGGGGGAGGTTGGAGACATGGAGTCCGAGTGGACCATGTTCTCCACCTCCATTGTCGATGCGGCCGCTCCTAGCTGTGGTCGCAAGGTCTCTGGTGCCTGTCGCGGCGGCAATCCCCGAACCCGGTGGTGGACACCGGAAGTAAGGGATGCCGTCAAGCTGAAGAAGGAGTCCTACTTATCTTTGTTGGTAGGTGGGACCCCAGAGGCAGCTGACAGGTATCGGCAGGCCAGGCGTGCCGTAGCCCGTGCGGTCGCAGAGGCAAAAACTTAGGTCTGGGAGGAGTTCGGGGAGGCTATGGAGGAGGACTATCGGTCGGCCTCGAAGAGATTCTGGCAAACCGTCCGACACCTCAGGAAGCAGAAGCAGCTCTCCACCAGCACTGTTTACGGTGCGGGTGGGGAGCTGTTGACCCTGACTGGGGATGTTGTTGGGCGGTGGAAGGAGTACTTTGGGGATCTCCTCAATCCCATCGTCACGTCTTCCGAAGAGGAAGCAGAGACTGGGGACTCAGAGGCGGACTCATCCATTACCCAGGCCGAAGTCACCGTCCTTAGTACCTTAAGTCTCTGGATGTTGTGGGACTGTCTTGGCTGACACGCCTCTGCAACATCGCGTGGCGATCGGGGACAGTGCCTCTGGATTGGCAGACCAGGGTGGTGGACCGGAGGGTGTGTTCCAACTATAGGGGATCACACTCCTCAGCCTCCCCGGTAAGGTCTATTCCAGAGTACTGGAGAGGAGAATTCAACCGATCGTCGAACCTCAGATTCAGGAGGAGCAGTGTGGTTTTCGTCCTGGTCGCGGCACACCGGACCAGCTCTACACGCTCCATCGGGTGCTTGAGGGTTCATGGGAGTTCGCCCAACCAGTCCACATGTTTTGTGGATCTGGAGAAGGCGTTCAACCATGTCCCTCTGGGCACCCTGTGGGGAGTGCTCCGGGAGTAGGAGGTCCAGGGCCCTTTGCTAAGGGCTATCCGGTCCCTGTACGACCGCAGCAGGAGCTTGGTTCGCATTGCCGGTAGTAAGTCAAACCTGTTTCCAGTGCACGTTGACCTCCGCCAGGGCTGCCCTTTGTCACCGGTTCTGTTCATTAATTTTATGGACAGAATTTCTACGCGCAGCCAGGGTGTAGAGGGGGTCTGGTTTGGGAACCACAGAATCTCGTCTCTGCTGTTTGTGGACGATGTGGTTCTGTTGGCTTTGTCAAATCAGGACCTTCAGTGTGCACTGGGGCGGTTTGCAGCCGAGTGTGAAGCGTCCGGGATGAAAATCAGCACCTCCAAATCCGAGGCCATGGTTCTCGACCGGAAAAAGGTGCTTTGCCCTCTTCAGGTCGGTGGAGTGTCCTTGCCTCAAGTGGAGGAGTTTAAGTATCTTGGGGTCTTGTTCACGAGTGAGGGACGGATGGAGCGTGAGATCGATAGATGGATCGGTGCAGCATCTGCAGTGATGCGGTCGCTGTATCGGACCGTCGTGGTGAAGAGAGAGCTGAGTAGGGGGGCAAAGCTCTCGATTTACCGATCGATCTACGTTCCGATCCTCACCTATGGTCATGAGATTTGGCTCATGACCGAAAGAACGAGATCGCGAGTACAAGCAGCCGAGATGAATTTCCTCTGCAGGGTGGCTGGGCGCTCCCTTAGAGATAGGGTGAGGAGCTCGGTCACTCAGGAGGAGCTCGGAGTCGAGCCGCTGCTCCTCCATGTCGAAAGGAGCCAGTTGAGGTGGCTCGGGCATCTTGACATGCGGGTATGTTTAAAAATGGGTAATTTCTTTGGTGAAGAAACTTGTCCAGTAATCATATGTTGATGACATTTGGAGGGGTGGGGGGGGCACAGTCCAACACCTAAAGAAAAACAGCTGTCGCTTTTCAGTTGTTGTATTATCCCTTGCGTGATGCCTCAAACTATCAGTGGGGATACAGTCGAGAGTATCACATGTACTTGTACATCTGAACATTAGCCTCTAGACATCTTCCAAGGCCTTGGAGCCCTACTAACCATACTTGGCACGTGTAGTTTTAGTTGGGGAGATGATCACTGTAGCAACAGTGAGCTGATTTGGATATTAGTCATGGTGCCTGTGTGTGTGTGTATATTCAGATTGTGGCTCATAGATTACATTCCTCGAGCTAAACACACAAAATGCCAACAGCCTACAACTGACTTCAAGGCAGCCGAAAGTTATCAGATATATTTCTTTAAATCATGAGGTCATTCAGTGTAGAACTGTACCCAGAGCTGGGTGGAGGATTTGATTTAAAAATTCCACAGCTGTACTGATCTTGTGAAAAGAGTAGTTTTAATAATTTTTTTAAAATACAATTTATGAGTTCTATCTGAGGTGTACTGTACATGGTCATAAACAGACACCTTTATGCCCATGTACAGGCATGTCAAACAAGCACTTGAAATTTACTTTAAAGGGCGTATTTGCAAATTTAATACAAACTGGCACCCAATAATCCTGACACCACGATTCATCTGGTGCTGCCACTGACCTGCTAAAATAATACTGTACAATTCCACTTTTAAAGCCATACAGTTGGTTTTCAGGAAACAACCATGTGTTTAACAACAATCTACAATTTGCTTTGCAAAGCAACAATTTATAGTAAAAATGATTAGGAACGATTACAAAATATTTTCTACCTGTGTTACAGATTACAAAGTAAAGGAATGACACATTTTAACTGTGCATGGCGATGATGTCATTACAGATGTCTCTGATGGCTGTTCGGGTCACTGACGACTTGGATGACTTCTGTCTCTTACACTTTGCTCTGCTCACTAAACTGACATGAGACAGGAAAAGCTCCGCTGATTTGCCTTCACTCCATAACTCGTGGATGTATAAGGACAGCAGGAAGAGTCCTGCTTCTGCAAAAGAACAACAAAAACAAGACATTTAGTCTCATCCCAAATGAACACACCCAAAGGCTCCTTTTATCAGACAGACATTTTCAGAGAAATGTTCTGATTATTTAACATTCTGACTCATCTACCGCTGGTCAATATTCGGCCGTAAGACAGTATGTAATTTCTGTTCATCTGATAGCAGGTTTTCATGACTCTGTTATTCACTGTCTGTTAGCAGGATAACTCCAAAAGTAATGAATGAATACCAATGAAATTTGGTGAGTAGACTGATTATTCTGGGAGATAAGTGAATCTATTTTTGATGTGATGCAGAATATATTGTGGAACTGAGATCCAGAAGAATGTTTGGCACATAGCAATGTTTAACTCAAAGTTATGAGAAGGTGTTCAACTAATTTGGTGAGGAGATGGCTGATTTCCTAGAAAATGAGGGATTTTATTTAGAATTTGATCCATACATATTTTGGAAACAGGATTCAAAAGAACTTTTAAGCAACGTAACCTGGACTACTCAGAGTGCCTTCTAGTTAATCCTCTTTTTGGTGGTACAAACATCGAACAGAGAAGCAAAAACGGTTTTTGTTAAGAATAAACCCAGAAAGCCTTCAGTGCTGAGTTGGATTTGCTTTCCTTCATTTTATCTGCTCACATCATCAGCATTCTGCCTTAACAACTGATGTTATTAATATTCTGCATCTTTATCTGAATAAACTGTTCAAAACTGGACTGCCTGCTTATAAAACAATTATTTTACATAATTTTTTTTAAAACTACAGAGCATTCAAATCTTCTGCATTCATCATTTTAATAGCAAATGTTTTGACTTGTTTCAATCTTTCAATCTTTTAAAAAACTCATGGAAAGATCTGATTTCACATTATATATACACACACACACACACACACACACACACACACACACACACACACACACACACACACACACACACACACACACACACACACCACACACACACACACACACACACACACACACACACACACACACACACACACACAGTAGTGTTCAGAATAATAGTAGTGCTATGTGACTAAATTATTAATCCAGGTTGAGTATACGAGGGCTGTCAATAAAGTAACGGTCCTTTTTATTTTTTTCAAAAACTATATGGATTTCATTCATATGTTTTTACGTCAGACATGCTTGAACCCTCGTGCGCATGCGTAAGTTTTTCCACGCCTGTCGGTGACGTCATTCGCCTGTGAGCACTCCTTGTGGGAGGAGTCGTCCAGCCCCTCGTCGGAATTCCTTTGTCTGAGAAGTTGCTGAGAGACTGGCGCTTTGTTTGATCAAAATTTTTTCTAAACCTGTGAGACACATTGAAGTGGACACGGTTCGAAAAATTAAGCTGGTTTTCAGTGAAAATTTTAACGGCTGATGAGAGATTTTGAGGTGAGACTGTCGCTTTAAGGACTTTTCACGGTGCGAGACGTCGTGCAGCGCTCTCAGGCGGCGTCATCAGCCTGTTCAAGCTGAAAACCTCCACATTTCAGGCTCTATTGATCCAGGACGTCGTGACAGAACAGAGAAGTTTCAGAAGAAGTCAGTTTCAGCATTTTATCCGGATATTCCACTGTTAAAGGAGATTTTTTTAATGAAAGACGTGCGGACGGGTCCGCGCGTCGGGACGCAGCCGCCGCGACGCTCCGCCACAGGAAAAACACCTCTGTTGAAAGCCTTAAGGACAAGTTGGAACATGTCCTGCCTGTTAAACAATTTCTCATATACTCACTCCACTGAAAGCCATCAAAAGCCGCCTGGATTTTACAAATGGTTATCAACACGGAGGTGTTTTTCCTGTGCCGCCGCACCGCGTCGGCTGCGTCCCGACGCGCGGATCCGTCCGCACGTCTTTCATTAAAAAAATCTCCTTTAACAGTGGAATATCCGGATAAAATGCTGAAACCAACTTCTTCTGAAACTTCTCTGTTCTCTCACGACGTCCTGGATCAATAGAGCCTGAAATGTGGAGGTTTTCAGCTTGAACAGGCTGATGACGCCGCCTGAGAGCGCTGCGCGACGTCTCGCACCGTGAAAAGTCCTTAAAGCGACAGAATCACCTCAAAATCTCTCATCAGCCGTTAAAATTTTCACTGAAAACCAGCTTAATTTTTCGAACCGTGTCCACTTCGATGTGTCTCACAGGTTTAGAAAAATTTTTGATCAAACAACGCGCCAGTCTCTCAGCAACTTCTCAGACAAAGGAATTCCGACGAGGGGCTGGACGACTCCTCCCACAAGGAGTGCTCACAGGCGAATGACGTCACCGACAGGCGTGGAAAAACTCACGCATGTGCACGAGGGTTCAAGCATGTCTGACGTAAAAACATATGAATGAAATCCATATAGTTTTTGAAAAAAATAAAAAGGACCGTTACTTTGACAGCCCTCGTATTTCTTATTGTTACATGGGAAACAAGGTACCAGTAGATTCAGTAGATTCTCACAAATCCAACAAGACCAAGCATTCATGATATGCACCCTCTTAAGGCTAAGAAATTGGGCTATTAGTAAAAAAAAAAAAAAAAAAAAAAAGAAAAGGGGGTGTTCACAATAATAGTAGCATCTGCTGTTGACGCTACAAACTCAAAACTATTATGTTCAAACTGCTTTTTTAGCAATCCTGTGAATCACTAAACTAGTATTTAGTTGCATAATCACAGTTTTTCATGATTTCTTCACATCTGCGAGGCATTAATTTTGTTGGTTTGGAACCAAGATTTTGCTCGTTTATTAGTGTGCTTGGGGTCATTCTCTTGTTGAAACACCCATTTCAAGGGCATGTCCTCTTCAGCATAAGGCAACATGACCTCTTCAAGTATTTTGACATATCCAAACTGATCCATGATACCTGGTATGCGACATATAGGGCCAACACCATAGTAGGAGAAACATGCCCATATCATGATGCTTGCACCACCATGCTTCACTGTCTTCACTGTGAACTGTGGCTTGAATTCAGAGTTTGGGGGTCGTCTCACAAACTGTCTGCGCCCCTTGGACCCAAAAAGAACAATTTTACTCTCATCAGTCCACATAATATTCGTCCATTTCCCTTTAGGCCAGTTGATGTGTTCTTTGGCAAATTGTAACCTCTTCTGCATGTCTTTTATTTAACAGAGGGACTTTGCGGGGGATTCTTGCAAATAAATTAGCTTCACACAGGCGTCTTCTAACTGTTACAGCACTTACAGGTAACTCCAGACTGTCTTTGATCATCCTGGAGCTGATCAATAGGTGAGCCTTTGACGTTCTGGTTATTCTTCTATCCATTTTGATGACTGTTTTCCGTTTTCTTCCACGCGTCTCTGGTTTTTGTGTCCATTTTAAAGCATTGGAGATCATTGTAGATGAACAGCCTATAATTTTTTGCACCTGCTTATACGTTTTCCCCTCTCCAATCAACTTTTTAATCAAACTACGCGGTTCTTCTTAATGTTTTGAACGTCCCATTTTCCTCAGGCTTTCAAAGAGAAAAGCATGTTCAACAGGTGCTGGCTTCATCCTTAAATAGGGGACACCTGATTCACACCTGTTTGTTCCACAAAATTGACGAACTCACTGACTGAATGCCACACTACTATTATTGTGAACCCCCCCCCCTTTTTTTTTTTTACTAATAACCCAATTTCATAGCCTTAAGAGTGTGCATATCATGAATGCTTGCTTGTTTCCCATGTAACAATAAGAAATATACTCAAAACCTGGATTAATCTTTTTAGTCACATAGCACTACTATTATTCTGAACACTACTGTACATATCTATCTATATCTATATATAGATATAGATATACACAGTAGTGTTCAGAATGCATGATTTCATGATTTCCCTGCATGATTTCTAAGTGAGGAAAATAAGTATTTGAACACCCTGCGGTTTTGCAATTTCTCCCACTTAGAAATCATGGAGGGGTCTGAAATTTTCATCTTAGGTGCATGTCCACTGTGAGAGATATAATCTTAAAAAAAAAAAAATAATCCAGAAATCACAATGTATGATTCTTTAACAATTTATTTGTATGTTACTGTTGCAAATAAGTATTTGACCTCCTACCAACCAGCAAGAATTCTGGCTCACACAGACCTGTTAATTTTTCTTTAAGAAGCCCTCTTATTCTGCACTCTTTACCTGTATTTAATTGCACCTGTTTGAACTTGTTACCTGTATAAAAGACACCTGTTCACACAATCAATCACACTCCAACCTGTCCACCATAGCCAAGACCAAAGAGCTGTCTCAGGACACCAGGGACAAAACTGTAGACCAGCACAATGCTGGGATGGACTACAGGACAACAGGCAAGCAGCTTGGTAGAAGACAACTGTTATGATTATTTATTAGAAAGTGGAAGAAACACAAGATGACTGTCAATCTCCCTCAGTCTGGGATTCCATGCAAGATCTCACTTTGTGGGGTAAGGATGATTCTGAGAAAGCTCAGAACTACACAGGAGGACCTGGTCAATAACCTGAAGAGAGCTGGGACCACAGTCACAAAGATTACATTAGTAACACATGATGCTGTCATGGTTTAAAATTCTGCAGGGCAGCAAGGTCCCCCTGCTCAAGCCAACACATGTCCAGGCCCGTTTGAAGTTCACCAGTGACCATCTGGATGATCCAGAGGAGGCATGGGAGAAGGTCATGTGGTCAGATGAGACCAGAATAGAGCTTTTTGAAATCAACTCCACTTACCATGTTTAGAGGATGAGAACAACCCCAAGAAAACCATCCCAACCGTGAAGCATGGGGGTGGAAACATCATTCTCTGCGGGTGCTTTTCTGCAAAAGGGACAGGACGACTGCACGATATTGAAGGGAAGATGGATGGGGTCATGTATTGAGAGATTTTGGCAAACAACCTCCTTCCCTCGGTAAGAGCACTGAAGATGGGTCATGGCTGGGTCTTCCAGCATGACAATGACCCCAAACACACAGCCAGGGCAACTAAGGAGGGGCTCCATAAGAAGCATTTCAAGGTCCTGGAGTGGCCTGGCCAGTCTCCAGACCTGAACTCAATAGAAAATCTTTGGAGGGAACTGAAATTCCAAATCTGAAAGATCTAGAAAAGATCTGGTATATGGAGGAGTGGACCAAAATCCCTGCTGCAGTGTGTGCAAACCTGGTGAAAAACTACAGGAAACATTTGACCTCTGTAATTGCAAACAAAGGCTACTGTACCAAATATTAACATTGATTTTCACAGGTGTTCAAATACTTATTTGCAGCAGTAAAATACAAATAAATTATATATATATATATATAAAAAAAAAAATACATTGCGATTTACGGATTTTTTTTTTTTTTTAGATTATGTCTCTCACAGTGGACATGCACCTAAGATGAAAATTTCAGACCCCTCCATGATTTCTAAGTGGGAGAACTTGCAAAACCGCATGGTGTTCAAATACTTATTTTCCTCACTGTATATAGATATATATTCATTATCTATCAAATTTCACTGAACATTGTTCAGATATTTTGCACCTTGCAGTCAAATGGGCAAAAATCATGAACAAAATCATCATCATCCACAGTTTGTGTTGAGGGACCTTTAACTAACCAACAGCATTTAAGAACTGATTTTTTTTTAGTGAAATGATTTCAGTTAAATTTTTAAAGCAGAAAGTTTCTTTTGGGGTTCCATTCTGAAATCTTACATTACTCAATACAACTCTGACACGTCGCATTAGCAATGTAAGATATAATGTATACCGACACACAATAACAAATGTGGCACCTGTAAAAACATGTATTTTCACTGATCAAATCTAGATGGATGAGTTGATTTAGATCATTTCATGCAAATTGAAGACATTCGTGACAGCAGACTCATTATTTACAGATTAAACATATCACCAAAGACAGATGTTGGAATGCTGAATCTGTCTGTCTGTGGTAAAGAATTTCCTTTTAATTCTGTGGATCAGCCTAATCATGGAAGAGGACCACACAATGGTGACACCCTACCTTTGTGCAACACCCGCACCACATCTCTGACACAGATTCATGCATTATTTATTTGTATTTCAGTAATGTCATCATATGATGTTCTGTCTGGCTTTGATATTTGATGAGTTCTGTCCAGACCAGAACCACTCTATCCTTGACTAACAAAAACCCTTCCGACATATTTAGTCCATGTTGGTATCTAATTTTAGGTTAAACAGTTATGGCCTTGAATTTGATCCTTCAAGGTCACCCAGGTCAAAGGGTCATGTAACCAACAGAAAGGTGACACAACTTCATACTGGTGTTTCGTAGTAATTATAGGATAATACATAAATACATCTTCAGCCTCTTATCTGGGATCAGGTCGCGGTGGCAACTCCAGCAGGGGACCCAAAACTTCCCTTTCCTGGGCCACATTGACCACCTCTGCCTGAGGGATCCCGAGACATTCCCAGGCCAGTGTGGAGATATACTCTCTCAATCCTAGACCTGGGTCTTCCCTGGGGTCTCCTCCCAGATGGACGTGTCTGGAACACCTCCCTAGGGAGGTGCCAAGGAGGCATCCTTACCAGATGCCTGAACCACCTCAGCTGGCTCCTTTCAACACAAAGGAGCAGCGGCTCTACTCGAAGCACCTCACAGAGCTTCTCACCCTATTGCAACAGAAGACACCAGCTACCCTCTCGAGGAAGCCCATTTTGGCCGCTAATACCCTAGTTCTTTCGATCATGACCCAACCCTCATGACCGTAGGTGAGAGTAGGAATGAACACTGATTGGTAGATCAAGAGCTTCACCTTTTGGCAAAGCTCCCTTTTCGTCACAGCAGTACGGTAGAACGAATGCAATACTGCCCCTGCTGCACCAATCCTCCGGCTAACCTCATGCTCCATTGTCCCCTCATTCGTGAACAAGACCCCGAGATACGTGAACTCCTTCACTTGGAGCAAGACTGCATTTCCTACCTGGAGTAGGAAATCCATCAGTTTCCTGCTGAGAACCATGGTCTTAGATTTAGAGGTGCTGATCCTCATCCCAGCCACTACACAGTTGTGGCTGTGAACGGACCCAGTGAGTGTTGGAGGTCACCGGCCGATGAAGCCAACAGGACCACATCATCTGCAAAAAGCAGTGATGAGACCCTGAGCCCACCAAACTGGAAACCCTCCTCCCCCCCAACTACGCCTCGATATCCTGTCCATGAAAATCACAAACAGGACTGGTGACAAGGCGCAGCCCTGGTGGCGGCCAACCTCCACCAGAAACGAGTCCAACTTACTGCCGAGCACCCAAACACAGCTCTCGCTTTGTGAGTACAGAGATTCCATGTCCCTGAGAAGGGACCCCCTCACTCCATACTCCCACTGCACCTCTCACAGTATCTCCTGGGGTACCTGATCATACACCTTCTCCACCTGATCATACACCTTCTCCAAGTCCACAAAACACATGTAAACTGGCATACTCCCGGGCCCCCTCCAGGATCCTTGTGAGAGTGAAGAGCTGGTCGGTTGTTCCACAGCCAGGATGGAACCCGCATTGTTCCTCTTCAATCAGAGGTTCGACTATTAGCCAAACCCTCCTTTCCAGCACCCTGGAATAGACTTTACCAGGGAGGATGAGTAGTGTGATGCCCCTGTAGTTGGCACACACTCTCTGGTTTAGGATTATCTTTCACTAATTCCTCAAAATAACAATTCAGAGTTTGAAACTTCAGGGTGACCAAAGGCTATGTGGCCAATAGAAAGATGAAATATTTCATATGAATATTTAGTAGTTACCACAGTGTCTGTAACTAGTTTCTGAAAATGACCACTATAAGGGAGGTTGAGTTTTCAAGATCCCTCAAGATCAAAGGTTGTATGACAGGCATATATATTCATATTAGTGTTTCACACTCCCCTTCTAGCTGCCACCTTATCGTGGTGGGGGAGTTTGCGTACCCGGATGATCCTAGGAGCTATGTTGTCGGGGGCTTTGTGCTCCCTGTAGGGTCTCCCAAGGCAAACAGGTCCTAGGTGACAGGTCAGACTAAGGGCAGTTCAGAACCTCCATGACCAGTAAAAGATCAAGGACCGAGACGTCGCCCGGTATGGCGGAGCCGGGGTCCCACCCTGGAGCCAGGCCTGGGGTTGGGGCTCGCGCGCAAGCGCCTGGTGGTCGGGCCTTAGCCCATGGGGCCCGGCCGGGCTCAGCCCGAAAGAGTGACGTGGGCCCGCCCTCCTGTGGGTTCACCACCTGCAGAGGGGGCCATGGGGGTCGGGTGCAGAGAGGACTGGGTGGCAGTCGAGGGCAGGTGGCCCGGCGGCCCGGTCCATGCTCACAGCCCCTGGCTGTTGGGACGTGGAATGTCACCTCGCTAGGGGGGGAAGGAGCCTGAGCTTGTGCGGGAGGTTGAGAGATACCGACTAGAGATAGTCGGGCTCACCTCTACTCACAGCTTGGGCTCTGGTACCTAACTGCTGGAGAGGGGCTGGACACTTCATTTTTCTGGCGTCGCCCACGGGGAGAGGCGGAGAGCTGGGGTCGCATTGCTTATTGCTCCCCAGCTCAGTCGCCAAGTGTTGGAGTTCACTCCGGTGAAGGAGAGGGTCGCGTCCCTACGCCTTCGGGTTGGGGACAGGTCTCTCACCGTTGTCTCGGCCTACAGGCCGAGCAGCAGTGCAGAGTACCCGACCTTCCTGGAGTCCCTGGGAGGGGTACTAGATAGCGCTCCGACTGGGGACTCCATTGTTCTCCTGGGGGATTTCAACACCCACGTGGGCGGCGACAGTGAGACCTGGAGGGGGGTGATCGGGAAGCACGGCCTCCCCGATCTGAACCCGAGTGGTGTTCAGTTGTTGGACTTCTGTGCTAGTCACAGTTTGTCCATCACGAACACCATGTTCGAGCACAAGGGTGTCCATAAGTGCACATGGCACCAGGACACCCTGAGCCGGAGGTCGATGATCAACTTTGTAGTCCTATCATCTGACCTTCGGCCACGTGTCTCGGACACTCGAGTGAAGAGAGGGGCAGAGCTGTCGACTGATCACCACCTGGTGGTGAGTTGGATCCGCTGGGAGGGTAGGAAGCCGGTCAGACCTGGCAGGCCCAAATGTATTGTGAGGGTCTGCTGGGAACAACTGGCGGAACCCTCTGTCAGCGAGGTCTTCAACTCCCACCTCCAGGAGAGCTTCTCCCAGATCCCGGGGGAGGTTGGAGACATGGTGTCCGAGTGAACCATGTTCTCCACCTCCATTGTCGATGCGGTTGCTCGTAGCTGTGGTCGCAAGGTCTCTGGTGCCTGTCGCGGCGGCAATCCCCGAACCCGGTGGTGGACACCGGAAGTAAGGGATGCCGTCAAGCTGAAGAAGGAGTCCTACTTATCTTTGTTGGTAGGTGGGACCCCAGAGGCAGCTGACAGGTACCGGCAGGCCAAGCGTGCCGCAGCCCGTGTGGTCGCAGAGGCAAAAACTCAGGTCTGGGAGGGGTTCGGGGAGGCTATGGAGGAGGACTATCGGTCGGCCTCGAAGAGATTCTGGCAAACCGTCTGACGCCTCAGGAGGCGGAAGCAGCTCTCCACCAGCAGTGTTTACGGTGCGGGTGGGGAGCTGATGACCCTGACTGGGGATGTTGTCGGGCGGTGGAAGGAGTACTTCGAGGATCTCCTCAATCCCATCGTCACGTCTTCTGAAGAGGAAGCAGAGACTGGGGACTCAGAGGCGGACTCATCCATTACCCAGGCCGAAGTCACAGAGGTGGTTAGAAAGCTCCTCGGTGGCAAGGCTCCTGGGGTGGATGAAATCCGTCCTGAGTACCTTAAGTCTCTGGATGTTGTGGGGCTGTCTTGGCTGACATGCCTCTGCAACATCGCGTGGCGATTGGGGACAGTGCCTCTGGATTGGCAGACCGGGATGGTGGTCCCTCTGTTTAAGAAGGGGAACCGGAGGGTGTGTTCCAACTATAGGGGGATCACACTCCTCAGCCTCCCCGGTAAGGTCTATTCCAGAGTACTGGAGAGGAGAATTCGACCGATGGTCGAACCTCGGATTCAGGAGGAGCAGTGTGGTTTTCGTCCTGGTCGCGGCACACTGGACCAGCTCTACACGCTCAATCAGGTGCTCGAGGGTTCATGGGAGTTTGCCCAACCAGTCCACATGTGTTTTGTGGATCTGGAGAAGGCGTTCGACCGTGTCCCTCGGGGCACCCTGTGGGGAGTGCTCCGGGAGTACAGGGTCCTTTGTTAAGGGCTATCCGGTCCCTGTACGACCGCAGCAGGAGCTTGGTTCGCATTGCCCGTAGTAAGTCAAACCTGTTTCCAGTGCACATTGGCCTCATGACCGAAAGAACGAGATCGCGAGTACAAGCGGCAGAGATGAGTTTCCTCCGCAGGGTGGCTGGGCGCTCCCTTAGAGATAGGGTGAGGAGCTCAGTCACTCGGGAGGAGCTCGGAGTCAAGCCGCTGCTCCCCCACGCCTTGGGGTTCCCCCAGAGGAGCCGGGGGAGGTGTGTGTGGATCGGGAGGTCTGGGCGGCTTTGCTTGAGCTGCTGCCCCCGCGACCCGACTCCGGATAAAGCGGAAGAAAATGGATGGATGGATGTTTCACAGCAACTACATGTATATATAGAGTGTCTCAAAAAATGTATTTTGACAGCATAGAAAAACCAATCAATAGACATTTTATGCATGACCATGGCTGAAGCATATAATTTTTCTCCACAAAGCACAGTTTTTACTTCAGTCTTTCCTTTTTGATGTTTTAACCGTTTATCTTTTACACCACATGACCAATGTAACCTCCTCGTCTGAAGTTTCTTAAAAAACAAATCATCCGTCTCCAGGTTTCCGGAAAACCATGTAGCAAATTCAAGCCTCCTTGCCATTTGCTGGGGAGTTAGTTCGCTCTAAGACTGAATTTTTGTATAGAAAATGATGCAAGTCAGCCCATAGGATGCAGCACAGAACTCAACAATTTTTGTTCTCTGAATTAGGGTCAACTGCGGCATTTTTCCTGGACTTTAATGTCTTGCAGAACAAACTTTAGGGTTCCTGAAATGAGAAAAACGCCATTAATTCCCAGTAAAACCATTTCCTGGTATTCATATTTCAGAGTACTTTTGGGTACATTCTTTTGAGACACCCTATATTTATCTTGTTCCTCAAAACAGTCAGTCTTTTTAAATACAGTGCATCTGGAAAGTATTCACAGCACTTCACCTTTTCCACATTTTTTTTTATGATACAGCCTTATTCCAAAATAGATGAAATTCAATTTTTTTCCTCAAAATTCAACACACAATTCCCCATAATGACAATGTGAAAAAAGTTTATGATTTTTGCAAATTTATATATAAAAAAAGAAACAAGAAATCACATGTATGTAAGCATTCACAGCCTTTGCTATGAAGCTCAAAACTGATCTCAGGTGTATCCTGTTTCCACTGATCATCCTTGAGATGTTTCTACAGCTTAACTGGAGTCCACCTGGGGTACAATTAGGTGATTGAACATGATTTGTAAAGGCACACACATGTCTACATATAAGGTCCCATAGTTGACAGTGCATGTCAGAGCACAAACCAAGCATGAAGTTAAAGGAATTGTCTATAGACCTCAGAGAGTGGATTGTCTCGTGGCACAAATCTGGAGAAGGGTACAGAAACATTTCTGCTGCTTTGAAGGTCCCAATGAGCACAGTGACCTCCATCATCTGTAAATGGAAGAAGTTCAGATCCACCAGGACTCTTCCTAGAGCTGGCTGCCCATCTAAACTGAGCAATCGGGGGAGAAGGGCCTTAGTCAGGGAGGTGACCAAGAACCCAATGGATGTTTTTCAGAGGCAGGAACTGGAAGACTAGTCAGGATTGAGGGAAAGATGAATGTAGCAATGCACAGAGACGTCCTGGATGAAAACCTGCTCCAGAGCGCTCTTGACCTCAGACTGGGGCGATGGTTCATCTTTCAGCAAGACAGTGACTCTAAGCACAGTCAAGATATCAAAGGAGTGGCTTCAGAACAACTCTGTGAATGTCCTTGAATGGCCCAGCCAAAGCCCAGACCTGAATCTGATTGAACATTTCTGGAGAGATCTGAAAATGTCTGTGCACCGACATTCCCCATCCAACCTGATGGTGCTTGAGAGGTGCTGCAAAGACGAATTGGCAAAACTGTCCAAAGATAGGTGCACCAAGCTTGTGGCATCATATTCATGAAGACTTAAGGCTGTAATTGCTGTCAAAGGTGCATCAACAAAGTATTGAGCAAAGGTTGTAAATACGTAGGTACATGTGATTTCTTAGCTTTTTTGTTTTTGTTAATGAATTTGCAAAAAAAAAAAAAAAAAAAAAAAAAAAAAAAAAAAAAAGTCATTATGGGGGGTTATGAATAGACTTGAGAGAAAAAAAAATGTATTTACTCCTTGTTGCAATAAGGCTGTAACATAACAAAATGCGGAAAAAGTGAAGCGCTGCAAATACTTTCCGGATGCACTACGTAAACACTGGGCCAAAATTTGGACCGCCTGTGAGCGTGACTTTTAATAAATTTTTCTCAAAATGAAATTACTTTGTCCTTGGCTAACCCTCAGACATTCCATAAGGTTTGGTCTAAATCAGATCAAAACTCTGAGTTACTTTGTTCGCACAATCTGATGACCAGACAGACATACAGGACCAATAACAATACTACTGCATGTGTATCTGCGTGTGATTAATCCAGAGCAAGTGTTTTTTTAGTAACCGTGTCTGCCGACTCTCCAGAACAAGGAAAGAGTCATAAGTTTAAGAGGAAAGCAGGCGTTTACCTCTTCTGGACTGATCCATTGTGACGTCTTTCAGGCACGCAGAGACAACAGTCTGATGCAGCTCTGGAAGGAGGCCTCGTGTCTCAAGTAAGTTCAACATGATGTCAGTAAACAGCTGGATGGTTTCTACCTGTGCTGAAAGGGTGGAATGACACTGGTCTTCAAAGACCCGATGGTAAAGTCGAAGAAGGTCGGCCTTCAGACCACCATCGAGTAGCACCACATCCACAATTCCCCAATGTTTTATCACAGCTTTTTCAAACCAATGCAAGAAGACCTTTGTTCCATTTTCATCGTAGGGTTTCTCCACCAAGCACCTCAGGCACCACCAAGTGAGCAGGTGTGCCGTATCTCTGACTAGATGGCTGGGAACCTCTGTGTCACTTTGCTCAGCTGTTCTGGGAACAGTAAGAGGAATCACAGGCTCCCAGTGAACAAAGATGCTGCTGAGGTAAAATTTACAGTCTGCCAACAGAGTCTCTTCTCGTTTCTCCATCCCTGTGTCCTCTGCCAGGTTCTGTTTTTGTGCATGGGCCTGAGACAAAAAGCCTTTACCGTGGGCCTTTTGTTTTGCTGTCCCTGAGGGAGAGGAAGAAGTAGAAGAAGAAAACTACTTTTATTCCAGCAGATAAACAGGTGATGATTTAGATGCAGTGATCAAATATTTATGGCGACCATGAGAAGCCACAATACCTCCAAATGAAAACAGAAAATGCAGAAAATAAACAAAAAACATCAGCATCAGTTCAACAACAGGTAGTACATCAGAAAAGTGTTGAATTGGTGGTGGGTTGAATTGATGTCGGTGTATTTTTGTATTTGTTTTTTCTGCATTACTGGCATCAACTTAATTTGGAAGTGTCATGGACTCTCTTGGCCACCGTACATATTGTTAAATGCTTGGGGCAGAAATGCGATTTTTTTTTTTGCAATGCTAATACTGGGTTACTGGAAATCAGAACGTAAAGCACCAGGTTTGAAAATGTGAAATACAAGTTAAACTGTTGCATGTGAGTTAAAATCAATCTTCATCACAGTGATTAAAACCATAAAGAGAGGTGTGTGTAAAAATCAGTAAAAGTTAAACTTATGGTGGAAAAAATTAGTTTTCATTCTCCAACAGAAAAGACAACACAGGGTCAGCTACAGAGCAGCAGCCTTGGAGTCAGCATTGATTCATAGTGCAAACCTGTTCAAGTCATCTGTAGCTGCTAAAAAACAAAACAATAAGACTGTTTACACTATAGCATTTACGCTTAAAAAACCTGACATTTTACACTGCATCCACAAAATATTCACAGCACTTCACTGTCTCCACATTTTATGTTACAGCCTTATTCCAAAATGGATGAAATTAACTTTTCCCTCAAAATTCTGCTGACAACACCCCATAATGGTAACATGAAAAAAGTTTTGGGGAAATTTTTGCAAATTCATTAAAAACAATAATAATAATAATAATTAAAAAAAAACCCTAAGAAATCACATGTACATAAGTATTCACACCCTTTGCTCAATACTTTGTTGATGCACCTTTGGCAGCAATTACAGCCTCGAGTCCTCTTGAATATGATGCCACAAGCTTGGTGCACCTATCTTTGGGCAGTTTTGTCCATTCCTCTTTGCAGCACCTCTCAAGCACCATCAGGTTGGATGGGAAGTGTCACTGCACAGCCATTTTCAGATCTCAAAGATGTTCAATCAGATTCAGGTCTGGGCTTTGGCTGGGCCACTCAAAGACATTCACAGAGCTGTCCTGAAGCCACTCCTTTGATATCTTGGCTGTGTGCTTAGGGTCATTGTCCTGCTGAAAGACGAACCGTCGCCCCAGTTTGAGGTCAAGAGCACTCTGGAGCAAGTTTTCATCCTGGATGTCTCTGTACATTGCTGCATTCATCTTTCCCTCAATCCTGACTAGTCTCCCAGTTCCTGCTGCTGAAAAACATCCCCACAGCATGATGCTGCCACCACCATGCTTCACTGTAGGGATGGTGCCTGGTTTCCTCCAAACATGACACCTCACATTCACAACAAAGAGTTCAATCTTTGTCTCATCAAATCAAATCAAATCAATTTTATTTATATAGCGCCAAATCAGTTGCCCCAAGGGGCTTTATATTGTAAGGCAAGGCCATACAATAATTACGGAAAAACCGCAATGGTCAAAACGACCCCCTGTGAGCAAGCACTTGGCAACAGTGGGAAGGAAAAACTCCCTTTTAACAGGAAGAAACCTCCAGCAGAACCAGGCTCAGGGAGGGGCAGTCTTCTGCTGGGACTGGTTGGGGCTGAGGGAGAGAACCAGGAAAAAGACATGCTGTGGAGGGGAGCAGAGATCAATCACTAATGATTAAATGCAGAGTGGTGCATACAGAGCAAAAAGAGAAAGAAACACTCAGTGCATCATGGGAACCCCCCAGCAGTCTAAGTCTATAGCAGCATAACTAAGGGATGGTTCAGGGTCACCTGATCCAGCCCTAACTATAAGCTTTAGCAAAAAGGAAAGTTTTAAGCCTAATCTTAAAAGTAGAGAGGGTGTCTGTCTCCCTGACCTGAATTGGGAGCTGGTTCCACAGGAGAGGAGCCTGAAAGCTGAAGGCTCTGCCTCCCATTCTACTCTTACAAACCCTAGGAACTACAAGTAAGCCTGCAGTCTGAGAGTGAAGCGCTCTATTGGGGTGATATGGTACTATGAGGTCCCTAAGATAAGATGGGACCTGATTATTCAAAACCTTATAAGTAAGAAGAAGAATTTTAAATTCTATTCTAGAATTAACAGGAAGCTAATGAAGAGAGGCCAATGTGGGTGGATATGCTCTCTCCTTCTAGTCCCTGTTAGCACTCTAGCTGCAGCATTTTGAATTAACTGAAGGCTTTTCAGGGAACTTTTAGGACAACCTGATAATAATGAATTACAATAGTCCAGCCTAGAGGAAATAAATGCATGAATTAGTTTTTCAGCATCACTCTGAGACAAGACCTTTGTAATTTTAGAGATATTGCGCAAATGCAAAAAAGCAGTCCTACATATGTTTAATATGCGCATTGAATGACATATCCTGATCAAAAATGACTCCAAGATTTGTCACAGTATTACTAGAGGTCAGGGTAATGCCATCCAGAGTAAGGATCTGGTTAGACACCATGTTTCTAAGATTTGTGGGGCCAAGTACAATAACTTCAGTTTTATCTGAGTTTAAAAGCAGGAAATTAATGAAAATAACTCAGACAGAACAATCGGAGAGAGAGTCTAACCAAATACCGGCATCACTGAAAGCAGCCAAAGATAAGGATACGTCTTTGGGATGGTTATGAGTAATTTTTTCTCTAATAGTTAAAATTTTATTAGCAAAGAAAGTCATGACGTCATTACTAGTTAAAGTTAAAGGAATACTGGGCTCAATAGAGCTCTGACTCTTTGTCAACCTGGCTACAGTGCTGAAAAGAAACCTGGGGTCATCAAACCAGAGAATTTTGTTTCTCATGGTATGAGAGTCCTTCAGCTGCCTTTTGGCAAACTCCAGGTGGGCCGTCATGTGTCTTTTACTAAGAAGTGGCTTCCATCTGGCCACTCTACCATACAGACCTGATTGGTGGATTGCTGCAGAGATGGTTGTCCTGCTAGAAGGTTCTTTTCCATCCACAGAGGAATGCTGGAGTTCTGACACAGTGACCATCGGGTTCTTGGTCACCTCCCTGACTAAGGCCCTTCTCCCCCGATCGCTCAGTTTAGACGGGCAGCCAGCTCTGGGAAGTGTCTTGGTGGATCTGAACTTCTTTCATTTACAGGCAATTCAGGCCACTGTGCTCATTGGGACCTTCAAAGCAGCAGAAATGTTTCTGTAACCTTCCTCAGATTTGTGCCTCCAGACAATCCTGTCTCAGAGGTCTACAGACAATTCCTTTAACTTCGTGCTTGGTTTGTGCTCTGACATACACTGTGAACTGTGGGACCTTATATGTAGACAGGCGTGTGCCTTTACAAATCATGTCCAATTAACTGAATTTACCCCAGGTGGACTCCAAATAAGCTGTAGAAACATCTCAAGGATGACCAGTGGAAACAGGATGCACCTGAGCTCAATTTTGAGCTTCATGGCAAAGGCTGTGAATACTTATGTACACGTGATTTCATAATTTTTTAATTTTTAATAAATTAGCAAAAATCTCAAACTTTTTTTTACATTGTCATTATGGGATATTCTGTGTAGAAGTTTGAGGGAAAAAATAATTTAATCCATTTTGGAATAAGGCAGTAACATAAAAAAAATATGGAAAAAGTGAAGCTGTGAATACTTTCTGGATGCACTGGACAGTTGGACTTTTAAAGGACATCCATTACATCATATATTTTGCATTTCTCCAGATTAAATTAAACAATAAAATAATGACAGAAATAATACAACCCCTGGCAAAAATTATGGAATCACCGGCCTCGGAGGATGTTCATTCAGTTGTTTAATTTTGTAGAAAAAAAGCAGATCACAGACATGACACAAAACTAAAGTCATTTCAAATGGCAACTTTCTGGCTTTAAGAAACACTATAAGAAAAGTTATATGTGTGTAAATATGCATGTGACTTCTGTTATCCTGCAGCCCGATCTGACAAAGAACTTCAGCAGCACTCACCCAACAATTCCCTCACTTTGTACTTTTCAGACAGCACATGTATCTGAGTGAGGAGTGCTGCATTGTGTGACAGGAAGGCCCAGCACTGGAGCAGAATGAGGACTTCAGTACAGGTCAGGGGCTGTGGTTCGAGCGTCAGCTGGTTGGCCTGTCTCTTTGCACAGAGAGATGTCCAACGCTGCTCCAGAACAGAACTGAGCATCTGCAGAAACAGACCGAGCTGAGCGGTCTTCACTCCCGACCTGTCAGGAAACAACCAAGCAGACAGTTCACGTTAACTGCACACTAGCATGCATGCTTGATGGAAAGCGGGATTTAGCAAAAACAGTTAAATTAATAGTCGTTCTTTTTATGAGTTTTGTTATTGTCTGTGTTTTATTCATCTGTGTGCCGAATAACTAAATTCATTTATTCATTCATAAATTCTGAAAAGGTTGGCTCTATATCAAAATAGAAACCATTAAATTTGTGGACTGACTAATGCTTTTTATGGCTAATGTACATTTAAGCAAATGTACAGAGTGAAAAGATGGATAAACTAATGAGTCCTTCCCTTTCATGCTGATAACAAGAAAACTCAAAAACAATAAATGTTATCAACTTGTATCTCAACAAATTAAAAGAGCATACAATGAGGACAAACTGATTAAAACCCGATGAACTATATTGCACCAGATCAATCACAAAAGCAACTTTGATTTGCTCATGTAATGTCTGCCTCCTGCTTAACACTGCCACCCACTGCATCTTACATGCTGGATAGATGATGAAGGCCCATGTGTGGTTGTCAGTGACAGAAACAGTATTTCTGCAGAGAAATTTACTAAATCAGAGAAGTAGCCCATTACTCTCTGTTTCACACCTCCACACAACCCTGAGGAAAGGATTACTGCATTTTCTGAGTACAAGTCGTGCTTTTCTTAAGTAGTTTTGGAGTTCCTGCAACTTATACTCTAATGTGACTTATATAAAATAATAATAATAATAATTCTGAGTTGTCATTATTAATAATAATTAGAATGACTATTTATATAGGACTTTACCAGGAATCAAATGCACTAAACAAAATAAACTAATAATGAAAGAATAAATACCAATGATTAAAAAGTACACTACAACAATGCTCAAAAAGTCCCAAATAAAAGAACTGATAATACAAGAAAAAGGTGCAACTTGCACTCCAGTTCGACTTATACATGACTTTTTCTTCAAGAGGCATTTTTTAAACAGGTGTGACTTAAAAAAAAGTTAGTCATATACTGGATTACAGTCCAATCATACTGGAAGCAGTTTCAGATATGTCAAGTTAATTAAAAAAACAAATAAATGAACTCATTGGTAATGTCGCAAAAAGGAGAGCTTCGATAAAAATAGTTTTATAAAACTTTGTGAAAACGTAGAGTCAGTTCTAGAACTGGTACCAAGCAAAAGCAAAGGACTGAACATGTTAATGTTTGTTTTTAAACCAAACATTTTACTAACATACCAATTTCCATAAAGCTTGGTGAAAACCTTCAGCTAAACCTGGAATTTAATTTCAAAATGAAAAACAAGACGACATGCTTTGGATGAGTACCCTTCTAGCTACAGTGAATTGAATTGAATAAGCTTTATTGTCACTGTATAAAAAACACAATGAAATGTCGTTCGGCAACACCTCTGTGCAGCAGCTCCCTCACAGATAAATTACAATATACAATAGACTATCACATATAAAATATATAGTCTGTTAAAAACTCAGTATAAATAAGATAATGAGTATTAAATACATATTTTAAAGAATAAAACAGTGGAGGGAATATCCGGTGCAATAATAAAAACAGTGCAGTGTGATCCCCAGTGCGATACAAGTAGTCAATATTCTTCTAAAAGTCTTTTCACAGCCATTGGGAAAAAGCTGTCCTTCAGTCTGTTTGTGCGGGCTCGGATAACCCGGAGCCTGCCAGACGGGAGGATGGAGAAGAGGGAGTGTCCCGGATGGTAGGGATCATTCGTGATCTTTGTGGCCCGTCCGAGAAGGCGTTTTGAGTAAATCTCAGCCAGGGATGGGGGCGGGCAACCGATGATCCACTGAGCTGTTTTAATCACTCGCTGAAGCTGTTTCTTCTCAGATGCGGTGCAGCTGGCGTACCACACCGTACATCCATATGTGAGTACGCTCTTGATGGTGCAGCTGTAGAAATTCTTCAACAGAGGCAGAGGCAGCTTGTTCTTTTTCAATGTTCTTAGGAAAAATAGGCGTTGCTGGGCCTTTTTAACCATATGATTGGTATTGGCTGTCCAGCCAACTTCCTCAGAGATGTGTAGTCCTAGGAACTTGAATTCTTGGACACATTCCACCCGTTCCCCTTTGATCATCAGAGCATGGTGAGGTGTAGCCCGCGCCTTCCGAAAGTCAATTATTATTTCTTTCGTTTTTTTGGTATTCAGGTTGAGATGGTTTTCACTGCACCATGTCACCAGTGAATCCACTTCCTCTCTGTAGGGCATTTCATTGTTGTCACTAATCAGTCCCACGACTGTCGTGTCATCAGCAAATTTGATGACAGAGTTGGTGGCGCTGTGAATAGCAACGCAGTCATGGGTGTATAGTGTGTACAAGATGGGGCTTAGTACACACCCTTGTGGCACGCCAGTGTTGACAGTGGAAGCGGATGTGGAGTTGCCTATTCTCACATACTGCCATCTGTTTGTCAGAAAGTCCTTAATCCATAGGCATAGCGGGGTTCCAAGCTTCAATGCCTGCAGTTTGTTGACAAGCCTACTAGGGCTGATAGAATTGAACGCTGAGCTGAAATCAACAAACAGCATTCAGACATAAGTGTTTGGATTTTCCAAGTGGCTGAGAGCAGAATGAAGCACGATGGAAACTGCGTCATCTGTGCACCTATTGGACTTGTATGCAAACTGGTGCTTGTCGAGGCCGGGTGGAATCTTGTCCTTGATGTAGTTGAGCACCAGCTTTTCCATACACTTCATTATCACTGGTGTCAGAGCCACCGGCCGGTAGTCATTCAGTCCCGAAATGGCAGAGCATTTGGGCACAGGAATGATCCTGGCAGTTTTCAGGCAGGCGGGGACTGTGGTCTGCTGCAGTGATTGATTAAAAATCTTTGTAAACACGTCAGCCAGTTGGTAAGCACACGACTTCAGCAGCCTCCCTGGCACGTTGTCGGGCCCAGGTGCCTTGCTGATATCGATCTTCCTCAGTACCTCCAGTACCTGGTGCTGCTGGATAACAAGGGGCTCACTGTAAGGTGATATTGGTGGCAGCAACAACGTGTCTTCAGCCTGTCCTCTTCCTTCCTCAAAGCGGGAGAAAAAGGCATTGAGCTGGTCCAGGAAAGCCACATCTGCGTCAAGGGGAGTGATGTGGCATTTTTTATAATCCGTGATGTTTTGGATACCCTTCCACATGGAGCGTGCGTTGCCCTCTATGAAGTTGGCCTCTATGCACTTCCTGTAGTTTGCCTTGGCAGCCTTAATACCTCGGGTCAGGTCTGCTCTGGCCTTTCTGTATGAGTCTCTGTTCCCTGACCTCAGTGCCATGTCCCGAGCCTGGAGAAGTAATCTGGTATTTTTACTAAACCAGGGTTTTTGGTTGGGGAAGACCTTCACCACCTTTTTAGTTGTTGCACTGTCCATAGAAAAAGAAATGTATGACAGGACTGAGTCAGTAAAATGCTCAATGTCTGTGTGCTCAAAAATATCCCACTCTGTGTCCTCAAAGCAGTCTTGAAGAGACAGTTTGGTCTCTTCAGTCCAACACTGAATTGTTTTATTCAGCGGTTTAGACCTACAGATGAGTGGTTTGTAGGCTGGTGTCACTATCAAAGAAAGGTGATCAGAGTGGCCCAGGTGGGGGGAGGGACGGGCTTTGTATGCCTCTGGAGAGCTAGTGTAAACCTGGTCTAATGTTTTGCTTTTCCTCGTCCTGATATCCACATTTTTGTAGAACCTGGGGAGCACAGTCTTTAAATTTGTGTGGTTAAAATCCCCAGCCACAATATATAAGCTATCTGGGTGTTTGTTCTGCTGTCATACAGCTTGGACATCGCAATTTTAGCATTTGCACGCGGGTGTACATACACAGCGGCTACAAACACTCTGCCAATTTCTCTCGGCAAGTAATAGGGTCTGCATTTTAATAATAAAAACTCTAGGTTGGGGCAGCAGTGCTTCTCAATGACCGTAGTGTCCGTGCACCACTTGTTATGAACGTAGACACACACGCCCCCTCCCCTGGTCTTACCGGAGTTTGTTGTGCAGTCCGCCTGGTAGATTGTGCGACCTGCTAACTCCACAGCCTGGTCGGGAATATTTCCATGGAACCACGTCTCCGTCATCACCAAGAGGCAGCTATCCATCGCGTTGTTGGTGTCGCGTAGTTTAATCCCATCCATTTTATTAACCAACAAGCGAACGTTTGCTAAAAAGACGCTAGGAACAGCCGGCTTGTGTGGGTTGGCGGCTAGCCGCGCCCGGCTGCCCGCATGCTTGCCTCGTTTCTGGCGTCTTCCACACCGTCTTCGCTGCCTCCGCTCTGTCCATAGACTCTTCCGCTTCCTTCGGCTTGTGCACTCCTGCCGCACGGTCCGCTCTCGGTCCGACTTCTCAATCCGTCCTTGCCGACGTATTTCATCTGGGAACAAACTGAATCCTTCTGGCGTCCAGCCGGTCCAATATTGTTCAAGTTCAATAATTTTGGTTCGAGTAATAGTATTTCTGTGGATTGCTGCTGTGCTACATATGGCTAATGTCTCAACCTTTGTTTTGCATAGAGAAACAAAAAAAACAGTTTGGCATTCACATACAACTGTAGTTCATCACATTCACATTTCCAGTGCGGTGGCTTAAATATGCAAAATTATGTGTCCAGTGCAGCTCTTTTACCTGAGGTGTCTGATGATACTTAGTCCCACATACAAGAATTCACCGATGAGTGGGAGTGGGAGACACTTCACTGAGCTGGCGGCTTTCTTCTCTCTCCCAGGGGAGGTCGAGCTTCCGTCTGCCTGAGAGCACTTGTCTCCCAGAAGAGTAAACCACAAGATATGGAGCAAATCTATGACAGCACTCAGGAGATGCTGCTCCACTTGTCTGAGAGACAAAAGGGATCCATTAATGTGGAAGCCATAGAATCCAACAGGATGTTTCACCATCATACATCAGTGACAATACAAAAAAAGAAAAAAACTCAAATGATTAAACATGTAAGCTTATGTCTGCACCTTTTTTCAACCATCTGCAGGATCCAGGTGAGCAGGCCACAGTTCTTGGTGAGGTTATAAGCCGCTTTGGTCACACGAGCAGTCTGACATAACACCCTGATAATCTGAGCCTATTCAGCACACAAACACATCATTTAAATGGAAAAGAAATAAGACACCACATTCATCTCACTATCACACTGAAGAGAGTCTCAATATCACATTGTGTTATTGCCTGGTCACGTGAGCAATAGGCAAAGTTTTTACCAGGCAAAATTTTTTTTTTGGGGGGGGGGGGGGGGGGGGGGGTGGTATTTAGTTTTTGTTGTTGCTGCAGTGAGCTCGGGTGTGAGTCTTGGTGTGTACCTGGATGTGCTCGTCACACAGCGGGCTGCTGCTGAAGCCTAAAAGGCTCTGGAAGATGCTTTGCTGGTTGCACAGTTTATAGCAGTAACCATCAGCCATACCTTCCTCCAGCACTTTTAGAATCCACTCACGCTCCATCTTGTGCTACAGGGACAAGGCGGGGACAAACCATCAGTCACACGGCTCGAAATGACCTCCCCTTCATATAAGAGATAAGAGTGTAAAAACACTGAACACAGTAAAACTAAGCACAGAGGAAGGCTGAATGCTGCTGACACAACCAGTGTTTATGGACAGCCACGTGTTTATTTTGGGCAACATTCACAAATCATCTTATTACAAGGTTTTCTTTGACAGTTTACCTCCAAGTCAAAGCCATAGAACAGTTTGAAAAACTCAGGTACTCTTCTGAAGTCCAAACTCTGATGAGACAGCAGAAACCTGTTCAACACCACATACATATGGTCCTCTGGAGAAAGAAAAAGAAATAATAATAATAATTCAGCATCACAAAAGGATCATGAACAGTGCACAGAGCATCAAAGGGATCAAAACAGGCATGTGATAAAACAGGAATAATGCCCAGATAGCCATGCAGGTTGACAGCTGGTACATTAATTTGATTACAATATCAAGTTTATTGGTGAAATCTGCCCCTGGTTTGTGGTGAGAGTTCATCATAATACTGGTATAACATCCTAATGCCGCCGCTGTTGCACTTGTGTTAGTACTTCGCAATGGCTGCCAGCCCCCTGGCGGCCAAATAGTTCAGTACCAAAATTCACAGATGTGTAGACAGCCCCATTGTGTGAAAGCAAGAAGCATCACCACAAGGAGATGGAATTGCAGGGCAGAGTAAACGCATTAGTAAGATTATAATAATTTGTTTCTATGTGTACTTTTATTTCTTATTCATTTAATACTTTTTGTACTGTGAATAAACTATGATAAATGGAAACTATTGTTTAATTTAAGTCATTCAACTAATTATTAATGTACAGTACAAATGTTTTAGGCATATTTAAAGCATCATAAAAGCATTAAAAATGATGAAGACCTGATAAATACATGAAATGTGTGATTAATTTCAACTTCAATGATGATCATTATGAAAGCTGGGTTCTATTTATATGTGAGATTTTTTATTTTTTGTATATAAGTCACACCAGCGTATAAGTTGCAGGATCTCAAAAACTATTTTCAGAAAAATGCGACTTCAAGTGTGAGTAATTGTGTTTTACAATCATTTTAATATTGCATGATCATTTGCAATTGTGTTTGTGTGGTATTCTACTGGCTAGTAGTTTTACAAAGAAATTACTATTACTATTATTATTATTATTATTATTATGGAATAAAAAATATAGCTCACACATTCACTTTTGTTGGAAATGATTTTGTGTTGACATGTCAATTAAAAAGGGGATGGCGGAGGGGCATCAAACACAACTTTTATTATAATTCTGGGATGCCTGAAACATTTGCACAGTACTGCACATCTTTTATCATCTGATCTTGGCATGCTAAACTTTTTTTGGAAACCTCCATATTTATTTTAGAGCCTACTAAAATTTTAGTTCTTGGAAGTCTGTTTTTCAAGGCTTCATAGTTTAAAAAAAACAAACAAAAAAAAAAAAACAGAAAAAGACACAAGCCTAAACTAAATTAAAACAATACATGTTAATGGTTATATGTAGTTTTAAATGTTTTAGTAGTTTAGCCGTTTAGTATTATCACAGTTAACTTTTATCACTGAAGAAACATGCTTATTTAACCTTAAAGCAACCGAGTGGATGCATTTATGTGTTTTTATATGCTGTTGTGATATTTTAAAAATCAGAAAAATATGTCCTTCAATGAATGTGTCAAGCAACTTGACCTACAGCTTTTCATATTTTTTCCAGGAATTGTCCTATTGGTGTGGCAAGGATAATGGAAAATTATGTGAGGTCATTTATGACTCCAGCCAAATATTTGTATGTGCCATTACATATATTTTTAATCAGAAAAATCTGTCCTACCATGAATTTCTCAATGTACTTAAAAAAAAAATAACAGGAAAGTTATGTAGGGTCGAATATGACCTCAGAACGGTATGTATGTTTTAACATTGCAGGCTTTGATTTTATCATCTAAAATCAATAATTACTTATATAACATTTCAGACTGTCATAGACAATGGAGGCATTAGAAATATGAATTTAAGGTACAAATAGAACCATTTAAAAATTATAAAATATAACAGAGTCCTAAATGACCTCACGCTCTCATTTTAGTTGCTAAAATAGCTCAGCCACATGAGGGTTAAACACAATGGTTAAGAACTACCATAATGCAGGTTTTCTGGTTTACATACCAGGTTTGAGCATCTGTTGAGCCACTTTGGTGATGTAAGTTGTCAGAATAAACGGAAGTCTTTGGTTCTGCTGGCGAACTCCATTCCTCACCATGTCCAATAAGTACAGCAGCTGTTTGACAAAAACGAGCTCGTCAGGTGAGATTTTTTTTATTTTCCCCCCCAGTCTGAAAACTGCTGACAGTAAAGACATGTTACCTGTCTCTTCTCTCTGAAACTAGCTCCTTCTAAGTGATGGTAGAAACAGCTTAGAACGTGGTAACCTGCTGCCCGCACCTGGAGGTCGTAGCTACTTAACGCCATCACACTCACGCCGAGCGCGTGGCAGGACACAAACTTCAGGCAGTCAATCACACACTCTGTGTAACAGGGAGAAGAACAAAAAGGTTTCAGACACTGATGACCTCAGCTGGTGACTGCGGCACTGCTGTTAACATTCTCACCTGGGCGCAGTATGGCGCTGAACAGGGCTAAAAGAAAACATGGATCATACAAACTCCCAGCATCCTTCACCGTCTCATTACAGTACAGCACATCTTCACCATCCTGTCAGGGGGAAATGTCAATGTTAGAAACAGCTCTTCACCCAAATATTAAAAAAAAAAAAATCATGCTTTCTCACTGTCACAAATTGTCTGCACTCATGCAGATAATTTTGGCTTTAAATCTTGTGGGTTTGTGATAAATGTGTTCAAAATGCTTCAGTACAGTTGGATACTCCTCAAATTCACATGAGCAATGCAGCAGAGAATATGGGGCCCAGAGTAGCCCTGAATTTAGAGAACGAGAGATCACAACAGGGTTCATAAGATTTAAAGGACACATCTCCCGTTTTTTTAACATCCCAGTCAGTAAGACAACATAAAAGTACTCATGACTGTGTCTCCACACACGTGCTAATAATTAGTGATCTCTGATGTATTTTATTCCTTTCACTCTGAGCGTTAGCAGGTGCATTTCTGGAAAATGTTTCGCTCTGCAATCCTCAGCATTTTCCAGTGTGTGACGTCCTTATTAGCAAAATAGAAACATCCCAATGACTGACAGACAGAGGGAAACGAACCTGCTCCATCTGAAAACAAAGCTTTTGAGCTGCCATTTGAACATGATGGCTCAGATTTACAGAGAGGAGACGACACGCTTCACCCTGAAACTATTGTCTTTTTCAGAGTGTTGGATGTTGGAGCCTAAAATGTGGTGACGCGCTGTTTGTGTGGATGCTGGTTACTGAAGCAGATGTGGATGTCGGAACACCGGACACTGTTTTTAACAGACTGCCTGGACACAGAGATGGATTTGTTACATTGGAAAAAGTCAGAATACATTATTTCCAGGAGTTCATGGACATTATTTTACATGCCATGACTGAGAGAAAGACAGACTGGCAGCCACAGCGATCTCGCGTGAAGTTTACATTTGGAAATTAATCCATAACACGACATTGAGTCTGGCATTTCAGGATTTTACCCCTTTTGTGTTTTGTGGCTAGATTTCTTTTTTTTTTTTTTTTTAAACTTTGACAGAGCGTAAATTTGGAGCTGGAATGTGGGTGTGCTGCAAAGCTTGCTGTGTGTGTGTGTGTGTGTGTATGTGTGTGCGGGCGTGCGCTGTGCAGCTGACAAGACGCTCGTTTTCCCCCAGCAGCAGATGTATTTTTTTTTAGATTTTATTGACAACAACACTCATAATTAATCGTGCACAAAACTGATCCTGGAGCAGAGACAGTTATTGACAGGCAGCTTTTATGACTCATGGCCATGCAGGTGCACAGAAACATTATTGAAGCTGCAACTTTTAGCGTGACTCCATCAAAATGAACAATTATCACTTAAAAACAAGTCGTCATAACACGACATCACACTTAAGTCAACTTTGGAATTAATATGTGCCTCTGTTCTTAACATCATCAGCTGCATTCCACTGAAGCGCACGCTAGGACACTTCTCGTAGCGATGTCACTTGTCAGAAACACCTGAGTACTCACGAGTACTTTGTTTTCGGACGTGTAAGTAGCTATTTGTTGCGAATGCCATATACTTTGAAACTGGTCATGGAAGTGCACAAAGTAATCCTGGTGGATCATCGGCTGGTTAATAACAACCCCAATCTTAATTGTTATGATTTTGGTGCGACATGTCCTTTAATTAAGTCAACTAAGTAAGAACGTGCACAACTATGACGTCTGTACAGAAAGCCAAACTAAAAAGGCTGTGTGTGTGTGTGTGTGAGTGAGAGAGAGAGAGAGAGAGAGAATTATTAAATAACGAGAAAAAAAATCCTAAAAGCAGAAAATTATCTTACTTGCACCCAATCAATCTATGAACCGAACTCAACAGAACATATCCGAAACCCATCCATACCTTTGTGAGATCTCCTGTCACAATAGACTGAACAAAACAAATAAGTAATACAATAAATATAATGACTGGGAATCTTTAAAAACCACCTATTCTATCTTTTCTCTCTTATTCCTGTCAGGGTGGACCAACACCAAAGCAGTTTGTTGTTTTTTTTTCTTTCCTTTTTAGCATTTGTTAAACAAAATGTGAACAAATTGTCTTAATATGGCACAAATGCTGTGCTTAGTGTGGAACAAACACCATTACATTGTGGGGTGGATTATAATAAAGAGCTGGAGTCAAGCAATTTCAAAATGATTTCTAGTCACACAGCCTGTGCAGGCCTTTTGCATAATGATTTACTTCTTTTTGCTTGTTTACTTGTAAGCAGGACTACTTAAAAAGGTATGAAGTAATACTCAAAAAAGTATTTAATATCAGTGATCCAGATGTCAAACCAGGATTTAGTTACTACCTTTTTGAATTAACGTGTGGAGCTTGGAGGATTTTCATTCTTATTATTATTCTTTCATAAGCTATTGATCGATGCTGGCTTTATAAAAATCATTTATATCATCATTAGTTCAATCAATCAATTCAATCAATTTTTTTTTTTATATAGCGCCAAATCACAACAAACAGTTGCCCCAAGGCGCTTTATATTGTAAGGCAAGGCCATACAATAATTATGTAAAACCCCAACGGTCAAAACGACCCCCTGTGAGCAAGCACTTGGCTACAGTGGGAAGGAAAAACTCCCTTTTAACAGGAAGAAACCTCCAGCAGAACCAGGCTCAGGGAGGGGCAGTCTTCTGCTGGGACTGGTTGGGGCTGAGGGAGAGAACCAGGAAAAAGACATGCTGTGGAGGGGAGCAGAGATCGATCACTAATGATTAAATGCAGAGTGGTGCATACAGAGCAAAAAGAGAAAGAAACAGTGCATCATGGGAACCCCCCAGCAGTCTACGTCTATAGCAGCATAACTAAGGGATGGTTCAGGGTCACCTGATCCAGCCCTAACTATAAGCTTTTAAGCCTAATCTTAAAAGTAGAGAGGGTGTCTGTCTCCCTGATCTGAATTGGGAGCTGGTTCCACAGGAGAGGAGCCTGAAAGCTGAAGGCTCTGCCTCCCATTCTACTCTTACAAACCCTAGGAACTACAAGTAAGCCTGCAGTCTGAGAGCGAAGCGCTCTATTGGGGTGATATGGTACTACGAGGTCCCTAAGATAAGATGGGACCTGATTATTCAAAACCTTATAAGTAAGAAGAAGAATTTTAAATTCTATTCTAGAATTAACAGGAAGCCAATGAAGAGAGGCCAATATGGGTGAGATATGCTCTCTCCTTCTAGTCCCCGTCAGTACTCTAGCTGCAGCATTTTGAAATAACTGAAGGCTTTTTAGGGAACTTTTAGGACAACCTGATAATAATGAATTACAATAGTCCAGCCTAGAGGAAATAAATGCATGAATTAGTTTTTCAGCATCACTCTGAGACAAGACCTTTCTAATTTTAGAGATATTGCTTAAATGCAAAAAAGCAGTCCTACATATTTGTTTAATATGCGCTTTGAATGACATATCCTGATCAAAAATGACTCCAAGATTTCTCACAGTATTACTAGAGGTCAGGGTAATGCCATCCAGAGTAAGGATCTGGTTAGACACCATGTTTCTAAGATTTGTGGGGCCAAGTACAATAACTTCAGTTTTATCTGAGTTTAAAAGCAGGAAATTAGAGGTCATCCATGTCTTTATGTCTGTAAGACAATCCTGCAGTTTAGCTAATTGGTGTGTGTGTCCTCTGGCTTCATGGATAGATAAAGCTGGGTATCATCTGCGTAACAATGAAAATTTAAGCAATACCGTCTAATAATACTGCCTAAGGGAAGCATGTATAAAGTGAATAAAATTGGTCCTAGCACAGAACCTTGTGGAACTCCATAATTAACTTTAGTCTGTGAAGAAGATTCCCCATTTACATGAACAAATTGTAATCTATTAGACAAATATGATTCAAACCACCGCAGCGCAGTGCCTTTAATACCTATGGCATGCTCTAATCTCTGTAATAAAATTTTATGGTCAACAGTATCAAAAGCAGCACTGAGGTCTAACAGAACAAGCACAGAGATGAGTCCACTGTCCGAGGCCATAAGAAGATCATTTGTAACCTTCACTAATGCTGTTTCTGTACTATGATGAATTCTAAAACCTGACTGAAACTCTTCAAATAGACCATTCCTCTGCAGATGATCAGTTAGCTGTTTTACAACTACCCTTTCAAGAATTTTTGAGAGAAAAGGAAGGTTGGAGATTGGCCTATAATTAGCTAAGATAGCTGGGTCAAGTGATGGCTTTTTAAGTAATGGTTTAATTACTGCCACCTTAAAAGCCTGTGGTACATAGCCAACTAACAAAGACAGATTGATCATATTTAAGATCGAAGCATTAAATAATGGTAGGGCTTCCTTGAGCAGCCTGGAAGGAATGGGGTCTAATAGACATGTTGATGGTTTGGATGAAGTAACTAATGAAAATAACTCAGACAGGACAATCGGAGAGAAAGAGTCTAACCAAATACCGGCATCACTGAAAGCAGCCAAAGATAACGATACGTCTTTGGGATGGTTATGAGTAATTTTTTCTCTAATAGTTAAAATTTTGTTAGCAAAGAAAGTCATGAAGTCATTACTAGTTAAAGTTAATGGAATACTCAGCTCAATAGAGCTCTGACTCTGTCAGCCTGGCTACAGTGCTGAAAAGAAACCTGGGGTTGTTCTTATTTTCTTCAATTAGTGATGAGTAGAAAGATGTCCTAGCTTTACGGAGGGCTTTTTTTTTATAGAGCAACAGACTCTTTTTCCAGGCTAAGTGAAGATCTTCTAAATTAGTGAGACGCCATTTCCTCTCCAACTTACGGGTTATCTGCTTTAAGCTACGAGTTTGTGAGTTATACCACGGAGTCAGGCACTTCTGATTTAAAGCTCTCTTTTTCAGAGGAGCTACAGCATCCAAAGTTGTCTTCAATGAGGATGTAAAACTATTGACGAGATACTCTATCTCACTTACAGAGTTTAGGTAGCTACTCTGCACTGTGTTGGTATATGGCATTAGAGAACATAAAGAAGGAATCATATCCTTAAACCTAGTTACAGCACTGATTCACAAAAACGGTTTCAGAAATTGCCAAGAAATCATGCTAACACAAACAAAAACGGAGCTAAATGCCACGTGTCACTGAGAAAACATCTGAGATGTGTATAAAATGACCTTAAATATTTTTGGAAACAGTGAATGAAAGGCTAACCAGTGGGATGATGGTGCGTTTCTGGGGGAATCGCAGTATTGTTTGCAGCATTTTGTCAGGCTTTAACAGGGACAGAACATCGTCCGAGTTTGCCTGCTTCCACAGAGAAGCTCCGAGGCTTTTGCTCATCTTGTGATGCTCCACTGCTGCTGGACCCCACAAGAACGATCTGCAGCGGAAAACAGAACAAACACCACCATGTTTTAACACATATTTATCACATGTGCCATCCAAACAACCAGGGGTGAACATTTTATCCACCAGAACCAACCGTTGGAAATGAAGGAAAACTGACAAGATCATTTTAAACTACACACAACTTCAAATACAAAGCAATGCTAAAATACCCTCGGCCATATGAGCATTGTCTTCTTTATAACTTGTAGTTAGTTGTTTAGTTGGTATCCCAGTGCAACGTATATATATATATATATATATATATATATATATATATATATAAAAGACAGTTATTGTTATTGACATTGATTATTAAGATCCTACATACAATTCGTACATGTTCAATAAAGCCCCTCTATCAATCCATCATCAACAATATTTACGTATTAATGGCATCTGCAGGAGGGCGTGCATGTGTGCATACATAAGCTTTTGACAAGAGCGGAAGTTACCGTGCACGCTGGTGTGTGAAATGTCCTGTTTTCAGTTTTAAAAGTGTTTCTTTCTCTCTAGCTTTTACATAATATATGACAAAGAGGTTATATTTACACACACACAAAAAAAACAGAGTTTGCAGCTAGCTGGACCAGCCACTGATGTCACAGAGCCACTCTACTCTGATTGGCTGTCACCTCCATCCCTCAAAAAAATAAAAGTAACAGAATGAAACAGAGTGTGAGTTTTTAACTTCTTACAATAGGCTGAGGTTAGCCATCAGGTCTGCGTCACAAGAATGTTCCCTGTGAATTTGAAGACCCTGGCGATAACAGGACTGAACTTATGCTGAGCACAGACAGACGGACGCAAAGTCTTCACAATACCCGATGGCCATATCTGATGGCCTCGGGTAAAAATAAAGAGAGAGAAGAAAAAAGTGTCTGCTTCAGCTACATTCATACAACATCCTTCCAGCAAGACTGCATCGACTTAAGACTGTTTTGTTCCTTGTTCAACCATCTCTCTGTAACTTTGGCAGCTATGAATTCAGACAAAATCCTTTCCACAAGGTTGTGCAAAGAACTGACTGTGTTTTTTTTTTTTTTTTTTTACAACATAACCTCTGTGGAACAAAGTAACAATTTACATTTCACATAGTCAGTCTCTCTCACTGACAACCACACCTGCAATTATATTATACCCCTGCAATTTGTGAAACTTACTGAAATTTCAGCAGACTGACATTGTTTTTCTCATATTCCTGCAGAAGTAGCAGCATTTTCTGATCTGTAAAACCAAAACAAATTGTGACAAAAACTTAGACACAAAAGAAAACACCTACAGTACTTGCCAATAATTCAACTTTACTGTTTTACCGAAAGTACTGAGTGTAGCTCCATATGCTCCCAAAAATACAACAAAGTGACTGACGTTGCAAACTTCTGGGCATTTCTTCACCAGGCAGAGAAGTAGAGACACTAATGCTTCTGAAATGACAACAAAGTATTTGTTATTAATTACAAGTATATCTAATAAAAATTAGAATATCTTGCAAAAGCTAGAACCATCCACCCCAACCAGTCTACATGTGTTGTGCGGACTTGGGGAAGGCATATTATCGGGGACCCCAGGAGATACTGTGGGAGGTGCTGCAGGAGTATGGAGTGAGGGGTCCCTTCTCAGGGACATCCAATCTCTGTACTCACAAAGCGAGAGCTGTGTTCAGGTGCTCGGCAGTAAGTCAGACTCATTTCCGGTGGGGGTTGGTTTCTGCCAGGGCTGCGCCTTGTCACCAATCCTGTTTGTGATATTCATGGACAGGATATCGAGGCGCATTCGGGGGGAGGAGGGTTCCCAATTTTGATGGCTTAGAGTCTTTTTGAAGATGATGTGGTCCTGTTGGCTTCATCGTCCTGTGACCTCCAACACTGACTGTGTTGGTTCGCAGCCAACTGTGTTGCGGCTGGGATGAGGATCAGCACCTCTAAATCTGAGGCCACGATTCTCAGCAGGAAACAAATGGATTGCCTACTCGGGTAGGGAATACGATCTTTCCCCAAATAAAGAAGCTAGTACTTCGGGGTCTTGTTCACGAGTGAGGGGACAATGAAGCATGAGATTGGCCAGAGAATCGGCGCAGCAGGGGTAGTGTTGCATTCGCTCTACCATATACTGTTGTGACGGAAAGGGAGCTGAGTCAAAAGGCGAAGCTCTCGATCTACTTGTCAATCTTTGTTCCTACTCTCACCCATGGTCATGAGGGTTGGGTCATGACAGAAAGAACTAGACTGTGGGTACAAGCGGCCAAAATAGGTTTCCTTAGGAGGGTGGCTGGTGTCTCCCTTAGAGATAGGGTGAGAAGTTCAGTCATCTGTAGGGAGCTCGGAGTAGAGCCACTGCTCCTTCGCGTTGAAAGGAGCCAGCTGAGGTGGTTCGGGCATCTGGTAAGGATGCCTCCTGGGTGCCTTCCTAGGGAGGTGTTCCAGCACATCCACCTGGGAGGAGACCCCGGAGAAGACCCAGGACTAGGTGGAAAGATTATATCTCCCCACTGGCCTGGGAACACCTCGGGATCCCCCTGTCAGAGTTGGTCAAAGTTGGGAAAGGGAAGTCTGGGTTCCCCTGCTAGAGCTGCTGCCCCGCGACCCGATCTCAGATAAGTGGTTGAAGATGAGTGAGTGAAATCTTGCAAAAGGTCAATATTTTTTGTCAGTTATTTCAGAAAGTCATTTTTAATAGACATGCCAGATTCACTGCATATAGACTAAAATGTTTCAAGCATGTTTTTTGGTAATGACAGCCTACAGCGCCAACTCCCCCCCCCCCCCCCCCCAAAAAAAAACATGAATATTTCATTTTAAGTTATGGTAACTCACTATATATGCAGTATAAACACCATGAATCTCTAATATGTGTTCACTACACCAACTAATTCTGTGAATTGCACTGGTAGAAACAAACAGTGCACCAAAAAGACTTGAGCTGATATTTAAAGCACCTTTAGTTTCACAGTTCAGCTGTTCATCTGTATCCAACATTGAGGGCAAGAACAGCGAGTGACTGCTGGTCATCATGTGCACGGTGGATAACGGGGTCAGATCCATTGGAACTTTATTTCCTCCGTACATCCTCTCCAGCAGACTGCTCAAGGTGTTCAGGAAGTGATGGTCTCTGTAGCGATATCTTGAGTGGAAGGAGATTTTTAGGACTTTTAATTCTTTTTTTTATGATTTAATTACTTTTAATCAGGACAGCAGAGTGAACTCTGACAGAAGTCTTACTTGAGTCCATTCTTGATGAAGCTGTTCCACTCAGATGCAGTGATACCTTCAGCACAATTCTGCAGAAACAAAATAAACTATGTTCATGGATGAAGTTAAACCGATGTAGTAAGTATGAGGAGCCCAAACATACAAGGAGTCTTTGTAGTTTTTCCAGGATGCCTGGCTCGTGTGCTGGAGGGGATACAGTCTGAACTCTGAAGTGACTGAAGGAGGCAATGAGACATTTCAGAGCCGCAGCTGTGACAGATTTTCTCCAGGATTCTTGTTCTGCTGAACAATCAGTCAGCTTCTCCGTAATCACATCCACCAGCTGCCATCTGGTGGAGAAAGTTCATTCAGGACCTGCCAGCAACTTCTCTCAACAATAATCGACCAGAAGTGTTTGAGTGATGTTACCTTTCAAAACTGTCCACTCTTTGAAGGGCATCAGGCAGATTGTTGATCAAGTCCCTGATGTCCTTGATGTTTGCAGAAAGCCTGATTAGATGAGACAATGTCTCAGCATGCAAGGACCCAACGTCTTCCATCAGGTTTCCCAAAATTATGTTGGTCAGCTTGGTCAGCAACACTTGCTTCAACATTTTTAAAACATTTTTTTGCACTGCAAAAAAATAAAGATGGGAATTTAACAGATCTAAATTAATAAATACAATAGGTCAGAGCAGTGTACAGTGGCATAAAAAGGTTTACACAAATTATGTATTTTTGCATCTAGGAATGTTTTAATACAAACCATCTTTCGGCCTGGCAGGATCCTCTCTGCCTGCCACCTGCAGGTAGGTGTTGATCAGTGGAAGGAAGGTCTCTGCCTGGTCTGAGAGCTTCTCTATGTTTGCTGGCTTCAGGCACCACATCTCAAACTGCAGACGGTGGGTGGAGCTGTTCTGCAGCAGCAGGGTGCTGATAGCCTGAGCGGCTGGAAGAGGCTGCTGGAGACAGTGCAGCAGCACGTCTGTGTGGATGAGCTTGGCGCTGCCTGGTTCGGTGGACAGAGTACGCAGCAGGAAGGCCTCAAGTGCAGGACTGGAGCAAGACAGCAGCAGGGTGGCCAGGCCTTGGAGGTGAGCCTGTGACAGAAAGATGCTGTGGTCCTGGGAAGGATTGGCACCGCAGTCTGTGAGTATCTGCAGAGCTGTGTGACCATAAACGCTGAGTTTGGCTTGTGCATCCTCACCGCTGGGGGAGATGAGGCTCTCCTGTGGGAGAAGAAGCAACTTGGAGGCCACTTCCATCACATTAGAAGAGGTCATGTAGCTATGCAGGGCCAGGAGGGCCTGGAAAGGACGAGATCGTTTCTTTGTAGTTTGACACATCTTTTCCTGAAGTTCTCTGAGCGCGGCCCTTTCTACAGCATCCATGTAGCTGGAGATAAGTTCCAGGTGACCAAGGCCATGAAGAATGGGGGCGCTGAGCTTCAGCAGGGCCAGAATGTCATCACTCAGTTGAGCACACAGATACTTTAATCTGACTGGGTTTAGATTGTGAGGAGGTAAAGAGGCCAGCTCCAGAGCCAGAAACCACTGTTCCAAACACGGATGTTTGAAGATGGAGCCAAGTGACGAAACAAGAACCTAAACAAAACAAAGTGCAATATTAAATAAACTGTAATAAAAAAAAAAACAAAAAAAAAAAACAAACAAACAGATCTTTTCATATTTGCAAAATTAGCAAAATATTTTACAAAAAAAAAAAAAAAAAAACATAAATTAACATTAACTATTCACACAACCTGCTCTTTGCTGGCCTTTACTGTGGAGAGCTGGTCGACATTCATGAAGAGGTCTGACCCCTCCTGCACATTCTCTGAGTCTTCCTGAGTAGTGGAGTTCTCTTCGATGTTTTGTAGTTTAATCACCAAATCCTGGATTATTGTCATTAAGATCATCAGAAAAGCAGCTGCAGTGTCTTTGAAGAACTAAGAAGAAAAGTTTAATTTATAGTGTCTCTGCAGGTTAACACATTTTGCACTGCAGCCACAACTTTACATACTGTGAGCCTGGCAAGGGTGAAAAGTCATTCAAAGCAGTGTGAACTACAAGTGCACTCAGAAAAGTGTTAACATATGTCATTTAGCAGCTGAAAAATGACAATCAACATACATGATCAGTCAGAACACGCTGACCACTGACAGGCACAGTGAATAACGTTGATTATCTCATTATAACAGCATTTTTTAACTGGTGGAATATATGAGGCAACAACTTAACATTTTGTCAATGTGGCGGTTCCGCCCATCGGCCCGTTTGACCATGGTTTTTAGTTCCTTTGTTAGTTCATTTGTCCGTTTACCTACGATTCCTGTCCTGTAGGTTTATACGCTGTGTTCTGTTTATGTCTCGGTCCTCCGATGTGTGTGTGTGTCCTGGTCTATCGTGTGCACTTTTTCCCTGCCTCCAGTGTGTGTACAGTGGGGAAAGTAAGTATTTGATCCACTGTCAATTTTGCCCACTGTATGTGTGTGGGTGTCTCCCTGGTCCTTCATATGCACGTGTCTTCCTGCGGTCTGTGTGTCGTACACGTTGCCTCTGCCCGGCATTTGTGTCTTGTGTGTGTCCAATCACCGCTGTATGCTGATCTTCTGTTTTGGTTAATGTGTCAGTCCCCAGTCTGTTGTCAACCTGCTTCTCATGGGCATGGTTTTGCCATTTGTTCCGCATCTTTGTTCTGTTGTACTCTGGGTTTTGGTTCTGATCATCATTTTGTTCTGACTATCATTTATGTTTTATCACCTTGATGTTTCATTCTTAGTTTTTCGTATTAGTTTGCGTTTCGTCTGCATCTGTAGTTGTCATTTATTTCCATGTTTTTATTTCTCTTCTTCTGCGGGTTTTGTTGGTTATTGTTATTTATTTCTTACTCACCCTTTGTTGTCTGTGTTATTATTTTATCACTGGTTACTGTCTGTTCAGTTATTCATCTCCTTGCGTTCTGTTTCATTCGCGTGCATCTTTTACTTCCGTCTCGCTTTTGCACACCGCTTGTCAATTACCCCGCCCTTATTTAAGCACTCCCTTGTTTGTCAGCATTTGCTGGTTCATTGTGAATGTCACTGTCAAGGTCAACACCTATGTCATGATCTGTGCCTTCTTGTTGTCCTTGCCCTGGTGTGGTCTCAACACTTTGTGTAAGTACCAGCTCTCCGTGTTTACCCTGCCGTAGTCTTGTGTACCTCTAAGTCTGTGTTTGATAGTTCACCATGCAATTCTCCTGAGTTTTTGTCGTCACTGGGTTTGTGGATTTTTGTCACCTCTGCATTCGTTTGAACCATGTCACAATAAATCACATGGATTGATACACATCCCTGTGTATTTGCTGTCTGCAGTGTGGGTTCATCATCTCCTTAAATCGTAACAGTCTTTGAAGGTGATTTATTGGAAACAAGAAAAATGGGGACACAATGACCTTGCACTTCCAAAGACATGAACTGGTGACTCACTCTAAATTGACCGTAGGTGTGAGTGAGAGTGTGAATGTTCGTTTATACCCATCAGCCCTGTGACAGACTGACAGCCTGTCCAGACTGTATCCCGGCTATCACCAATGACTGCTGGGATGGGCTCAAGACCCTCAACTGGAAAAACGGTTTCAGAAAATAAATGATTGAATGAATGAAATCAGAATTTTCTTGCTCGTTATAAAATTCTGACTTCATTGTTTTCAATTCTTGTAGCTTTGCTGTAGGAAACCTGAGATATCATGCCAGCAAAGATCTCAGGTTGCCTATTTTGTTTTTTGATGGGCCTATATTCCCAATATCCACTGTTCCAGATGAAGCAACTATCAGTAAAAATGGTCTGATGACACAACAGCTGTAGGTGTAGAAGCAGCATCAAAGTACTGAGCTAGTTTAGCCTCTTACCGTGCCAAAGTCTTCCACGGTTGCCTTGATATAGAGTAACGTCTGCATTACGGCTACAGGGAACTCATCCACTGACATCACAGCCAGAGAATCTTCTACATTCTTCCTGAAGTTGTCTTCAAGGAAAGCAGCAGGTCCGCGTTGATATGCAACTTTCATCAGTTCCGTGAATGAAAAGCGTGTGGGCAAACTCTTTGAGCTGCATTCAAAGGACTTGAACTGTCAATGAAGAGAGAAAGTGTATATTCTGCAGAGAAAATAAGAGTATCACACTTTTGATGAAAGAGAAGACTTACCAGATCCTCCTGGCACTGCTGTGGTAACCATTTGGAGTAATAGTGGTGAAATCGGATGATGGAGGGATGAGGAAGATTTGTGTGCTCAGACGATATAAGCTCTTTGTCGTAGTGCAGCAGAGCCAGACAGAGCGGAATGGGCTCCCTCTGACAATGCAACACATCTGAGAGCACCGTACACAGGTACTCATGCACCATCCCTGAGGTTACCAAAAAAAACCATGACAACAAAACACACAAGTACTTTTGAAATACCTCTAACACAGCAGATTTACTTTACCTTTGTCTGCTGGCAGTTTGTTTCTGGCCTCCAGAGCTGAAGGTACGACCACGCTGAAAGGGAACGTCTGCATGATGAGCTCTTCACTCAGAGACGGCCCAAATTCCTCCATCTGTCTTTCATTGCCCTCCATAATGACATCCAGCATGTCCAGGACATCTAGAGGACATTGTCAATTTAGAACTAAAATGTGAAGTCTTGCACAAGATTTTAGCAACAGGAAATCAAACGTCACTTCAGTTCTCAAATACCATCGATGTGAGACACGGGGATACTGGCAGCTTCTTCATCCTGGCTACTCAGGTTAGCTTGCACGCTGGCCGCATCCTGCACCAGACTCGCGACCTTATCTGTATATATGTAGGAACTGTGGACCAATTTCACCAACACCTAGTGTGAAAGACCAGAAGACATAGTGGAAACAAAAATCTTCTACTTTGGGCCGCTCCAGTCTGGGGCCGCCACAACAAATCATCGGTCTCCATTCCACATGATCATCTGCACCATCCCACTATCTGCATGTCCTCCTGCACCACACCCGTAAACCTCCTCTTTTCCTCCTACCTGACAGGTTCATCCTCAGCATCTCCTGATATACCTCGCGTCCCTCCTCTGCATGTGTCCAAACTATCTCAACCTGTCTATTTCACTTGATCCCCAGTACATAGTACAGGCAGTCTAACTCTGATATACATATTCCTAATCCTGTCCATCATATTCCTAATCCTGTCCATCTTTCTCACTCACAAACAAAACTGCAGCATCTTCATCTCTGTCACCTCCAGTTCTGTCTCCTGTCTTTTTGTTAGTGCCACTGTCTCTAAGCTGTAAAACCTGGTCAACTGGTCTCACTACTATATCATGAACATTCCCGTTCACATTTGCGGATACCTTCCTGTCACAAATTACTCAACCTTCTCCACCCTGCCTACACTCTTATCTTCACCTCTCTACCACACTCTCAATTACTTTAAACAGCTAACCACGAATATTTAACTTCATCCACCTTTACCACCTCTACTCCTTGTAATAGCACCTTTCCGATGTACTCTTTCCATCCTGCGCCAAATAACTTTAATTCCCCTCCTCTCCAGAGCATGTCTCCACCTCTCTTGACTTACCTCAACTTCCTCCCTACTCTCACTGTGGATCACAATGTCACCTGCAAACATTATAGTCTATCCATCATTTCAACCATACATCTCACCGCAGTCCCACTGTCAAATTACATATCCTGTGCCACCTAACATCCGTCTGACACGCCTGACAAGCTAAACAATAAATTCAAACACTTCCTTTGGCATTACAAACTACAGACAATATTTAGTAGAAATATGTTGTACATAGTCTGTCTCAAACACTATTCAATCAAAAGTATATCAATAAGTAAGGTGATTACAAAGCGTATGTTTGAAGGGGAAATCATTAATCAAATAAATTATTCTGGATCTTCTTGACAGAGGCAGCATGGTGACCAAGTAGTTAGTGCACTTGCTTTAAAAAAACAGAAGGCTCCCAATTCAAGACTACCCATGTCCATTCACCACATAACATGGATTAGCTTCAGGAAGAGAACCCAGTGCAAAATTTGTCCAAAATCAACAACCCATATCAGATGTGCTGTGGCGACCCTGAGCAAAAAGGGAGAAGCCAAAAGTACTTAATGTCAATCAACATTAAAATAAAAACTGTGCCTATGGCGTCTGCCATGGGATACTATGCTGTTGTCATGGTTATGGGCTCACCTTCTCCAAGAACACGATGACAGACTCTTGATGGTTTGAATCTACTCTGGCCAGTTGATTGAGCCACAGCTCAAGCTCAGTCCAAGTGTACTCGAACGCACCGCTGTTCTTTAGTATCTGAATGTAACAGCAAAAACCCAAATCTGATTATCACTACAAGGGTTGCTCCTTATCAGTCTATTCGGAAAATGTGCTTGTGTACTGCTGGCAGAGTGCACGGTTGCTGCTAGTCATTTGGATGCTACACCTCCTTGTCTGTGGATCGCAGAGTCCGTAATGGGGTGTAGGGGAGGAGATGGTCCAATCTGTCAATCTGTACTGGGGGACGGTCATGTCGGGATTTGTAGGTGAGGAGGACGACTCTGTAGGAAACATAACAGGGACTGGGATAACTAGTGAAGGTGCATTATTATGGGGATGATATGCTTCCAAGGCACAGTGCAGATGAGAACTTTGGCAGTTGAGTTCTACACACACCACAGCTTGTCCAGAGCGTTGCTGGGAAGCCCAAACAGGACATCACTGCCGTACTCTAGGTGGGAGTTGAGGAACACATGAACAAGGGTCTCAGCTGCAGAGTTGGAGATTGATGGGTGGAGCCTGGAGGCATTCTTAAGGTGATAAAAGGCACACTTAGAAAAGTGATATATGAAATATGAATGCGGAGTCCAGAATGACATCTAGATTGCAGACCTCCGGGGATGGAAAGATGGAGCAGCCAACAACATTCAGGGAAAAAAATTACCCACTTTCTGGCACAGCAGCTTAGGGGCCATAAGCAAGAGATCAGTTTTAAGATCATTAAGTTTGAGAAGTCTGCTTGACATCCACGTTTTGATGTTTTCTAGGCAGTTGATGAGGGACTGAGGCGGGAGCTGATTTGGGGGTTTGGTGATGAGATACAGTTGTGTATCATCAGCATAGCAGTGGAAGCTCAGACTATAGCAGTGGATGATCTGACCAGCACACAGATGTTGAAGAGGAGAGGACAGAGCACAGATCCTTGGGGACACCTTGGATGACTGGAGCAGGGGAGGAATTTGACCTTTGCGTTGTGTTTTCCCCCACTCAGAGCACAAACTCACGATCTTCCAGATGGGAGGCAGGCACACTAACCATGAGGCTAAAACTCATGGGCTCTAGCATCCGTCACTAGAATATCTTTTGGTGTTGCGAAATTAGTTTTTTTTCCTGTCAACATATGCACAGCACGCCAGCTTGCCTCCATCACAGGAGCATGAGCCACTACATGTGTCACTGTGCATCCTAATAGCAGGTAAGACTGAAACCATGAAAGCACAGCACCAGTAAGGCCAACATAGTCAGATAGGCAGTTGAATAGGATGGAGTGGGAAACTGTCAAATGCTGGTGAAAGGTTCCAGAAGAATGAGGATGCTGCCACACTTGGTACTTAACTGCTCTCTAGCAGTAGTTATTAGCCCTAAACAAAATTCATAATATAACAGGTAAGATTCTATTAATAATAGAAAACAATAAAAATGAGTGTTTCTTACTTTTAGAACCAGCATCCTTGTGGTGGTTTTCAAGTGGCTGCTGCTACTGTTCACAAACATGTTGAGGAGCAAGTAAAGGACTGACTTCTCGCCACATGTATCTGCATCTGCCGATTCCTGCAAAAGAGAAGCAAAACAATATGAAAGATTTGAAGCTGGAAACTGTTGCTGTGTGGTGACACAAGTATCTACTGTACCACTGTGGTACATGACCACTCGAGGCTGATTTTTAACTATTTATCAAATGCAGCGCCACAATGGTCTACACCAGACTGCGTATTCATTCTTATGCATTACTGTAAATTTGCAAGTACAGTTGTGTTCAAAACAATAGCAGTGTTTTTGAAAAAGTGAGTAAAGCTCAAAATCCTTATAACAGCTTTTATACATGCAAATGCAGTATAAAATACATGCAAATGCAGTGTGAACACAACATTCTATTCCAAATCAAAACATGAAGAAAAAATGATCTAATTTGTTTTTACTTTACAGAAAGTGAAGAAAAAGGAATAATAGGCTATTCAAAAAATTGCAATGTCTGAATTTTTCATTACAAACTAAAATATTTACTGTATAAACTGTAAAATGCTTGAAGATTCAGCTTTCATGTGAACCACCGAACTAATATTTACTTGTATAACTGCTGCTTCTGAGAACTGCTTCACATCTGTGTTGCGTGGAGTCGACCAACTTCTGGCACCTGTGAACAGGTGATCCAGCCGAGGAAGATTCACTATACAGTGGTCCCTCGCTATAACACGGTTCACCTTTCGCGGCCTCGCAGTTTCACAGAATTTTTTTTTGTGCAATTTTGCATGCTTTTTTTTTTTTTTTTTTTTTAACATCGCATTGTGTTCTGCGTCCTTATCAGGCGGGCCGGTCGCGGCACCGGTCGGCATCACCTCGATTGCTCTCACTGCCTCCAATGCGCTTTCTGCGGGCTCGGGAAGCGCAGCAGCTGGCCACTCACACCGCCTTCCTGTCTCCTGTTCGGAACTGCGCCAAATCTGACAACAGGTCCAGAGACTACGCTCGCTGTTTTGATGCGGATGTTGACCGCAGCCGCAGAGCTCCATGGCCACCGAGAGAGGACTTGGATTCTTTGCGGGTCCCACATTCGTACCCCCGGAGGCAGTGAGCGAAGGGAGAGTATGCGCATTGTGTTCTGTGTGTGTCTGTTTATAATCTTCTCGCCCAGAAGAAAAAAAGAGAGTGTTTACACAGGAGAGAAAAGTGAGAAAATGTCAATGCCTGTTTGAGAAAAGGGTATAAAGTGTGTAGTGAGAGGTTTTACAGCCTTAGAACATCTATAATAATTGCAAAAAATAGTGGTGACTACTTTGTGGATTTCGCTTATCGCAGGTTATTTTTAGAACGTAACTCCCGCGATAAACGAGGGACCACTGTATTCCACATTTCTGTTGGATTAAAGTCCGGGGACTGTAGTCGGGTGGCATAGCAAAACAATTGTGCAATTTGTGATATAAGCATCAAATTTGGCACACATATTCTAAATTAACTATTGCTTTTTTTCAGCTATAGGGCCATCCTGGAGCTGACCTCTAATGAGCTACAGGGATCAATAAAGAATTACACAGGGGTCAAAATTTTAAAATGCTCCAATCATGTTGTAAACTATACCACATTATTTGTCTGATCATAACAATTCCAAAAAGGTTTAGTATGGACTATCTATGACTGAATATTCTGGAGTTATGGGGTGAAAACAGCAAAAACGGTGACAAAGATCAGTTTCAGTTTGTACAGGGGTCAAAATTTAAAGTTGTTCCAATTTTGGTAAAAAGTGATGCAAATTATTGGTTGAAATAAAAGGATTAAAAATGGAATAGCTTTGACTGTTGAATATTTGGTCTCCAAAGTAAAGGTCAAACAAGTTTGACGTCCACTGGATTCTATGACGTGACATATGTTGCGCCATAACATGATAACTTTAACATGACAGATGGTGCAAACTATTCCTTTTTAAAATGCTATTAACTCCAGAACATTCAGTCATAGACAGTCCAAACTATACCTTTTGTTGGAATTATTATGATTAAACAAATAATGTGATATAGTTTTCAACATGATTGGAGCATTTTAAAATTTTGACCCCTGTGTAATTCTTTGACCCCTGTAGCTCATTAGAGGTCAGCTCCAGAATGGCCCTATAGCTGAAAATAAGCATTAGTTAATTTAGAATATGTGTGCCAAATTTAAGGGTTTATCACAAAATGTACAATTGCTATGGAAATTTTAGTTAAGCTGCTCCACTACTGGGCTGGCCACTCCATAACATTAATCTTGTTGGTTTGTAAACAAGATGCTGCTCCCTTGCTGGTTTGTTTGGGGTCATTGTCTTGTTGAAACACCCATTTCAAGGGCATTTGTTCTTCAGCATAAGGCAACATGACCTCTTCAAGTATTCTGAAGTTTTCAAACTGATCCATGATCCCTGGTATGCGATAAATTGTCCAAGCACCATAGTATGAGAAACATCCCCATATCATGATGTTTGCTCCACCAGGCTTCAATGTCTTCAGTGTACTATGGCTTGAATTCAGTTTTTGGGGTTCATCTGACATCTGTCTGCGGTCTCAAAACCCAAAAAGAACAATCCTGTCTTCATCAGTCCACAAAATGTTGCACCATTTCTCTTTAAGCCAGTTAATGTGTTTTTGTGGCAAATTGTAACCTCGTCAGCACGTCATTTTTTCAACAACGGGACATTGGGGGGGGGGGGGGGGGCTTCTTGCCCACAGCGTGACTTCACTTAGGCATCTCCTAATTTTTACAGTACTCACAGGTAACTTTAGACTTCCTTTGATCACCCTGGAGCTCATCACTGGCTGAATCTTTGACATTCTTTGACCCATTTGAATGGTGGTTTTCTGTTTTCTTCCATGTCTTTCTGGTTTTGGTTGCCATTTTAAAGCATTTGAGATCATTTTTAGCTGAGCAGCCAATCTCCCACACTTCTTTATGTTTTCCCCTCTCCAATCAACTTTTAAATCAAAGTATACTGTTCTTCTGAACAATGTCTAAAATGATCCACTTTACTCAGAGAGAGATGCACAACAACCAGCATGTACAACATTTGCTGTCTTCCTCCTTAAAATAGGGGCCACCTATAAGGGTGTAATAAGGGTCACAGAAATAAAAATGCAGACACCACTACTTTTTTTGAACAGCCTAAAATTCCTTTTTCTTCACTTTCTGTAAAGTAATAAATTTGATAAATTTTTCTTCATGTTCTGATTTGGAATGGAATGTGTAGTGTTCCCAATGCATTTGCATGTATGGAAATAAAAGCTATTATAAGGATTTTGAGCTTTATTCACTTTTTAAAAACACACTGCTATTACTGCTATAATTTTATTACAGAACTGATATAAACATTAATGTCATCGCACAGTGTCTCAAAAGCAGACAACCATTATTTTATTTTTTAGAAATAAATCTGATTTTCACCTGCATACGGAACCAGGAGAACTTGTTGGCAGGAAGATCTAAAGCCAACTGCAACATCTGATACTGCAACACAGGGGGAACCTCTTCCCCTATCCCTGTCGCTGACACAATGCCTGGAAATTAAAAAAAAAAGTTACATTTTACTCTCCGTCTCTCTACATACATACATCTCTCACAATGTTCTGTGTTTTTCTCGTGTCTTCCACGTCTTATGTGCTGTGAGGATGTCATCACTGTGCATTTGTAGTAGTTGCATGACACTAAAGTGACAGTAAAGTGATCAGAATGGATTTAATTAATAATTTGTCTAGTAGGAGAAAAAATACGCATCGATTTTCTGTGGGTTTTGGGCTCTCATGGAATGAGCGAACAAAGAGACAGCTGGCGTGCAGCACTTCTGGACACGAACAGAAGATAAACAGACCGGCAAGGAGAAACTGGATGTTCCATTATTTTCAGCGAGAGGCTGACGGGAAAATTCCATCTGCTGTGGCAAATGGAAATTGTTTTGTCTTTAATGAAGAGAAAACACAGACAGCAAGAAACTGATTATTTAAGTGCAGAGAGTTACCTGGTTTTAAATATGTAGGAACTTTTTAAGCTGCCATCAGAGCCAGGGTTTCCTGTTTTAATATAAAGCTGTGCAAATTGTTTCAATGAAATAAACTATTGTTTGTGTTGGTATCATTAAAAAATGATAGCACTTCAAAAAACAAACATACAACCATCGGGAAAGTTCTTTGTCTGATGTCCGCCCAAAGTTTTGAGCATACATACAACTTTCCGACAGACCCATCAAACATCAGTTGTTGAGGAACACATTTAATGAATGAGGAAAGGATTTGAACATGACAAAAATGGATATAAATGGATGAGATATTTATGATTTCTTTTTTATTTGTGACAAAATCTGATATTTTATGAGAAAGGGCGCTCCGACGAATATAATACACAACGTGTATGTCCATTTTAGGTTTGTTTGATTTTTGTGCAAATGATGGCATCTCATAAAACCTCACTCTGTACAGATCTGAAATCATTATATGCAGTGCTGCTATTTAGCGGCTATCTCATCTGTGAACCTTTACACTAATTCATATAAAATCTCAACTATTGTCATAAGTTGGTGGCATTGTCTGTCTAAACTCGAATGCAGCTGACTAATCTCATACAAGGACAGTCAATCAATATAAATGCGTGTCAGTACGCTTTTGCTTTTATGCTCATATTTCGGAAGAAGGTAAATTAACCAATTACATTTACCGTTCCAAAGTTTCTGGGTGGAATAATGCTGTTGCTTGCTTCAACTGGCTGACTCGCTGTTCTCTATGATCGTCTCACACACAGAAAGCAGGCTGACCTGAAGATTGACAGTTCTGTGTACTGAACCACTGTGTGTGTACTGTACGGTTAAGTGTGTGTGTGTGTGTGTGTGTGTGTGTGTGTGTGTGTGGAGCATTACCTTTTAAGAGTTTGCTGAAGTCAAATTTGCACTGGCTCACCAGATGGGGGACGACCTTCTGGTAAAGAGAGATGACCTGGAGAATAAGAGCTTTCAGAAAGATGACTTCAGTTGAATCAGCAGCTGCTCAAAAAAAGGAGAAAAAGAAAGAAAAAAAAGTAGTTCAGTGATATTTTTACAGTACTGCCTACAGTTTAAAGAAAAGCTTATGGCTACAGTGCTGGAAATTTGTAGCCACATGGGTTCATATATTAATCTCTACTCTGTATTTTATTTGTTATGAAGACTACAAATCATATGCCCTGGGTTCATTTCCTTAAGGAAGTGCAACTTTATGACATGTTCATGACATCTGTATTTTATTTTATTGTTAAGTTCTAACCCTAGTCCAGAAACTAAAGCTCTCCACACTGAAATATCATGAATCGGGAAAGAAAAGGAAAAAAATCATCATGAACACGATAAAGTGACACAAAGTAAAAGTTTAAAGTTCCCTGAGCCTGAACACCAGACAGCACCCAAACCCTATACGGTAGGGCTGAAACGATTAATCGAGTAATTTGAATAATTTGATTACAAAAAATGTTTGACGCAAATTCTTTGCCTCGAAGCTTCGTTTAAAGCTGTAGTACATACGCCAGGGCATTACGCCAGTAAAGTTCCCACAAAAAACTGAGAAGAAGACCGTAGAGCATGCCCATAACTAATGTAAGCGCTAATCAATGAAGCAGGAAATGGTACAAGTTTACAAAGCCGCATGCTGAGTAAAATAAAGCCGTTTAAGAGAATGGGTCTGCGCTGATCATCTGAAACGGACTTATTATGCATTTAAAGTGAAGTATTGTGTTTATACAACCCTTGGCAAAAATTATGGAATCACCGGCCTCGAAGGATGTTCATTCAGTTGTTTAATTTTGTAGAAAAAAAGCAGATCACAGACATGACACAAAACTAAAGTAATTTCAAATGGCAACTTTCTGGCTTTAAGAAACACTATAAGAAATCAGGAAAAATAATTGTGGCAGTCAGTAACGGTTACTTTTTTAGACGAAGCAGAGGGAAAAAAAATATGGACTCACTCAATTCTGAGGAATAAATTATAGAATCACCCTGTAAATTTTCATCCCCAAAACTAACACCTGCATCAAATCAGATCTGCTCATTAGTCTGCATCTAAAAAGGAGTGATCACACCTTGGAGGGCTGTTGCACCAAGTGGACTGACATGAATCATGGCTCCAACACGAGAGATGTCAATTGAAACAAAGGAGAGGATTATCAAACTCTTAAAAGAGGGTAAATCATCACGCAATGTTGCAAAAGATGTTGGTTGTTCACAGTCAGCTGTGTCTAAACTCTGGACCAAATACAAACAACATGGGAAGGTTGTTAAAGGCAAACATACTGGTAGACCAAGGAAGACATCAAAGCGTCAAGACAGAAAACTTAAAGCAATATGTCTCAAAAATCGAAAATGCACAACAAAACAAATGAGGAACAAATGGAAGGAAACTGGAGTCAATGTCTGTGACCGAACTGTAAGAAACCGCCTAAAGGAAATGGCATTTACATACAGAAAAGCTAAACGAAAGCCATCATTAACACCAAAACAGAAAAAACCAAGGTTACAATGGGCTAAGGAAAAGCAATCGTGGACTGTGGATGACTGGATGAAAGTCATATTCAGTGATGAATCGTGAATCTGCATTGGGCAAGGTGATGATGCTGGAACTTTTGTTTGGTGCCGTTCCAATGAGATTTATAAAGATGACTGCCTGAAGAGAACATGTAAATTTCCACAGTCATTGATGATATGGGGCTGCATGTCAGGTAAAGGCACCGGGGAGATGGCTGTCATTACATCATCAATAAATGCACAACTTTACGTTGATATTTTGGACACTTTTCTTATCCCATCAATTGAAAGGGTGTTTGGGGATGATGAAATCATTTTTCAAGATGATAATGCATCTTGCCATAGAGCAAAAACTGTGAAAATATTCCTTGCAAAAAGACACATAGGGTCAATGTCATGGCCTGCAAATAGTCCGGATCTTAATCCAATTGAAAATCTTTGGTGGAAGTTGAAGAAAATGGTCCATGACAAGGCTCCAACCTGCAAAGCTGATCTGGCAACAGCAATCAGAGAAAGTTGGAGCCAGATTGACGAAGAGTACTGTTTGTCACTCATTAAGTCCATGCCTCAGAGACTGCAAGCTGTTATAAAAGCCAGAGGTGGTGCAACAAAATACTAGTGATGTGTTGGAGTGTTCTTTTGTTTTTCATGATTCCATAATTTTTCCTCAGAATTGAGTGATTCCATATTTTTTCCCTCTGCTTGGTCTAAAAAAGTAACCGTTACAATTGTGAGATAATAAGTCAGAATTGCGAGATATTTACCACACCAAAAAAATATGGAATCACTCAATTCTGAGGAAAAAATTATGGAATCATGAAAAACAAAAGAACGCTCCAACACATCACTAGTATTTTGTTGCACCACCTCTGGCTTTTATAACAGCTTGCAGTCTCTGAGGCATTGACTTTGTTTCAATTGACATCTCTCGTGTTGGAGCCATGATTCATGTCAGTTCACTTGGTGCAACAGCTCTCCAAGGTGTGATCACTCCTTTTTAGATGCAGACTAATGAGCAGATCTGATTTGATGCAGATCTGCATGTTAGTTTTGGGGATGAAAATTAACAGGGTGATTCCATAATTTATTCCTCAGAATTGAGTGAGTCCATATTTTTTTTCCCTCTGCTTGGTCTAAAAAAGTAACCATTACTGACTGCCACAATTTTTTTTCTTGATTTCTTATAGTGTTTCTTAAATCCAGATAGTTGCCATTTGAAATGACTTTAGTTTTGTGTCATGTCTGTGATCTGCTTTTTTCTACAAAATTAAACAACTGAATGAACATCCTCCGAGGCCGGTGATTCCATAATTTTTGCCAGGGGTTGTATATTTTTTAAAAAACATGGGTTGCTCCACTTGCTGCTCTCCACTTCCATAAACGAAGCAAAAGGACGCGCACTTTAAATGAATCATGTTTAACTATTCCAAAAAAAAAAAAAAAAAAAAAAAAAAAAAAAAGCCTATATTCAGATTTGATGAGTTTTTAAATCAACAGGCTGTTGAGTTAATTTATCAGTGGAGCTGTTGTGGAAACGTTGCACTCCACAGCCGTTTTTTTTTTTTCCCCAAAGGCTTTGTTATTTGCCAAGCCTCCACAGAAAACAAGGAATTTGATTTCGGTTTGAGCTGCCATCTGTACGGCATGTAGAAATATACACTAAAACACTGGCTAAATCACAGTAATAAAAAGTGCAAATGAAATGTGCAATAAGAAAAAAAAAAGAATGTCTTGTCTACAGACTGAAAATTTCACAGACCGCCTGGGCTTATGGTTTGGCAAAGCTCCAAAAGTCCTAACAATGTGAAAAAATAAATAAATACCCAGGAAAACAGAACGAGAGGGTACATCCTAAATTAGAATTCTGCATGATGGCACATCGACATTGTGCCATTGCTTAGGGAGAGCACTGCCACTACTGATATTGTTCAAAAATACAAAAGTACTTTTTAACCGATTACTCAATTAATCGAAAGAACACTCGATTCCAAAAATATTCGATAGCTGCAGCCCTACTAAACACATAGCAGGGCAGTGCCTCGCTGAGGACTGACCACTGGGGCACAAACCAGAAGGAACTCCCAGGCGTTGCCGTGCCCCCACACACCCACATTTGAGATCCCTGCACCTCGGGAAAAAGGGGGAAGCATGCAACGATTCCAGCCACAAAGGAAGTGGCCAACAAGCCCCAGAGGGATGCCCCTGACAACCCTGCATCCCACTATAGTACACAACCAACCCCAGACCCCTCCCCCAGACTCAGCATACTAGCACGCCCACTGAACGACACTCGTCAAGAGCGCACACCCACACCATGAGGCACTGTCCAGGAGGATGTGCCAGAGAACCACAAACCCCAAGGATATGCTCAAGGATCCTCGTTTGGGACCCGGGTGCCCCCAACATCCAGGTCATGGGTAGGAATACAACTCCAGCTCCCACAGCCACAGAGCAGACCCTGAACCCCCACTGACAACCCTGTGTCCCCCTGAATATGTGTGTGGCATCATATTGTGTAATTCTTCCATGAGATCAGTGGATTACAAACACAGAAACACTGACATTAGTCCCATCACCATAGCAATGACTTAAAAAAAGTTCTTACCTTGCATTTCATTTTTATCCTCTGTCTCTTCATTTTTGGCCTTTTTTTCATCACCCTCTGTCATTTCCATCTTTGTAAGATGCTGCCACTTTGCAACTATGTGTGTCATATCAGGTAAAATCTAAAACAGAATATAAGAAGTGAAAAGTGGAAATCTTATTCAATTCAAAATGAAAAGTGTTCAGAATGTGACGTCAGAATCCATAACCTCGCTGGACTTACTTTGCTTACTGTCTCTCTGTACCGTTGTACGAAGTCGTCCATTGTGTTGCAGGTGTACACATGTGAGCTGTGCCACTCGGATTTCTCCGTGAGATATTCCAAATTCTTATTGGCTCTTTTCAAGATGAAACTCAACATGGAGAAAGTTGTGTGCAGCACAGCCACATTGGAAAACTGTCCGAGATAAGAGATATTCTGATAAGAAGACGCGGCCACGTACAGTATGACATTCACATGCCCATGCAAATGTTTACTCATGTTCACTTGCATTGAGGCCCTGTGTGAAGAAGGCTTTGTTACACACAGGAGGAAACGATATCACCATGATGATGGCGAGCAGGCGAGGCAGAGGGATGACCTCACGCCTTTGAAAGACTGTGGAAATCTCTGGTTGGGCCTCATAGATCTGAAATAAAAGAGTAAAGTTGTTATTAAAAGGTACAAATAGTGACGTCTGATGCAAACAAAGAAAAGAAATGAAAAACGTTACCTTTTTGAGTAACTTGACACTGTCCTGCCAGGCACTTCTAAGGCGTGGAGTGTACGAATGCTGCGTCTCCTTAAAGTATCGGGACAGAATGTCAGGGCTCGCTTTAAGCACATTCACCACCAACTCTGCTACCAGCTCGTCCTCTGAGGCGGATTTCAGCCCCACCAGGAACTGAAGCAGCACAATGTTCCCAAGTCTGGAGGGGGCGGAGGGGTATAATTAACCCTACAGTCACAGCATCGGTTACAAAATCAGAGGAAGGCAACCGTGCATCTATGTTATTTTACATCAAGTTAACAGACATTAGAAATTGTATCCAGTGATGCTTCCCGTTTGAGTCTCACTGTGTATTTAAGGCCTTGTGCTTGTGCATTTCACCGACGGAGTATGGTGCCAAATATGAAGCCATGCTACATAGAATCCAACACAGACAGTTCAAACACAAAGTCTGTGAGAAAGCACTGGTGACATATGTTGGTGCATTCACCCCACCAGAGGACTGCCACGTACTGCCGCATCTACAACATCAAAGAAAATGGGACCTGGATGTCAACCACCCAGACATACAGCCAGTGTCTCCCCAGCTCTTCAAAGTAACAATCTATTTAAGAAAATACTTGCTGACTGTATTGGAACTTTCTGGAGTTGAAGAAGACACTGATGGAATGACTGGAAACAATTTAGTGTTGAAAAGGTGTGGGACAAATTCATATATATATATATATATCTTCTCATATACAAGTGGCTGGGACTTTGTATCAACATGCAGTCTATATTAAAATTTTTGAATTTTTAACCCAGGGAATTCTCTTTGTTGGATGATCTTGGAGGGAGGCTGGAAGTCCATCTGGATCAGGGCGAGCTATGGGAAATCTCCTTCCTCAGTGACAGGTGTAGTGACATTCTATCATAGTCACCTAACTGTAGTGTATTCAACTATCCTATCATTGTCATGCATGTTTTGTCAATCTTATCATACTGTCCTTTTTGTATCGTTTTGTTAGAAAGGCTATAGCAGATGGTCACCTCACTGGCTCTGGTCCAGTTGAGGTTTCCTCCAATAACAAGTTTTCCTTACCACTGTGCTTGCAATCTGAATCACAGATCCCCAACCATGCTATTTGAGGACACTTGCCCTGCATGTTTTCATTGTGTAGCTGTTGTAAACTGATTTTAATTCTCTAAGACTGAATTAAAAACAGATTCTCAATGTTCAATTGTAAGGAATTCAGGGATTCCATCATCTACAGTCCATAATATAATCAGAAGATTCAGAGAATCTGGAGAATTTTTTACATGTAAGCGGCAAGGCTGAAAGCAACATTGAATGCACGTGACCTTCGATCCCTCAGGCGGCACTGCATTAAAAACCAACATCATTGTGTAAAGGACCTTACCGCAGGGGTTTAGGAACACTTCAGAAAGCCATTGTCAGTTAACACAGTTCGTCGCTACAACTACAAGTGCAAGTTAAAACTCTACCATGCAAGGGGAAAGCCATACATCAACAACATTCAGAAATGCCACTGCCTTCTCTGGGCCTGAGCTCATTTGAAATGGACAGATGCAAAGTGGAAAAGTATGCTGTGGTCTGATGAGTTCACATTTCAAATTGTTTTTGGAAATCATGGACGTTGTGTCCTCTGGACAAAAAACAAAACAAAAAAAAAACCATCCAGATTAAGCCAGCATCTGTGATGGTATGGGGGTGTGTCAGTACCCATGGCATGGGCAACTTACACATCTGTGATGGTACCATCAATACTGAAAGGTACATCCAGGTTTTGGAGCAACACATGCTGCCATCCAAGCAACGTCTTTTTCAGGGATGTCCCTGCTTATTTCAGCAAGACAATGCCAAGCCACATTCTGCATGTGTTACAACAGCGTGGCTTCGTAGTAAAAGAGTGCGAGTACTAGAATGGCCTGCCTGCATCCAGACCTGTTGCCCATTGAAAATGTGTGGCGCATTATGAAGCGCAAAATACGACAACGGAGACCGCTGACTGTTGAACAACTGAAGTCGTACATCAAGCAAGAATGGGAAAGAATTACACCTACAAAAGCTTCAACAATTAGTGTCCTGAGTTCTTAAATGCTTATTGAGTGTTGTTAGAAGCAAAGGTGATGTAACACAGTGGTAAACATACCACTGTCCCAGCTTTTTTTGAAACATGTTGCAGACATCCATTTCAAAATAAGCAAATATTTGCACAAAAACAATAAAGTTGATCAGTTTGAACATTAAATATCTTGTCTTTGTGGTGTATTCAATTGAATATAGGTTGAAGAGGATTTCCAAATCATTGTATTTTGTTTTTATTTACATTTTACACAATGTCCCAACTTCATAGGAACTGGGGTTGTAAATCCACAGCACTGTGTGGGGGCAGGTCTTTTGAAATGAAACATTTGCTGGATCTAGTTATTCTATTTGCACCTTTCAGAATTGGCTGGAAATTTGTTAAAGCAAAGCAAAATAAAATAAAACAAATAATTCAAGACTTGTAATGAATTTAGCTATTTTAAGAACCACAACCTGAGCCAATTAAATTTAATATACACACTTCATATTTCCTTAGTTTCTTATATTTCATGTTATTTGTTATATATTAGTCTTAAATAATGTTAAAAACAAATTGATATTGGATGGATTTAGTGTTTGCTACTGTGTTCAAAAATCTTCAGAGTAACAATCTGAGCCTCAGAGGTTGATCAGACACTTTAACACCGTGAGACAAAGTGCAAATGTAAACTAACATATAGAAACTTTAATCTGAGCCTTAATTTTTTTATACAATTTAAAAAAAAAATGTAGCTTGTACAATATGCAACTGTCAGTAAACCATTTTAGAAGTTTAATACACCTAAGAGTAAAATACTGCATGTAAAGTTCAACCATGTAGCATGAACACTTAAACAGTAATGATTTATGGAACGTTCCCTTTTGATTTTTAAGCAATATTCGTTTAGTCTGACATTTTTGGGAGCTTCCAAATTTAAGAAACTAATGAAGACACCATCTTAACATTTTGGACACTAATTGTTGGGTGCACTGACATTAATTATATGGAGTATGACGCAAACTCGACATGCTCAGTTGATATGACATGGAATGACCCGTTCCACACATTTCTTACCTTTCAGCTGTTCCAAAACTTATGTCATGAAAGCTGATACCATGCTTACGAGAGCAACACAGATCAAGAAGGAAACTGTGGACAAGTTCACGAACCACAGACAACCCAGCATCTTCACAGCCTTCAATCTAATAAATAAAAAAAAGGCATCAAGTGAGAAAGAAGCAGTACTGTATGAATATGTTCATGCAAAATAAGAAGGACATAACTCACTGTAGGATCTTCAGCATTCGCATCTACAATCCCATTCCACTTGTACAGTGATGCTATGTTGGCTAATACAGCAGGAGTGAAAAAACGCACTTTCTGCGTTTTACTAATGGCCTTGTTCCATACAACCTGAGCACAAAAAATAAATGAAAGAAAACTTCATTAGGTTTTCTGTAAAATGCACCAGACAAATTTTACTCCATTTGTGCCACAATAACCAACTTTTCAACAAGGTACTTTGGGTGTTATAATTAAACCAGCCTTCTCACTAAGTTTCTGAGTAGGAGGCTAATGGTTCACAGTAGAAGACTGAGCTCCACAGCTGGCCTCAGAGCAACCTGATGCAGCCAAATATTATATACATACAGTGAGGAAAATAAGTATTTGAACACCCTGCGATTTTTGAAGTTCTCCCACTTAGAAATCATGGAGAGGTCTGAAATTTTCATCTTAGGTCCATGTCCACTGTGAGAGACATAATCTAAAAAAAAAAAAATCCGGAATTCACAATGTATGATTTTGTAATAATTTATTTGTATGTTACTGCTGCAAATAAGTATTTGAACACCTACCAACCAGCAAGAATTCTGGCTCACACAGACCTGTTAATTTTTCTTTAAGAAGCCCTCTTATTCTGCACTCTTTACCTGTATTAATTGCACCTGTTTGAACTTGTTACCTGTATAAAAGACACCTGTTCACACACTCAATCAATCATGCTCAAACCTGTCCACCATAGCCAAGACCAAAGAGCTGTCTAAGGACACCAGGGACAAAACTGTAGACCTGCACAAGGCTGGGATGGACTACAGGACAACAGGCAAGCAGTTTGGTAGAAGACAACAACTGTTATGATTATTTATTAGAAAGTGGAAGAAACACAAGATGACTGTCAATCTCCCTTGGTCTGGGATTCCATGCAAGATCTCACTCTGTGGGGTAAGGATGATTCTGAGAAAGCTCAGAACTACAAAGGAGGACCTGGTCAATGACCTGAAGAGAGCTGGGACCACAGTCACAAAGATTACATTAGTAACACATGATGCTGTCATGGTTTAAAATCCTGCAGGGCAGCAAGGTCCCCCTGCTCAAGCCAGTCTTCCAGCATGACAATGACCCCAAACACACAGCCAGGGCAACTAAGGAGGGGCTCCGTAAGAAGCATTTCAAGGTCCTGGAGTGGCATGGCCAGTCTCCAGACCTGAACTCAATAGAAAATCTTTGGAGGGAGCTGAAACTCCAAACCTGAAAGATCCAGAGAAGATCTGTATGGAGGAGTGGACCAAAATCCCTGTTGCAGTGTGTGCAAACCTGGTGAAAAACTACAGGAAATGTTTGACCTCTGTAATTGCAAACAAAGGCTACTGTACCAAACATTAACAGTGATTTTCACAGGTGTTCAAATACTTATTTGCAGCAGTAACATACAAATAAATTATTAAAAAAATCATACATTGTGATTTCCGATTTTTTTTTTTTTAGATTATGTCTCTCACAGTGGACATGCACCTAAAATGAAAATTTCAGACCCCTCCATGATTTCTAAGTGGGAGAACTTGCAAAATCGTAAGGTGTTCAAATACTTATTTTCCTCACTGTATATATAAAAGATTTTTATGGCGTCGCATGAATGAGCAAATGCACGTTAAAGCCAAAGGGTTTAGGCTCCTGTTCTTCAGCCTAGACAAGCACATGCAGGACTCCAGCTCTGGTTCTGGTTACAGATTAATCCAAACATTACTACACTTTATTCTCATCTGTGACAGCTTTATTTTACTGAACATTTAAAGAAACTGTGAGATTTATGAAGTTTTACAAGGAATATTTTATTTAGAGCATTTGAAAAGCCATTAGAAGTTCAGTTAATGAGCCACTGTGCAAAATCAGTCCTTGACACCTCTTACTGAAAAGGTAGGTTTGGTGGGAGGGTTTTTTTTTTTCTTTAGAGTTGCAACATTTACTCAACATACTGTCCACAGTATTTGGTTTTTGTTATTGATTATCTCATGAAAAGCAGACATACTGCCACACGACAAAGGTATCTATTCATTTAAAGATCAAATCATATTCGACTTCCCCCATGAACGAAACACGTGCATGATTAAATGTTTGAAAACTGGTGACTTGCTATGTTGCTTTCTGCCACTGGAATCGCTCAGAGTGGTTTACACACAAGAATTATTATAATTACCCGAGGCCAACATATGGCCATCAGGGATTGCAAATACCTGGCGTCCGTCCGTCTGTCTGTGTGTGTACAGCACAAGTCCAGTTCTATTACTGGCACAGTCTTCAAATTCACAGGGAACATTCTTGGGACGCAGACCTTGGACAAGTTTGAAGATGGCTAACCTTGACATATTTTAAGAGGTAAAACGTTGCATTCTGTACCTAATTTTATGGCATGGTCTCACGGACGTTAGCGTGGTGACGTCACACGCTGCTAGCTACGTGGGAACTCTGTTTCGTTTGTGCGTAAATATAACCTCTTTGTCATATATTAAGTAAAAGCTAGCAAGAAATAAACACTTCTAAAACTGAAAACACTGTTTTTAGAACCTAATAATACTTATGAAGTCATTTAAAAGACATTTAGCAGATGTTAGCATTCAGTTAAGTTTTTGAGTGGCAGGGTGACACAGCCAACCAGAGTAGAGCTGCCCCGTGACGTCACAGTCTGGTTGCTAGCTGCAAACTCAGTTTCTGGAACCTAATAATTACTTAATAATAATAACAACTGCAAACTATACAGAACACAATGCTCACACGGCCGAGGGTATTTTAGCATTGCGTTATTTTTATTTATATGAGGAGAGGAGGTGCTCTTAAGAGAGATCGATCTTCAAAAGGTTCTTGAAGAGAAAGCAGGATGGCCCTACTCCGAGACAAATGGGTAGCTACCTCCACTATCATGGAGTTACGATGGATAGTAGTCTGGACTTCAATTTTCTTGTGCATAAGGATGGAAATTCCAGACGTGTTCTTGTGAAGAATGTCGTAGTTGAGATGAACATAAGCCTGTACGATGATTCAAGTAGCTGGGTGAGGACTCAGTAGTCACTCTGTAAGCAAGCGTGACTGACTTGAAATGAGTCACATCATAAATAAATATAAAATTAACTGCAGGACTATTAGGCATAGGGCTGTCGGCCCAAACAACAATTCAAACTGAAGCTCTGTGAAGAACTCCACTTGGCCCTAATGTCACATTTGCTAAATTTGTTGGTTGGAAGCAGGACATACATACTTTTTAAGCACATACTCACTTTACTTTTCAATGTGGACAAAATCAGACCGACAATGGACAGCCTGTCCTCTTTCAGCCCCGTAGTCAGGATCTCTGGCAGGAGCTCTAACACACCAAATTAAGGTGCCATCAGTACATATATGTATTGCAACTGCAGCAAATAAAGTGTAATCTATGTACAAATCTCACCTTTGACCTCCAAAATTTGCCCAATCATTGGATTATCTCCAGAAACCAAGAAGGACAGCACAAACTGGATAAAAGCCATGCGGACATCCAGTCTTCCCTGAAAAACATTTTTTTTAACTTAATCCATTCATCACAGATCAAAAACTATGAAAAAGATGCACTGTTCATCATACCTTTGTGTCACGTCTCCTTGCCAGTCCAGACAGGCCTTTATTGATGTGAAGATTATTTAAAACGTCTCTGGCAGCTTCTCGACCCTGAGACACCAAGGCGGTCAGGAGGCTGAGGCAGCGACGGACAAACCTGCACACAGCGTTAAACCACATCAAGCCACCAAGAACCCCAAGAGCATTGGAATTTGAAATCGGCACCAACCTGTGATGGTCTGTATGGAAGGAAGCCTGGAGACGTTTCATGTGGCTAGAAACTATTTTTTTCACTATAGCATTGCCGACCATGCTGAAATGGGACAGATCACTGGCTGTCCTCAACAGGATCATCTCCAAACTCTTGAAAATCAGCATCATCTAGACAGAAGCAAGATTTAATAAATGACTGTTTCTCCTTTAAATGCAGGTCATTTTAACACCTTCACCATGTTTGATACGACACATGAGGAATTATAAGAAAATCAGCTCTATATGTGTGTAAAACAACACATGACTGGCTGTTTCTGTTTTCCCTCAGTATTTATTCCAATACTTATCTTTGTCAATGGAGCTCCTCTATCTACATACTTCCCCTCATCCCCCCAGTGCATTAACATGCAGCATTCATGCCCTTTATTCTTCCACTGTACAGATTTTCATTTTCTTACCCGCCGAGGATCAAACTCTGGTTATTGGCGACTCTGTTTTGGGAAATGTGAAGTTAGCGACACCAGAAACCATAGTCAATTGTCTTCCGGGGGCCAGAGCAGGCGACATTGAAGGAAATTTGAAACTGCTGGCTAAGGATAAGCGTAAATTTGGTAAGATTGTAATTCACGTCGGCAGTAATGACACCCGGTTACGCCAATCGGAGGTCACTAAAATTAACATTAAATCGGTGTGTAACTTTGCAAAAACAATGTCGGACTCTGTAGTTTTCTCTGGGCCCCTCCCCAATCAGACCGGGAGTGACATGTTTAGCCGCATGTTCTCCTTGAATTGCTGGCTGTCTGAGTGGTGTCCAAAAAATGAGGTGGGCTTCATAGATAATTGACAAAGCTTCTGGGGAAAACCTGGTCTTGTTAGGAGAGACGGCATCCATCCCACTTTGGATGGAGCAGCTCTCATTTCTAGAAATCTGGCCAATTTTCTTAAATCCTCCAAACCATGACTATCCAGGGTTGGGACCAGGAAACAGAGTTGTAGTCTTACACACCTCTCTGCAGCTTCTCTCCCCCTGCCATCCCCTCATTACCCCATCCCCGTAGAGACGGTGCCTGCTCCCAGACTACCAATAACCAGCAAAAATCTATTTAAGCATAAAAATTCAAAAAGAAAAAATAATATAGCACCTTCAACTGCACCACAGACTAAAACAGTTAAATGTGGTCTATTAAACATGAGGTCTCTCTCTTCTAAGTCCCTGTTGGTAAATGATATAATAATTGATCAAAATATTGATTTATTCTGCCTTACAGAAACCTGGTTACAGCAGGATGAATATGTTAGTTTAAATGAGTCAACACCCCCAAGTCACACTAACTGTCAGAATGCTCGTAGCACGGGCCGGGGCGGAGGATTAGCAGCAATCTTCCATTCCAGCTTATTAATTAATCAAAAACCCAGACAGAGCTTTAATTCATTTGAAAGCTTGACTCTTAGTCTTGTCCATCCAAATTGGAAGTCCCAAAAACCAGTTTTATTTGTTATTATCTATCGTCCACCTGGTCGTTACTGTGAGTTTCTCTGTGAATTTTCAGACCTTTTGTCTGACTTAGTGCTTAGCTCAGATAAGATAATTATAGTGGGCGATTTTAACATCCACACAGATGCTGAGAATGACAGCCTCAACACTGCATTTAATCTATTATTAGACTCTATTGGCTTTGCTCAAAAAGTAAATGAGTCCACCCACCACTTTAATCATATCTTAGATCTTGTTCTGACTTATGGTATGGAAATAGAAGACTTAACAGTATTCCCTGAAAACTCCCTTCTGTCTGATCATTTCTTAATAACATTTACATTTACTCTGATGGACTACCCAGCAGTGGGGAATAAGTTTCATTACACTAGAAGTCTTTCAGAAAGCGCTGTAACTAGGTTTAAGGATATGATTCCTTCTTTATGTTCTCTAATGCCATATACCAACACAGTGCAGAGTAGCTACCTAAACTCTGTAAGTGAGATAGAGTATCTCGTCAATAGTTTTACATCCTCATTGAAGACAACTTTGGATGCTGTAGCTCCTCTAAAAAAAGAGAGCTTTAAATCAGAAGTGCCTGACTCCGTGGTATAACTCACAAACTCGTAGCTTAAAGCAGATAACCCGTAAGTTGGAGAGGAAATGGCGTCTCACTAATTTAGAAGATCTTCACTTAGCCTGGAAAAAGAGTCTGTTGCTCTATAAAAAAGCCCTCCGTAAAGCTAGGACATCTTTCTACTCATCACTAATTGAAGAAAATAAGAACAACCCCAGGTTTCTTTTCAGCACTGTAGCCAGGCTGACAAAGAGTCAGAGCTCTATTGAGCTGAGTATTCCATTAACTTTAACTAGTAATGACTTCATGACTTTCTTTGCTAACAAAATTTTAACTATTAGAGAAAAAATTACTCATAACCATCCCAAAGACGTATCGTTATCTTTGGCTGCTTTCAGTGATGCCGGTATTTGGTTAGACTCTTTCTCTCCGATTGTTCTGTCTGAGTTATTTTCATTAGTTACTTCATCCAAACCATCAACATGTTTATTAGACCCCATTCCTACCAGGCTGCTCAAGGAAGCCCTACCATTATTTAATGCTTCGATCTCAAATATGATCAATCTATCTTTGTTAGTTGGCTATGTACCACAGGCTTTTAAGGTGGCAGTAATTAAACCATTACTTAAAAAGCCATCACTTGACCCAGCTATCTTAGCTAATTATAGGCCAATCTCCAACCTTCCTTTTCTCTCAAAAATTCTTGAAAGGGTAGTTGTAAAACAGCTAACTGATCATCTGCAGAGGAATGGTCTATTTGAAGAGTTTCAGTCAGGTTTTAGAATTCATCATAGTACAGAAACAGCATTAGTGAAGGTTACAAATGATCTTCTTATGGCCTCGGACAGTGGACTCATCTCTGTGCTTGTTCTGTTAGACCTCAGTGCTGCTTTTGATACTGTTGACCATAAAATTTTATTACAGAGATTAGAGCATGCCATAGGTATTAAAGGCACTGCGCTGCGGTGGTTTGAATCATATTTGTCTAATAGATTACAATTTGTTCATGTAAATGGGGAATCTTCTTCACAGACTAAAGTTAATTATGGAGTTCCACAAGGTTCTGTGCTAGGACCAATTTTATTCACTTTATACATGCTTCCCTTAGGCAGTATTATTAGACGGTATTGCTTAAATTTTCATTGTTACGCAGATGATACCCAGCTTTATCTATCCATGAAGCCAGAGGACACACACCAATTAGCTAAACTGCAGGATTGTCTTACAGACATAAAGACATGGATGACCTCTAATTTCCTGCTTTTAAACTCAGATAAAACTGAAGTTATTGTACTTGGCCCCACAAATCTTAGAAACATGGTGTCTAACCAGATCCTTACTCTGGATGGCATTACCCTGACCTCTAGTAATACTGTGAGAAATCTTGGAGTCATTTTTGATCAGGATATGTCATTCAAAGCGCATATTAAACAAATATGTAGGACTGCTTTTTTGCATTTACGCAATATCTCTAAAATCAGAAAGGTCTTGTCTCAGAGTGATGCTGAAAAACTAATTCATGCATTTATTTCCTCTAGGCTGGACTATTGTAATTCATTATTATCAGGTTGTCCTAAAAGTTCCCTAAAAAGCCTTCAGTTAATTCAAAATGCTGCAGCTAGAGTACTGACGGGGACTAGAAGGAGAGAGCATATCTCACCCATATTGGCCTCTCTTCATTGGCTTCCTGTTAATTCTAGAATAGAATTTAAAATTCTTCTTCTTACTTATAAGGTTTTGAATAATCAGGTCCCATCTTATCTTAGGGACCTCGTAGTACCATATCACCCCAATAGAGCGCTTCGCTCTCAGACTGCAGGCTTACTTGTAGTTCCTAGGGTTTGTAAGAGTAGAATGGGAGGCAGAGCCTTCATCTTTCAGGCTCCTCTCCTGTGGAACCAGCTCCCAATTCAGATCAGGGAGACAGACACCCTCTCTACTTTTAAGATTAGGCTTAAAACTTTCCTTTTTGCTAAAGCTTATAGTTAGGGCTGGATCAGGTGACCCTGAACCATCCCTTAGTTATGCTGCTGTAGACGTAGACTGCTGGGGGGTTCCCATGATGCACTGTTTCTTTCTCTTTTTTGCTCTGTATGCACCACTCTGCATTTAATCATTAGTGATCGCTCTCTGCTCCCCTCCACAGCATGTCTTTTTCCTGGTTCTCTCCCTCAGCCCCAACCAGTCCCAGCAGAAGACTGCCCCTCCCTGAGCCTGGTTCTGCTGGAGGTTTCTTCCTGTTAAAAGGGAGTTTTTCCTTCCCACTGTAGCCAAGTGCTTGCTCACAGGGGGTCGTTTTGACCGTTGGGGTCTTACATGATTATTGTATGGCCTTGCCTTACAATATAAAGCGCCTTGGGGCAACTGTTTGTTGTGATTTGGCGCTATATAAAAAAATTGATTGATTGATTGATTGATTGATGATTCTATTCCATGTTTGCTGTGTGTTTCCTCCATACAGCCATAGGGGAGTTTTTCCAGATAAGCTGTCACTGGATTTTTAACCCTTACAGTGAGGAAAATAAATATTTGTACAACCTGCGATTTTGCAAGTTCTCACACTTAGAAATCATGGAGGGGTCTGAAATTTTCATCTTAGGTGCATGTCCACTGTGAGCGACATCATCTAAAAAAAAAATCTGGAAATCACAATGTATGATTTTTTAATAATTTATTTGTATGTTACTGCTGCAAATACGTATTTCAACACCTGTGAAAATCAATGTTAATATTTGGTACAGTAGCCTTTGTTTGCAATTACAGAGGTCAAACGTTTCCTGTAGTTTTTCACCAGGTTTTCACACACTGCAGCAGGGATTTTGGTCCACTCCTCCATACAGGCCACTCCAGAACCTTGAAATGCTTCTTCCGGAGCCCCTCCTTAGTTGCCCTGGCTGTGTGTTTGGGGTCATTGTCATGCTGGAAGACCCAGCCATGACCCATCTTCAATGCTCTTACTGAGGGAATGAGGTTGTTTGCCAAAATCTCGCAATACATGACTCCATCTATCCTCCCTTCAATACGGTGCAGTCGTCCTGTCCCCTTTGCAGAAGAGCACCCCCAGAGTATGATGTTTCCACCCCCATACTTCACGGTTGGGATGGTTTTCTTGGGGTTGTTCTCATCCTCTAAACATGGTAAGTGGAGTTGATTCCAAAAAGCTCTATTCTGGTCTCGTCTGACCACATGACCTTCTCCCATGCTTCCTCTGAATCATCCAGATGGTCACTGGTGAACTTCAAATGGGCCTGGACATGTGTTGGCTTGAGCAGGGGGACCTTGCTGCCCTGCAGGATTTTAAACCATGACAGCATCATGTGTTACTAATATAATCTTTGTGACTGTGGTCCCAGCTCTCTTCAGGTCATTGACCAGGTCCTCCTGTGTAGTTCTGAGCTTTCTCAGAATCATCCTTACCCCACAAAGTGAGATCTTGCATGGAATCCCAGACCAAGGGAGACTGACAGTCATCTTGTGTTTCTTCCACTTTCTAATAAATAATCATAACAGTTGTTGTCTTCTACCAAGCTGCTTACCTGTTGTCCTGTAGTCCATCCCAGCCTTGTGCAGGTCTACAGTTTTGTCCCTGGTGTCCTTAGACAGCTCTTTGGTCTTGGCTGTGGTGGACAGGTTGGAGTGTGATTGAGTGTGTGAACAGGTGTCTTTTACACAGGTAACAAGTTCAAACAGGTGCAATTAATACAGGTAAAGAGTGCAGAATAAGAGGGCTTATTAAAGACAAATTAACAGGTCTGTGTGAGCCAGAATTCTTGCTGGTTGGTAGGTGTTCAAATACTTATTTGCAGCAGCAACATACAAATAAATTATTAAAAAAAATCATACATTGTGATTTCTGGATTTTTTTTAGATTATATATCTCACAGTGGACGTGCACCTAAGATGAAAATTTCAGACCCCTCTATGATTTCTAAGTGGGAGAACTTGCAAAATCATAGGATGTTCAAATACTTATTTTCCTCACTGTATATGTGAGGAACTTGTGTGAAGTTGAACTTGGTCAATGTGAGAAACCTCTGACACCATCTTTTGTAAAGTGGAGTTTCTAATCAGTATTATTATCATTGGTACAGTTATACTTTGTTGGCAAGTATTTCATTTTCTTTTTACATTTCTTTTTCCATTTTTACCAGAGGCCAAAATACGGCCATCGGGTATTGCGAAGGCTTTCCGTCCATCCGTCCGTCTGTGCTCAGCATAAATCCAGTCCTATTACTGTCAGGGTCTTCAAATTCACAGGGAACATTCTTGGGACACAAACCTTGGACAAGTTCAAAGATGGCTAACTTTGACCTATTTTAAAGGTCAAAAGGTCAGATTCTGTTTCCTATTGCTATGCTCATATGGCTGAGGGTATTTTAGAATTGCGTTATATTTATATTTTATGAGTGTTAAAGGTTTTAACACTATATTTTTGGCTTTGAGTGAGAAAAGGGGGAGTATGTCAGGATGCTCCTGACACAGTCTGGCATGGTAACGGAATGACCTAGAGCACCATGCTAGTAGAGCGCATACCTCTGCCAACACTAGTTCCCAATTCCACAAATTTTAACCTTGGAAAAAGTTTTCAAAGTCAAAGTCAGAAGTGGCTTTTCATAAGCTAAATTAGATGTGATCAAGTATATATTTAGTTCATTCACTTGAATCAAAGTTTTTTTTGTGGTGTTGTCAGGCTTTTGTTTTGTTTTTTATTTTTTTCAACTTTTCCGGTTTCTGAATACTTTTTCAGATAGTTTTCACAGAGCATTGGTTATCTCTGCTATGCACAATTTGTCATTGCTATTTGGCACTTGGTTTCTGACCGATAACTGGAATAATTTCAAATTCAAATTGGAACCTCCATACAATTTTGGTGGTGTAGGTAAATCCATAACTGAAAAATGAGAGTGATTGAGACACTTTTGATTGAGATATAATGAAAAATGTACACCAAATGGGCTATTCAATATTAAATTCAAATGTCCACAAAATCCACAATCTGGATCAGAACCAAATCAAATGTTGAGCAACAGTGAGTGCCAGTCTGCACCTCACTTTAAAATGCGCGCGTGATTGGGGCATTTTTGATTAAGATATAATGTAAAATATATATTAAGTTGCATTTTCAATGGCTACAAAATTTGTAATTTGGATCAGATCCAGATCAAACTTTGTCAATCGATAAAGGATACCATCCTACATAATGCTCTCAAATATGAAAGCAATTCAACCTTTTTTGACAGAGTTATAAATTTTTGAAAATTCATTGATTCATTTGTTAAAGGATAGGGATTTCCCACGATTTTTTCTGACTTTGACCTATGACCTTGAAAATTTCATCAGTTCTTACCTATCATGATATGAATCCTCTGTAAGAATTTCATAACGATATATGAAGAATTGTGGGTTCCATTCTGTTCACAAACAAACAAACAAACAGGGGCGAAAACATAACCTCCATCCAACGCCATTTAGTGACACAAAGTAATAGATGGTGTCTATAGTTAGGTAGGATCAAGGTCCCAGTTTTTGATGTTACTGTTGTTGTCCATTCGGCTGCTCCCGTTCTTGGTCAGGGTCGCCACAGCAGATACAGCCAGATCCGCATTAGTATTTGACACAAGTTTTATGCCGGATGCCCTTCCTGACGCAACTCCAGTGTAACCTGGAGAAACACAACCACTGGTGTTCCAAAGAGGTCTCCCATCCAAGTACTAACCAGGTCTTGCACTGCTTAGCTTCCAAGATCTGACGGGATCAGGCTCACAAAATGTTATCAACCTGTTTCTCCGCGGTGCTCACCTGGGGTTGCTCAAAACTCATGGTTCAATAACTAGCAGGACCGGCTTGACTGCTCTAATTTTTGTCTACTCATATTCTTTAAACTACAACAAGCGTTGTCACACTATGACGGATTGAGTAAACAGATGGGTAATGGATAAATTGACTGCATTTATATAGCTATAGAAATAATTTGTCTGCGTTTATCTCTTCTAGACTGGACTACTGCAATGTTCTATTTTCTGGTTTACCGCAGTCCAGCATTAGGGGTCTGCAATTGGTTCAAAATACTGCAGCCAGACTTTTAACACGAAGCAGAAAGTTCAACCACATTACACCCATTTTGGCATCTCTTCACTGGCTTCCCGTCCCAGTGGGATCAGATTTTAAGGTTCTGCTACTAGTCTATAAATTGTTCATGGACTGGCACCTCCCTACCTAGGTGATCTAATTAAACCTTACGTACTGGACCCGGCTTTGTGTTCTCAGGGTGCAGGACTACTTTGTGTCCCTAGGGTGAATAAGAAGTCTGCGGGTCATAGAGCTTTCTCTTATCGTGCCCCTGTTCTGTGGAATGATCTCCCTGTGTCAATAAAACAGATTCAGTAGAGACTTTCAGGTCCAGACTTAAGATGCACTTATTTTCCCTTTCATATGGTTAGCATACTGGCATAGTATAGTTCTACGCTTTTTACTCTTAAATCATTTTATTAGGAAACGGAGCGTGCCACGGCCTCAACTTTACCTAAATTCTGGGTCTTTTAGTGAAGCTTAGGGCTAGTGGCTGACGGTCACCTTAGTATTTCCTGTTTTTCTTGTTGTTTAATGCTGGCAAATTATACTGTATTTCTCATCTTTTGATGCCTGATTCTGTTTTTTCTCTCTGTTTAAGGTGCAGTTCCATCCAAAGATGGGTGTGGTATTTGTGCTGGAAATCCTCCTGTCCTGTGCACCAACAGCATTTCGTGTATATTCGTTTTATGAATTGTTCTGTAATTTATGTCTGTAGCATGGCCCAAGCAGAAGGTTACCCCTTTGAGTCTGGTCTGCTTGAGGTTTCTTCCTCAGAGGGAGTTTTTCCCTTACCACTGCTGCTCTGGGGGTTAGTAAGGTTAGACCTTACTTGTGTGAAGCGCCTTGAGGCAACTCTGTTGTGATTTGGCACTATATAAATGAAAATAAATTGAAATTGAAATTGGTGGCAAAAATCGCTTAATCCATCAGTCTCCTGTGGATGTGGGGGTGTGACTGACTTGGATAAGTACAGGATATGTAACGAATAAAACTGACAATGAACGGAAACACAAACTAGAACACCCTGGTATTGTGTGCATTCCCCATAGTGTAATGCAACCTGCTTTTTGGCAAAACAAATTTAATAAAGTTCATATTTTTACTTGGGATTCATGAGAAGTTTTTTTGGAGTTAAAATGACAGAAATTAGTCTATTTTACCTCACTCTCATTTTGCTTGTCACCTTCCAGTAATTTGAATATTTCTGCGCACTCCATGGAGATTTTAATGTAACCTTCCACCACATCATACAGACCAGGACACGGCAGCTTCTCGGCAATGGATATGAAAGTCGTCAGTCCTGCAAAAATAGCATATAAAAATTAATCAGCAAACTGTGGCTTCAGTTGACGTTGGTGACCACAGAGCTCAGCTTCGTCTGTGAAAGTGTTCTCACGGTTCTTCTCACCCTTCGTGGCGGTGGTGGCATCCTTTAACATGCCTTTAAAAACAGTCCCGTTAAACTCCGGGACGTTCTGTTTGTTCCGCGGTCCGTTGGACTCCACGGAGTCCACACTGCCGCGCCTTTTAACCATTTTAACGTGACTATACAACCCTTACTCTTTAACTACCTAGTAACACTCATTTTTATTACTACAAATAAACTCCAGCAGAACGACCCACGTTGCAAAAAATAAACAGAAATCTGTCCAACAACATTATCATCCCGGCCGGAAACTTTAATGGAGTAATTTCAGTTCCTACCACACGCTGTTGTAAGAGCATTTCAACTGTTGTCCAAAACACACACACACACACACATACGAGAAAAAAGTCGTAATATTACAAGAAAAAAAAAAGTCGAAATATTATATTATGACTTTATTCTCGTAATATTACGACTTTATTCTCGTAAAATTACGACTTTATTCTGATAATATTACTTTTTTCTCGTAAAATTACGACTTTACTCTCGAAGTCTTAAAATTACGACTTTATTCTCGAAGTAAAAAAAAAAACACAAATTCTATGTGGCCTTAAAACGCCGTCGTAGTCAGCAGATTGTACAAATTCAGATGGAGTTATTTATTTATTTTGTTGTTGTTTTTCTCCTACCTGTGGGGGGGGAGTCACAAGACTAAACGGGAGTCCAATAAAGGACACATTTAGCTACATGGGGTTTTTCGATTAGCGTACAATTTTGAGATGAACATTGCTCCAATTTGAGTGAGAGTGAGTTAAGTGAAATTGTGAGAGGACAGGAGACGGACGTGCTGACGACGCCACACCGCCACCCAGAGTCAGCGTGTGGAAGTCTGTTAGAGTGCAGCTGGTAGTCAGAAAGGAAGAAAAATAAAATGTAAAAGAAACTAACATGAATAAAAAAAAACAAAAACAAATAAAAAATAATAATAAAAAAAAACAGAAAATTGTTTCTTTGCTCAAGATTTTCTTTTATTTGCTCAACATTGTTTTCCTATGTATGGAAGCCCATTTGTGCCACTTGAAAAAAAGGTTTTTTGATTAATTGCGAGATAGTATCTCGCAATTCTGACATATTATCTCACAATTCTGACTTCTTATCTCACAATTCTGAGTTACTATCTCACAATTCTGAGTTACTATCTCGCACTTCTGACTTATCTCGCAATTGTGACTTATTATCTCACAATTGTGACTTATTAACTTACAATTCTGAGATACTATCTCGCAATTCTGACTTATTATCTCGCAATTCTGAGATGCTATCTCGCAATTCTGACTTATTATCTCACAATTCTGAGTTACTATCTCACAATTCTGAGTTACTATCTCGCAATTCTGACTTATTATCTCACAATTCTGAGTTACTATCTCACAATTCTGAGTTACTATCTCGCAATTCTGACTTATCTCGCAATTCTGACTTATTATCTCACAATTCTGACTTATTATCTCACAATTCTGAGATACTATCTCGCAATTCTGACTTATTATCTAGCAATTCTGAGTCACTATCTCACAATTCTGAGTTACTATCTCGCAATTCTGACTTATTATCTCACAATTCTGACTTATTATCTCATAATTCTGACTTATTATCTCACAATTCTGAGATACTATCACGCAATTCTGACTTATTATCTCGCAATTCTGACTCACTGTTGGTTGGCTCTCACTGCGGAATTGTATCACTTCCTGTTCCGGAGCACAGCGATGTTTTGCTGTATCTGTTAGCTGTTTAATCTGTGCAGTTAGATTGATCTAGATAACGATTTGTTTCACAGTGTAATCTTCACGTGCCTTAACTAAAGCACTCCCTCTGCTGAATCACCTCTAAATTATTTACACATTATTCACTTTGTGTGTTTTTAGGAATCTGCTAGCTTAGCGCAGCTACTAGCTCATTTTTGATCAGGATATGTCATTCAATGCGCATATTAAACAAATATGTAGGACTGCTTTTTTGCATTTGCACAATATCTCTAAAATTAGAAAGGTCTTGTCTCAGAGTGATGCTGAAAAACTAATTCATGCATTTATTTCCTCTAGGCTGGACTATTGTAATTCATTATTATCAGGTTGACCTAAAAGTTCCCTGAAAAGCCTTCAGTTAATTCAAAATGCTGCAGCTAGAGTACTAACGGGGACTAGAAGGAGAGAGCATATCTCACCCATATTGGCCTCTCTTCATTGGCTTCCTGTTAATTCTAGAATAGAATTTAAAATTCTTCTTCTTACTTATAAGGTTTTGAATAATCAGGTCCCATCTTATCTTAGGGACCTCATAGGACCATATCACCCCAATAGAGCGCTTCGCTCTCAGACTGCAGGCTTACTTGTAGTTCCTAGGGTTTGTAAGACTAGAATGGGAGGCAGAGCCTTCAGCTTTCAGGCTCCTCTCCTGTGGAACCAGCTCCCAATTTGGATCAGGGAGACAGACACCGTCACTACTTTTAAGATTAGGCTTAAAACTTTCCTTTAAAATTGATTTGATTTGATTTGACTTATTATCTCGCAATTCTGACTTATTATCTTGCAATTCTGACTTATTATCTCGCAATTCTGACTTATTATCTCAAAATTCTGAGTTACTATCTCGCAATTCTGACTTATTATCTCACAATTCTGACTTATTATCTCACACTTCTGACTTATTATCTCACAATTCTGAGTAACTATCTCACAATTCTGAGATACTATCTCGCAATTCTGACTTATCTCACAATTCAAATTCTGAGTAACTATCTCACAATTCTGAGATACTATCTCGCAATTCTGACTTATCTCACAATTCAGAGTTACTATCTCACAATTCTGAGTTACTATCTCGCAATTCTGACTTATCTCACAATTGTGACTTATTAACTCACAATTCTGAGATACTATCTCGCAATTCTGACTTATTATCTCACAATTCTGACTTATTATCTCGCAATTCTGACTTATCTCACAATTCTGACTTATCTCACAATTCTGAGATACTATCTCACAATTCTGACTTATTATCTCGCAATTCTGACTTATTATCTCACAATTCTGAGTAAGTATCTCACAATTCTGAGATATCTCACAATTCTGACTTATTATCTCACAATTCTGAGTTACTATCTCACAATTCTGAGTTACTATCTCGCAATTCTGACTTATCTCGCAATTCTGACTTATTATCTCACAATTGTGACTTATTAACTCACAATTCTGAGATACGATCTCGCAATTCTGACTTATTATCTCGCAATTCTGACTTATCTTGCAATTCTGACTTATTATCTCGCAATTCTGACTTATCTCGCAATTCTAAGTTCCGATCTTGCAATTCTGACTTATTATCTCGCAATTCTGACTTATTATCTTGCAATTCTGAGTTGTTATCTCGCAATTCTGAGTTACTATCTCATAATTCTGACTTATTATCTTGCAATTCTGACTTATTATCTCACAATTCTGAGATACTATCTCGCAATTCTGACTTATATCTCGCAATTCTGACTTATTATCTCACAATTCTGAGATACTGTCTCACAATTCTGAGATACTATCTCACAATTCTGAGTTACTATCTCACAATTCTGAGTTACTATCTCGCAATTCTGACTTATTATCTCGTAATTCTGACTTATTATCTCACAATTCCGAGTTACTATCTTGCAATTCTGACTTATTATCTCGCAATTCTGAGTTATTATCTCACAATTCTGAGTTACTATCTCACAATTCTGACTTATTATCTCACAATTCTGACTTATTATCTCACAATTCTGAGTTACTATCTCGCAATTCTGACTTATTATCTCACAATTCTGACTTATTATCTCACAATTCTGAGATACTATCTCGCAATTCTGACTTATCTCACAATTCAGAGTTACTATCTCACAATTCTGAGTTACTATCTCGCAATTCTGACTTATCTCACAATTGTGACATTAACTCACAATTCTGAGATACTATCTCACAATTCTGAGATACTATCTCGCAATACTGACTTATTATCTCACAATTCTGACTTATTATCTCGCAATTCTGACTTATTATCTCACAATTCTGACTTATTATCTCACAATTCTGAGATACTATCTCACAATTCTGACTTATTATCTCGCAATTCTGACTTATTATCTCACAATTCTGAGTAAGTATCTCACAATTCTGAGATATCTCGCAATTCTGACTTATTATCTCACAATTCTGAGTTACTATCTCACAATTCTGAGATACTATCTCGCAATTCTGACTTATTATCTCGCAATTCTGACTTATTATCTTGCAATTCTGATTTATTATCTCGCAATTCTGACTTATTATCTCGCAATTCTAAGTTACGATCTTGCAATTCTGACTTATTATCTCGCAATTCTGACTTATTATCTTGCAATTCTGAGTTATCTCGCAATTCTGAGTTACTATCTCGCAATTCTGACTTATTATCTCGCAATTCTGACTTATTATCTCACAATTCTGAGATACTATCTCGCAATTCTGACTTATCTCGCAATTCTGACTTATTATCTCACAATTTTGAGATACTGTCTCACAATTCTGAGATACTATCTCACAATTCTGACTTATCTTGCAATTCTGACTTATTATCTCACAATTCTGAGATACTGTCTCACAATTCTGAGTTACTGTCTCACAATTCTGAGTTACTATCTTGCAATTCTGACTTATTATCTCACAATTCTGACTTATCTCACAATTCTGAGATACTATCTCGCAATTCTGACTTATTATCTCGCAATTCTGAGTTACTATCTTGCAATTCTGAGATACTTTACGTTACAAAATGCATTTCCCCCTACCCCACATGGTCATTCCATGGATTCGATCATTGAAAGCTATTTTCGGCGTGGTTTCACAAACAGTGAGATTTGGACGCTATTACATGAGGAGCATGACATTGAAATAAGCCTCCGAACTTTACAAAGAACTTTGGCAAGGAACCATCTCTGGTGCAGGCGAAATAAAACGGATGTTGTCGAGGTGGCAGAGTTCATCCATCAGCAGCTACAGATGTCGGGTCAACAACACGGCTACAGATGGATGCACCAGAAGTGCTGGATGGCTGGCATAACCACGGACAGAGAAACTGTCTGTCTGTTGTTAAGACTCATGGATGGTGGTGGCGTAGATTTACGAGCAAGGCATCGCTTGAGACGTCGTGTTTATGTTAATCGTGGGCCAAATTACGTATGGCATATAGATAGTTATGACAAACTTAAGCCGTACGGTGTCTGCATCAGTGGCTGCATAGACGGCTTCTCGTGAAAGATAGTCTGGCTAGAAGCCTAAAAAACCAACAGTGACCCGCGCATTATTGCTGGATACTACGTAGATGCTGTGACATCGGCCGGTTGTCCACTGAAGGTGAGGTTGGATCACGGGACTGAGAACCGTCATATTGCAACAATGCAGAGTTATCTGCGAGGCACAGAGTATGGCCGTTCAGACGATTCTGTAATTCTGGGCCCAAGCACAGGCAATCAAAGAATCGAACAATGGTGGTGTACCTTGCGGAGTGAATGTATCCAGTTCTGGATGGATCATTTTGACCAGATGAAGGCAGATGGACATTTTAATGATGGCTTCATTGACATGTCACTAATCCAGTTTTGCTTTCAGAACGCCATTCAGGTAAGTTGATTTGCGCCCTTACTGATATTTATGTCACTTTGGTGCTACTTGCAATTCCTTCCATAGCCTACCAAATTCGAACAGATCATTTGGCTATGGAAGACTGTATTAAGAATTTGCTGGGTTCATTTTTATTTACTTAGAATAATTAAATAGCAGCTGTTCAGCGGGCCCTACTCATATTGCATACAAGCCAGGAAGATACTTGACAGCCCTCTGGTAAGCTTGGCCTGATTGACAGGTTATTAGGCTGCAGGCTCAACCTGGCTACATAATGATTGCACAAAGTCTTCAATTCAGTAGCAGTTGGAATAATAACTGTCTTGTGTGCATGAAGACTAGTTAGTGTTTACATTTGGCAGATGTCCCCTGAAGCTCTGCTCCCACCCCATGATTTCTTTTATTGCAGACATATTATAAATTTGTTATTTTACCTTACATGTTTCAACGGTAACAGTTGCGACTTCGTCAGAGGATGTGTGCATGGTTTCAATGAGCTTCTTATATGACACGATTTGTTTCACAGTGTAATCTTCACGTGCCTTAACTAAAGCACTCCCTCTGCTGAATCACCTCTAAATTATTTACACATTATTCACTTTGTGTGTTTTTAGGAATCCGCTAGCTTAGCGCAGCTACTAGCTCTTAGCCGATTTAGCATGGCGGCTTCTCCTGTCTCTCCCACACTTTTCTGCTCTGAGTGTGAAATGTTTAGTCATTCCTCTGCCTCCTTTAGCAGTAATGGTACTTGTAATAAGTGTAGCTTATTCGTAGCTTTGGAGGCCAGGGTGGGCGAATTGGAGACTCGGCTCCGCACCGTGGAAAATTCTACAGCTAGCCAGGCCCCTGTAGTCGGTGCGGACCAAGGTAGCTTAGCCGCTGTTAGTTCCCTTCCAACAGATCCCGAGCAGCCGAGAAAGCAGGCCGACTGGGTGACTGTGAGGAGGAAGAGTAGCGTAGCCCTAAACAGAAGCCCTGTGTACACCGCCAACTCGTTCACATTTCTAACCGTTTTTCCCCACTTTGCGACACACCCGCCGAGGATCAAACTCTGGTTATTGGCGACTCTGTTTTGAGAAATGTGAAGTTAGCGACACCAGTAACCATAGTCAATTGTCTTCCGGGGGCCAGAGCAGGTGACATTGAAGGAAATTTGAAACTGCTGGCTAAGGCTAAGCGTAAATTTGGTAAGATTGTAATTCACGTCGGCAGTAATGACACGCCAATTGGAGGTCACTAAAATTAACATTGAATTGGTGTGTAACTTTGCAAAAACATGTCGGACTCTGTAGTTTTCTCTGGGCCCCTCCCCAATCGGACCGGGAGTGACATGTTTAGCCGCATGTTCTCCTTGAATTGCTGGCTGTCTGAGTGGTGTCCAAAAAATGAGGTGGGCTTCATAGATAATTGGCAAAGCTTCTGGGGAAAACCTGGTCTTGTTAGGAGAGACGGCATCCATCCCACTTTGGATGGAGCAGCTCTCATTTCTAGAAATCTGGCCAAATTTCTTAAATCCTCCAAACCGTGACTATCCAGGGTTGGGACCAGGAAGCAGAGTTGTAGTCTTACACACCTCTCTGCAGCTTCTCTCCCCCTGCCATCCCCTCATTACCCCATCCCCGTAGAGACAGTGCCTGCTCCCAGACCACCAATAACCAGTAAAAATCTATTTAAGCATAAAAATTCAAAAAGAAAAAAAAATATAGCACCTTCAACTGCACCACAGACTAAAACAGTTAAATGTGGTCTATTAAACATTAGGTCTCTCTCTTCTAAGTCCCTGTTAGTAAATGATATAATAATTGATCAACATATTGATTTATTCTGCCTTACAGAAACCTGGTTACAGCAGGATGAATATGTTAGTTTAAATGAGTCAACACCCCCGAGTCACACTAACTGCCAGAACGCTCGTAGCACGGGCCGAGGCGGAGGTTTAGCAGCAATCTTCCATTCCAGCTTATTAATTAATCAAAAACCCAGACAGAGCTTTAATTCATTTGAAAGCTTGACTCTTAGTCTTGTCCATCCAAATTGGAAGTCCCAAAAACCAGTTTTATTTGTTATTATCTATCGTCCACCTGGTCGTTACTGTCAGTTTCTCTGTGAATTTTCAGACCTTTTGTCTGACTTAGTGCTTAGCTCAGATAAGATAATTATAGTGGGCGATTTTAACATCCACACAGATGCTAAGAATGACAGCCTCAACACTGCATTTAATCCATTATTAGACTCAATTGGCTTTGCTCAAAATGTAAATGAGTCCACCCACCACTTTAATCATATCTTAGATCTTGTTCTGACTTATGGTATGGAAATTGAAGACTTAACAGTATTCCCTGAAAACTCCCTTCTGTCTGATCATTTCTTAATAACATTTACATTTACTCTGATGGACTACCCAGCAGTGGGGAATAAGTTTCATTACACTAGAAGCCTTTCAGAAAGCGCTGTAACTAGGTTTAAGGATATGATTCCTTCTTTATGTTCTCTAATGCCATATACCAACACAGTGCAGAGTAGCTACCTAAACTCTGTAAGTGAGATAGAGTATCTTGTCAATAGTTTTACATCCTCATTGAAGACAACTTCAGATGCTGTAGCTCCTCTGATAAAGACAGCTTTAAATCAGAAGTGTCTGACTCCATGGTATAACTCACCACCTCGCAGCTTAAAGCAGATAACCCGTAAGTTGGAGAGGAAATGGCATCTCACTAATTTAGAAGATCTTCACTTAGCCTGGAAAAAGAGTCTGTTGCTCTATAAAAAAAAAGCCCTCCGTAAAGCTAGGACATCTTACTACTCATCACTAATTGAAGAAAATAAGAACAACCCCAGGTTTCTTTTCAGCACTGTAGCCAGGCTGACAAAGAGTCAGAGCTCTATTGAGCCGAGTATTCCTTTAACTTTAACTAGTAATGACTTCATGACTTTCTTTGCTAATAAAATTTTAACTATTAGAGAAAAAATTACTCATAACCATCCCAAAGACGTATCGTTATCTTTGGCTGCTTTCAGTGATGCCGGTATTTGGTTAGACTCTTTCTCTCCGATTGTTCTGTCTGAATTATTTTCATTAGTTACTTCCGCCAAACCATCAACATGTCTATTAGACCCCATTCCTACCAGGCTGCTCAAGGAAGCCCTACCATTAATTAATGCTTCGATCTTAAATATGATCAATCTATCTTTATTAGTTGGCTATGTACCACAGGCTTTTAAGGTGGCAGTACCCTTACGAAAAGAAAATATATTTACCAATATATTTTCTTTAATATATTGAAATATATTTCAATACATTATTACCTCCAATACATTATATATTGTAAATACATGGATTAATATATTGTTGATACATATATTACACACCATATTATATATTCACAAAATATATTGCAATATATTGTAAAATATACAAATGATTGCCGATTTCCATATATTACAATATATTTAGCATGAATATATAATATATGTGTTTATATATCCCAAAATATATGTAATTTTATGTTTATAAATATCAGCCATCATGTATTGCAATTTATATGTTATGTGGGCCGCTGAAGAGGAGGTACTGCTGGCCCACCACCACCAGAGGGCACCCTGCTTGGAGTGCGGGCTCCAAGCACGAGAGGGCGCCAGACCCAGAAGAAGTGACAGCTGTCACTCATCCTTAGCTCCAGCTGTCACTCATTCCTCATCATCACCATCACCATAAAGGCTGGACTTCAACTCCACCTCCTCGCCGAGAAATCAACTACCGAAGAGGTAATTTCTCTGCTGACTCAAACCGTTGAGTGATAATATGAACTTCTTTTGCAGCCGTTATCCTGTGGTGTTCTGCCTTATCTGTGGGATTGGCGTTTGGTGTGATCAGCGACGGCTTCGCCTCACACCCCAAACTAAGATAAGTGGTTAAACAGGAGCTGCACAAGTGTGTGATTGGAGGTGGAGGTGCTCCCTCCTAACTGAGTGCAGACTGTGGATTACTGAGTGTGCGGATTCACACTCATTCATCTTGTCTGCCAGCAGTACCAGGGTCGACAGCCGAAGACAGAGGCCACCTGGGGACTCGGGACTTGGCGGCTCCGGTGTTCTTCAGACCGTTGGTGGTGGAAGCCGTGTGGGACGCGGCTCCTCTCTCGTCGGGGGTCTTCTATCTTCGAGCCTGCCCACACGTCACCTGGTGTTGTGTGTTTAGTTGTGTTTTGTCACAACATTAAATTGTTACTTTTTGGCTTATTCATTGTCTGTTCTTTTGCGCCCCTTGTTGTGGGTCCGTGCTACGACACCTTCCCAACAGGATTTCTCGGCCATTCGTCATGGATTCCGAGGGGCGTCAACCCGAGCTTGAACGGCCAATGGAAGAGCCAGGAGTGCAGGCGTCAGCAGGAGGCGTGTTGAGTGAGCTGCAGCAGATCTTAACCACCTTCACAGCTCGGCTGGATTTAGTGACCGAGCAGAATGTTCTCCTTAACCGGAGGGTGGAGGCTCTCACCGCCAGGGTGGAAGCGCGCGATCAGGGCGCTGCTGCAGCCACTCCTCTTGCTGGTCCTGGGCCTGTAACAGACGTTCCACTGGTCGTTCAACGACCCCCCCCCCCCACCGTCCCCTGAAGCATACATAAGCCCTCTGGAACCATACGGGGGCTGTGTTGAGACGTGCGCAGACTTCCTCTTGCAGTGTTCGCTCGTCTTTTCACAGCGTCCTGTCATGTACGAGTCAGATGCCAGCTGGGTGGCTTATGTTATTAATATACTCATCTTTTCCCCGGACCCTGAGACCCATGTCCAGCATGTACGTCAGGTCCTACAGCGGTTGTTGGAGAACCGGCTGTTTGTGAAGGGCGAGAAGTGCGAGTTCCACCGCACTTCTTTGTCCTTCTTGGGGTTCATCATCTCCTCCAACTCCGTCGCCCCTGATCCGGCCAATGTTGCGGCGGTGAGAGATTGGCCCCAACCAACAAGCCGCAGGAAACTGCAGCAGTTCCTCGGCTTTGCAAATTTCTACAGGAGGTTCATTAAAGGCTACAGTCAGGTAGTTAGCCCCCTGACTGCCCTGACCTCCACCAAGGTCCCCTTCACCTGGTCGGATCGGTGCGAAGCCGCGTTCAAGGAGTTGAAACGCCGGTTCTCGACTGCACCAGTTCTGGTGCAGCCTGATCCTGATCGCCAGTACATAGTGGAAGTGGACGCCTCTGACTCAGGGATAGGAGCCGTGCTGTCCCAGAGCGTGGAGGCTGATAAGGTTCTCATCCTTGTGCCTATTTTTCCCGCAGGTTGACCCCAGCTGAACGGAATTATGACGTCGGCAATCGGGAGCTCCTCGTGGTGAAGGAGGCTCTTGAAGAGTGGAGACATCTGCTGGAGGGGGCGTCGTTGCCTTTCACGGTTTTCACGGACCATCGGAACCTGGAGTACATCCGGACCGCCAAGCGGCTGAACCCCAGGCAAGCCCGCTGGTCTCTGTTCTTCAGGCGCTTTGACTTCCGGATCACGTACCGCCCCGGGACCAAGAACCAAAAATCGGATGCGTTGTCCCGGGTGCACGAAGAGGAAGCCAAGGCGGGGCTGTCGAACCCCACCGAGACCATCATCCCCGAGTCCACTGTCGTGGCCTCCCTTACCTGGGACGTGGAGAAGACCGTCCGGGAGGCCCTGGCAAGGAGCCTGGACCCGGGGACCGGCCCCAAGAACAGACTGTACGTCCCACCAGAGGCCAAAGCTGCCGTACTGGACTTCTGTCACGGATCCAAGCTCTCCTGTCATCCCGGAGTGCGTAGGACCGTGGCAGTGGTCCAGCAGCGCTTCTGGTGGGCGTCCCTGGAAACTGACGTTCGGGACTACGTCCAGGCCTGTACCATCTGCGCCAGGGGCAAGGCAGACCGTCGGAGGACCTCGGGACTCCTCCAACCCCTGCCGGTGCTTCACCGCCCCTGGTCTCACATCGGCCTGGACTTCATCATGGGCCTCCCGCCGTCCCAGGGCAACACCATCATTCTCACGATAGTGGACCGGTTCTCCAAGGTGGCCCACTTCGTGGCCCTCCCGAAGCTCCCGACGGCCCAGGAGACGGCAGACCTCCTGGTCCACCACATCATGCGGCTGCATGGGATACCATCGGACACTGTATCAGATCGTGGTCCCCAGTTCTCTTCGCAGGTTTGGAGGAGTTTCTGTAAGGAGCTGGGGGCCACCGTGAGTCTCTCGTCCGGGTACCACCCCCAGACAAACGGCCAGGCAGAGCGGGCTAACCAGGAGTTGGAACAGGCCCTTCGCTGCGTCACCTCCGCGCACCCGGCGGCCTGGAGTCACCATCTGGCCTGGATCAAGTATGCCCATAACAGCCAAGTCTCGTCTGCTACCGGCCTCTCCCCTTTTGAGGCATGTTTGGGGTACCAGCCCCCATTGTTCCCGCTGGTGGAGGGAGAGGTCGGTGTGCCCTCGGTCCAGGCCCACCTCAGGAGGTGCCGCCGGGTGTGGCGGACCGCCCACTCTGCCCTGTTAAAGGCCCGGATGAGGGCCAAGACCCATGCGGACCGCCGGCGTTCCCCGGCCCCCACATACCAGCCCGGGCAGGTGGTGTGGCTCTCGACGAAGGACATCCCTCTCTGTGTGGACTCCCCAAAATTAAAGGACAGATTTATAGGACCCTTCAAGATCCTCAAAATCATCAACCCGGCCGCAGTGAAGCTCCAATTCCCAGCTTCACCCTGTGTTCCACGTGTCCCGCCTCAAACCACACCACACCTCGCCCCTCTGTGCTCCGGGACCTACGCCGCCTCCTGCCCGGCTCATTGACGGGGAGCCTGCTTGGACAGTCCGCAGGCTCCTGGACATCCGTCGTAAGGGCCGGGGGTTCCAATATCTGGTGGACTGGGAGGGGTATGGACCTGAAGAATGCTCCTGGGTGAAGAGGAGCTTCATCCTGGACCCGGCCCTCCTGGCTGAGTTTTACAAGAGACACCCGGACAAGCCTGGTCGGAAGCCAGGAGGCGCCCGTTGAGGGGGGGGTCCTGTTATGTGGGCCGCTGAAGAGGAGGTACTGCTGGCCCACCACCACCAGAGGGCGCCCTGCTTGGAGTGCGGGCTCCAAGCACGAGAGGGCACCAGACCCAGAAGAAGTGACAGCTGTCACTCATCCTTAGCTCCAGCTGTCACTCATTCCTCATCATCACCATCACCATAAAGGCCGGACTGCAACTCCACCTCCTCGCCGAGAAATCAACTACCGAAGAGGTAATTTCTCTGCTGACTCAAACCGTTGAGTGATAATCTGAACTTCTTTTGCAGCCGTTATCCTGTGGTGTTCTGCCTTATCTGTGGGATTGGCGTTTGGTGTGATCAGTGACGGCTTCGCCTCACACCCCAAACCAAGATAAGTGGTTAAACAGGAGCTGCACGAGTGTGTGATTGGAGGTGGAGGTGCTCCCTCCTAACTGAGTGCAGACTGTGGATTACTGAGTGTGCAGATTCACACTCCTTCATCTTGTCTTTGTTTTCTGCCAGCAGTACCAGGGTCGACAGCCGAAGACAGAGGCCACCTGGGGACTTGGGACTTGGCGGCTCCGGTGTTCTTCAGACCGTTGGTGGTGGAAGCCGTGTGGGACGCGGCTCCTCTCTCGTCGGGAGTCTTCTATCTTCGAGCCTGCCCACACGTCACCTGGTGTTAATTGACTTTACAAATTTTGTGTGTTTAGTTGTGTGTTGTCACAACATTAAATTGTTACTTTTTGGCTTATTCATTGTCCGTTCTTTTGCGCCCCCTGTTGTGGGTCCGTGCTACGACACCTTCCCAACATTATATGGGCAAATGTATTGGTATTTTATGTAAAAATATATTGTCACATATATGTTCAATATATGGTAAATGTATTATACATGTGTGGATACATATATTACACACCATATTATATATTCACAAAATATATTGCAATATATTGTAAAATATACAAATGATTGCCGCTTTCCATATATTACAATATATTTAGCACGAATATGTTATGTGTCGACGCAGATTGAGGAGCGAACCTGCGTCAGACAGGACCCAGCACTAAAAATAACCAAGAAGCGGTTCCATCAACAAAAAACAATTTATTTTTCACCTGTGCCTAAATAAATCATACAAAATAAACCCCAACCCAATGTCCTTCAGGAGGAGTGACTGCTGGCACGCTCTCCAGTGTTCACGGGGAGAGAAGTCCGATGCTCCTGGACTCACTACCAACAAACAGACACCCCCCAGGTGGACACGACAAACTGATTCTCTGTTGAAGCACAGAAGATGTGAGGCACGTTAGCTATTATAGCAATTTCTTTCACAGAACACATGCTATCAGCAACACATCAAGGTTTATACTTTTTATCTTTATGCACATGAGCAGCTTCTCACAATAAGTGGAGGATCACTTATCCTGCACGCCACAACAGTGAGAAGCAAGCCACACCATTCTCATCACAATTTCACGTATACTATGTACCAAAACCTCAAGTTATTATCTACAATTAATCCAACAGTTAATTACCTTTACTGTGTGCTGACAGCATGTGTCCTCACCCTTCCTTGCTTCACAGGCTTATTGTGTCAAACCCAGGTGCGGTCCTCAGCGTCTCACAAACGAACATCACAGGGTCGAGTTCCCGGCAGTTCTGCTTGGCTCACACCTGCCTTAAAAGCAGAACGCCATCCAATTATCTGCTACAGCTGAAAGTCTTTAGGGCTGCACGTGAGCACCAGTCCCAGGTGCCTCACATGATATTGACGAGGGTGAGGATTCTTCAGCCAGCACCTTCTTTTCCACAGACAAATCAGCTTCCATGCCACCTGAGGAGCAAAGAAAAGAAAACAACACCAAAACCTCCAGCCACACCCCCCGACACACAAGAGAATATATAATACATGTGTTTATATATCCCAAAATATATGTAATTTTATGTTTATAAATATCAGCCATCATGTATTGCAATTTATATGGGCAAATGCATTGGTATTTTATGTAAAATATATTGTCACATATATGTTCAATATATGGTAAATGTATTATACATGTGTGGAAAATTATATGGAAACATACATTAAATATATACACAATATATGGTGGAATATATTGTAAATATATGTAACATTATATGGAAACACATGAAATATATGTACATTTATAATGTTTAATATATGGTACAATACATTTTAAATATATCTTAAATAATATGGAGAACACCCTGCACTTCTTGTATGAATACAAACATGTATACGATAATCAACACAAACTCAGGGGTATCCATCAAATTCACCTTTATTTTCTTTTGAGGCACAAATCCTCAGGATGTTGAGGTACATTTTACCAGTACAAACTTTGAACATGTTCAGAGACTCAGCTGAAACAAACTTCCACAGTGCAACATGCTGGTATTCAAAATTTAAATTAAAGCAACTTAAAACGTTCAGCAACACTTTTATGAAATTGAACAATATATACACTCAACAAAAATATAAACGCAACACTTTTGGTTTTGCTCCCATTTTGTATGAGATGAACTCAAAGATCTAAAACTTTTTCCACATACACAATATCACCATTTCCCTCAAATATTGTTCACAAACCAGTCTAAATCTGTGATAGTGAGCACTTCTCCTTTGCTGAGATAATCCATCCCACCTCACAGGTGTGCCATACCAAGATGCTGATTAGACACCATGATTAGTGCACAGGTGTGCCTTAGACTGCCCACAATAAAAGGCCACTCTGAAAGGTGCAGTTTTATCACACAGCACAATGCCACAGATGTCGCAAGATTTGAGGGAGCGTGTTGGGGGGCTTGGCTGGACACTGTTTTGCGGCTTTTGTGTTTGTTTTCCTTCCCAGGTGGTTTGGGGCTGATCTCTGGGGAGAATGTGCTGCAGAAGAGTCTCTCACCTCTGTCACTGTGATCTGCTGCACCTGTTGCACTCATGTGCGATTCTCTAATCAGGACGATCTATGACACCTGTGACATTCACGTGCAGTTCTGAGGACTCTCAGCTGGTGCCAATGAAGAAATGAAGAACTGCATTTAAGCCAGCAGTGATCAGGGCTGAATGGTCGGAGAATACGACCATGTGACGACCGTTTGAGGACGCTGAGGGCCGCTCCAGAAGCTGACATTGCACCTGTGAAGGAGGACGAGGGTGAGAGGCAAGCGCTGTCAGCACACGTCAGAGGTGATTATCCTTATAAGCTTATCTGTGAATATAACGTGGCGTTGTTGAGCAGCTAAAATTAAGTATTGAAGAGAATCGTCTCGTTTGCTCCTCGCGGCTGTGGCATGCGGATTGATAATCCTCCACAAGCTGTGAGCAGCTGTTCTTTTGAATTAAGCCTGAAATCAGTCCTGAACGTGTTGCTGATAAGTGTGCCTCTAAATAGTTTTTCTTGATAAAAGTACTGAATAACCTTACCTCTGTTCCTCCTTCACAGAGTACAGTCTTGGGAAAAGCCACCTGGGGGGTGTCGGCGGAACTCCTGAGTCCAGAACGTTCGGGCTCCGATCTGTTGAGGCGCTGGGAGAGCGTGCCGCCTCTTCACCCCACCAGACTCATTTACGCTGGGTTCAGTCAGACGCTGGACCGCTCCTCAACCTGCGTCCAGACCATAACAGGAATGTCCGGATAAACTGCTGATTCCGACCTCTTCTGAAAATTCTCTGTTCTATCACGATGTCCTGGGTCAACAGAGGCTTAAATTTGGAGGTTTTCAGCTTGAAACAGGATGATGACGTCGCCTCGGAGCGCTGCGCGACGTCCTGCTCCGTGGGAAGTCCTTACAGTGATAGAAACAATCCAAAATCTCTCATCAGCCGTTAAACTTTACACCGAAAACCAGCTGAATTTCTCGAATGGTGTCCAGTCGGATGTGCCTCACAGTTCTTGAAAAAATTTTGATCAAGCACAGCGCCAGTCTCTCAGCAACTTCTCAGACAATGAAAATCCGACGAGGGGGCTGGACCACTCCTCCCAAAAGGCGTGCTCACAGGCGAATGACGTCACCGACAGGTGTGAAAAAACTCATGCATGCCCACGAGGGTTCAAGCTTGGCTGATGTAATCACACGTGATTCAAATCCATATAGTTTTTAAAAAAAATAAAACTGTCGGTTTCTTTTCTAATAGACCTCGTATATACACACATAACCATATATGGCACAATATATATTGCCGTATATTGATGCAAATAAAGTCAGACTTTACATGTAAAAATATAGTGGCCTCTTTGGTCTTGATTGCAATATATATTTTTATATTTACCAATATATACACATATATGGTCTACGCATATATTGCAATATATTCAAAAATATAAATGCAGAATCTCATATATGGAAATATATTGATAAATGTATTGCATGATATTCTCTAATATACTGCAATATATTTTTGTTTCATAAGGGTAATTAAACCATTACTTAAAAAGCCATCACTTGACCCAGCTATCTTAACTAATTATAGGCCAATCTTCAACCTTCCTTTTCTCTCAAAAATTCTTGAAAGGGTAGTTGTAAACAGTTGTTACAGTATTCCCTGAAAACTCCCTTCTGTCTGATCATTTCTTAATAACATTTACATTTACTCTGATGGACTACCCAGCAGTGGGGAATAAGTTTCATTACACTAGAAGTCTTTCAGAAAGCGCTGTAACTAGGTTTAAGGATATGATTCCTTCTTTATGTTCTCTAATGCCATATACCAACACAGTGCAGAGTAGCTACCTAAACTCTGTAAGTGAGATAGAGTATCTCGTCAATAGTTTTACATCCTCATTGAAGACAACTTTGGATGCTGTAGCTCCTCTGAAAAAGAGCGCTTTAAATCAGAGAGTCAGAGCTCTATTGAGCCGAGTATTCCTTTAACTTTAACTAGTAATGACTTCATGACTTTCTTTGCTAATAAAATTTTAACTATTAGAGAAAAAATTACTCATAACCATCCCAAAGACATATCGTTCTCTTTGGCTGCTTTCAGTGATGCCGGTATTTGGTTAGACTCTTTCTCTCCGATTGTTCTGTCTGAGTTATTTTCATTAGTTACTTCCTCCAAACCATCAACATGTCTATTAGACCCCATTCCTACCAGGCTGCTCAAGGAAGCCCTACCATTAATTCATGCTTCGATCTTAAATATGATCAATCTATCTTTATTAGTTGGCTATGTACCACAGGCTTTTAAGGTGGCAGTATTTAAACCATTACTTAAAAAGCCATCACTTGACCCAGCTATCTTAGATAATTATAGGCCAATCTCCAACCTTCCTTTTCTCTCCAAAATTCTTGAAAGGGTAGTTGTAAAACAGCTAACTGATCATCTGCAGAGGAATGGTCTATTTGAAGAGTTTCAGTCAGGTTTTAGAATTCATCATAGTACAGAAACAGCATTAGTGAAGGTTACAAATTATCTTCTTATGGCCTCAGACAGTGGACTCATCTCTGTGCTTGTTCTGTTAGACCTCAGTGCTGCTTTTGATACTGTTGACCATAAAATTTTATTACAGAGATTAGAGCATGCCATAGGTATTAAAGGCACTGCGCTGCGGTGGTTTGAATCATATTTATCTAATAGATTACAATTTGTTCATGTAAATGGGGAATCTTCTTCACAGACTAAGGTTAATTATGGAGTTCCACAAGGTTCTGTGCTAGGACCAATTTTATTCACTTTATACATGTTTCCCTTAGGCAGTATTATTAGACGGCATTGCTTAAATTTTCATTGTTATGCAGATGATACCCAGCTTTATCTATCCATGAAGCCAGAGGACACACACCAATTAGCTAAACTGCAGAATTGTCTTACAGACATAAAGACATGGATGACCTCTAATTTCCTGCTTTTAAACTCAGATAAAACTGAAGTTATTGTACTTGGCCCCACAAATCTTAGAAACATGGTGTCTAACCAGATCCTTATGTTGTATGGCTGGGGGGGCCTGGCTGCCTTTTTGTTTCTGTCTTTTGTTTTTCCTTCCAGGTGGCTTGCATTTGGGACTGAGTGGCTGTGTTGCTGAGGTTATCAGGACCTCACCCTGATCACCTGCGGCTCGTCAGGACTCACAGCTGTGGTGCATCTATATGGATTGGAACATGGTGGCATTTAAGACTGGAGTATACAGTGTGTATTTGCCAGAGACTCGACCTTGTGACCAGACGGGTGAGATCGTCGTCTCGGGAGCCATCTCATCATCAGTGGATGCAGAGAACGTCCAGGGTTTGATGCACGGTCTGTGAAAGAGGAGGGGGTGAGGTCTCACGCTCGTCAGCACACTTCCTGAGGTACGTTAGATTTTGTGACTAACGTTTATACAGTCAGTAAATGTGGTGTCCCTCACACCTTATTATATTGAGCTGTACGTTAGTCATGTATCAGCTTCCACTGCAGTGGAGTTTTGTGAACTGGATGTTCCATGCCTGCAGGTTGGGAAGCTGATTAGTAATTAAGCCAGGAAGTGTTTGCTGTTTATGTACACCTTTGAGTGGTCTCTCTGTGTGTAGAGTGTGGACTCACATAATGGTTCCTTCTTTCACAGACTCGGTTTGTTGCGGCCACCTGGGGGGTGTCGGCGGGGTCCTTGGGTCCGAACGGCTTCTGGCTCCGGACCGTTAGCGCTGCTGGGAGCGCACCGTATCACCACCACGCCAGACCGCACACTCTTTTGTTGTTTTGTATCACATCACTGTTATGTATTAAATTCAGTTAGCCTTTGTACCGTGCTCTGCTTATTTCATACTGGGTCCTTCAAACGCTGGTCGGTTCTCCGAGCTGCGTCCGACACATAACACCTTACTTTGGATGGCATTACCCTGACCTCTAGTAATACTGTGAGAAATCTTGGAGTCATTTTTGATCAGGATATGTCATTCAATGCGCATATTAAACATGTGTAGGACTGCTTTTTTGCATTTGCGCAATATCTCTAAAATCAGAAAGGTCTTGTATCAGAGTGATGCTGAAAAACTAATTCATGCATTTATTTCCTCTAGGCTGGACTATTGTAATTTATTATTATCAGGTTGTCCTAAAAGTTCCCTGAAAAGCCTTCAGTTAATTCAAAATGCTGCAGCTAGAGTGCTAACAGGGACTAGAAGGAGAGAGCATATCTCACCCATATTGGCCTCTCTTCATTAGCTTCCTGTTAATTCTAGAATATAATTTAAAATTCTTCTTCTTACTTATAAGGTTTTGAATAATCAGGTCCCATCTTATCTTAGGGACCTCATAGTACCATATCACCCCAATAGAGCGCTTCGCTCTCAGACTGCAGGCTTACTTGTAGTTCCTAGGGTTTGTAAGAGTAGAATGGGAGGTAGAGCCTTCAGTTTTCAGGCTCCTCTCCTGTGGAACCAGCTCCCAATTCAGATCAGGGAGACAGACACCCTCTCTACTTTTAAGATTAGGCTTAAAACTTTCCTTTTTGCTAAAGCTTATAGTTAGGGCTGGATCAGGTGACCCTGAACCATCCCTTAGTTATGCTGCTATAGAGTTAGACTGCTGGGGGGTTCCCATGATGCACTGAGTGTTTCTTTCTCTTTTTGCTCTGTATGCACCACTCTGCATTTAATCATTAGTGATTGATCTCTGCTCCCCTCCACAGCATGTCTTTTTCCTGGTTCTCTCCCTCAGCCCCAACCAGTCCCAGCAGTAGACTGCCCCTCCCTGAGCCTGGTTCTGCTGGAGGTTTCTTCCTGTTAAAAGGGAGTTTTTCCTTCCACTGTTGCCAAGTGCTTGCTCACAGGAGGTCGTTTTGACCGTTGGGGTTTTTCCGTAATTATTGTATGGCCTTGCCTTACAATATAAAGCGCCTTGGGTCAACTGTTTGTTGTGATTTGGCGCTATATAAATAAAATTGATTTGATTTGATTTGATATGTCTAAGATAAAATAAATCAATCAGTAGTATTATCAACAAAGAAATAATAAACATCATACAGGAGTCACTGTCTTGTGACAGACAATTGCTTATTCTCATCTATCACTCACCCACTTTATCCTGCACCTACTGTGACTGTACTGTGCTGTTGTTGGTGCCACTCAGTCACTGTCCTGATTCCTGCTATCCAACACCACTGGCTTGCTGTCTTGTGTATAGTCCTGTACCACTCACACAGTCTTGGAACACAAATTAACCCCTGTCCCATGGCTTTGGTTCAAGGTTAGGTATTTTCCAATTGAAAAGTCACAGGGCAGTATAAGGGACATTGTGGAGTACAGAATGTGAGAGGCAAAACTCACCAGCGACTATACAGTTTTTGCTACTCCTGCATCTCTCTGTGTGTCACCCCTAGGGTGTTACAGTGTACAAGAACAACCCAGAAAGTTATAGAATAGTCAATTCCACATTAATGCCTATTAAATGAGCAACATCCATCCATCCATCCATTTTCTTCCGCTTTATCCGGAGTCGGGTCGCGGGGGCAGCAGCTCAAGCAAAGCCGCCCAGACCTCCCGATCCACACACACCTCCCCCAGCTCCTCTGGAGGAACCCCAAGGCGTTCCAAAGCCAGCCGAGAGATGTAGTCCCTCCAGCGTGTCCTGGGTCTTCCCCGGGGCCTCCTCCCAGTGGGACGTGCCCGGAACACCTCTCCAGCGAGGCGTCCAGGGGGCATCCGGAAAAGATGCCCGAGCCACCTCAACTGACTCCTTTCGATGTGGAGGAGCAGCGGCTCGACTCCGAGCTCCTCACCCTATCTCTAAGGGAGCGCCCAGCCACCCTGCAGAGGAAACTCATCTCGGCCGCTTGTATTTGCGATCTCGTTCTTTCGGTCATGAGCCAAATCTCATGACCGTAAGTGAGGATCGGAACGTAGATCGATCGGTAAATCAAGAGCTTTGCCCCCCTACTCAGCTCTCTCTTCACCACGACGGTCCGATACAGCGACCGCATCACTGCAGATGCTGCACCGATCTGTCTATCGATCTCACACTCCATCCGTCCCTCACTCGTGAACAAGACCCCGAGATACTTAAACTCCTCCACTTGAGGCAAGGACACTCCACCGACCTGAAGAGGGCAAAGCACCTTTTTCCAGTCGAGAACCATGGCCTCGGATTTGGAGGTGCTGATTTTCATCCCGGATGCCTCACACTCGGCTGCAAACTGCCCCAGTGCACGCTGAAGGTCCTGATTTGACAAAGCCAAAAGAACCACATCGTCTGCAAACAGCAGAGACGAGATTCTGTGGTTCCCAAACCAGACCCCCTCTACACCCTGGCTGCACCTAGAAATTCTGTCCATAAAAATAATGAACAGAACCGGTGACAAAGGGCAGCCCTGGCGGAGGCCAACGTGCACTGGAAACAGGTATGACTTACTACCGGCAATGCAAACCAAGCTCCTGCTGCGGTCGTACAGGGACTGGATAGCAAAGGACCCCGGACACCGTACTCCCGGTGCACTCCCCACAGGGTGCCCCGAGGGACACGGTCAAATGCCTTCTCCAGATCCACAAAACACATGTGGACTGGTTGGGCAAACTCCCATGAACCCTCGAGCACCCGATGGAGCATGTAGAGCTGGTCCAGTGTGCCACGACCAGGATGAAAACCACACTGCTCCTCCTGAATCCGAGGTTCGACCATCGGTCGAATTCTCCTCTCCAGTACTCTGGAATAGACCTTACCGAGGAGGCTGAGGAGTGTGATCCCCCTATAGTTGGAACACACCCTCCGGTCCCCCTTCTTAAACAAAGGGACCACCACCCCGGTTTGCCAATCCAGAGGCACTGTCCCCGATCGCCACGCGATGTTGCAGAGGCATGTCAGCCAAGACAGCCCCACAACATCCAGAGACTAAAGGTACTCAGGATGGATTTCATCCACCCCAGGAGCCTTGCCACCGAGGAGCTTTCTAACCACCTCGGTGACTTCGGCCTGGGTATGAGCAACAGGTGTTTCAATAATTACTGTTTAATGTCTATTAATGTGGAATTGACTATTCTGGACACTGGGCATATAACTTTCTGGGTTGTTCTTGTACAATGTAACACTTAATCACTTAATCACCTCTGTATGTAACCATGTTTTTTTTTTTATTATTATTAAATCTTTAGGAGGAGCTTGATGAAGTTGCTGTTGCCTGGAATGACCACCGCATCAGGGCTTCACATAATCCTACAGCACCAAGTGGGCATCCTTCCATGCTGTATGCAGTTCCTCATCTCTATGGGGCTCAAAACTTTGGTCAGGCAGTTGACCAAACAAAGATTGCCGTTTGTTTGGAAGAATGTAGCTTTAAAGACTACCCTTGTGATGTGGATTTTTACCGTATTTGTACAGATTTCATGGCAGAACACAATCTAACTATGTCCAATGACGTATTTAAAATCACAGACCTTTATCTGAACCTTCATGAGTTTATTCGACTTGAGCTAAGGGAATGAAGTGTTTCCCTCCCACTGGGACACAGTGGACTTCAGCATAGTGAAGCCTTTCCTCTCCCATCCACATACACACACACACTCTCCCTCTCTCACAGGTAGGCCTGAGACAGCGGAATGCAACGCCTTGGATGGCAACGGACCGCACTCCTCTCGCTCACACACTGTAACACATGCACCCTCTCTCTCTTGTGCCCGCTCTGTCTCCCATACGTGAAGAAATCAGTGTTGCTGAACTGGTACCATCCCTCTCACACAGGACTCTCCATACAAAGTGCTAGCCTACTCGATATTTGTAGGCTGCTCATTGCACTTTCACTGTCAGACCTCTGTTGTCATATGTACAGTCTTCTGTGATGTGATATCTGTGATTGTTACATTGTGGTAGAGGCAGCTGTGGCCTAATGGTTAATTCATTAAGACATGGCCCATGTTGTAAATTTGTTCTTACCAGAATGGCAATGACGAAGTTGTAATGTATTACTAAGCACTCTGTGTCATGCCGTAGTAGTGTATTACTATGGTAGTGAAGTTTTTTCCAACCAATAGTGAAGTGTTCCACTGTCAGAACAATGCACATTACCAAGCTATGTTGGAGGTCATGTTTGTTTTCTTATTTCTGTTTGTGTGCTTTGTTTTAGTAGTGAAGCTTTCCCCTGGCAGAGTTAGTTTCTGGATCAGAGGGTTGCGAGTATGAATCCCACAGTTACCTCTCCCTACAACACCATGGCTGAAGTGACCTTGAGCATGGCACTTAACCCCATATTGCTCTAGGGATTGTTACCAATAGCCTGTACCTAAATAACTTTAAGTTGCTTTGGATAAAAGTATCAGCCACGTATAATGTTGTGTTACCCAGTCTCTGATGGTAATTTTTCTGTTAATACAGCTGACTTATTTTCAGAGCTACAATAGTGGTGAATGCCCATTTGTTAATATTTATTTCTGATTCAAAAAGTGTGTGATAAAGTAAAACACACCGCCAGAAATGTGTTTACTTTATTATTTAGCATTAACTCACCAGATGAGTGAAAAGACCACAACCAAGACAATGCTGCACCCCCCATACCACCATAGATGCTGACTTTTGAAATGACCATTTAAACAAGTTGTATGATTTATGTTCTCTGTATAGCACCAAGAGAACAAGACTCCATGATTTTTCAAAAAAAAAAAAAAAAAAGAACGGGGAAAAAAAATCACTTCTGTAATCAGATGACAGTTTCTTATGTCTTCTGGGTCAATTTAAATTGTGCTCTGGCATACATGCGACTGTTAAACCTCTGCATCATGTGCATATGAAGAATTCATTGTAATGTTTTTACCAGCTTTCATTGTTGGAGTGTCAAGAGTATGTTACTAGATGGTAGGGTAACAATGGACATTTCATGATTATAGAAACTGGTCTTATAAATCTTGGCAATTCGTTGTTATTTATAGAATAAGTAAGTACTCACTGTAATACCTCCACATCTTTAATTCTGATTGCCTCTCTGCAATGGTCTTTTATCTGTACAATCATGTTGGCAGTCAATATAATTCAATTTGAATTGTTCGTCTTTGTGTTGTTTTTACAACTGTTTTTATTAATTATTACCAAGGGTCCCAACTTCTTACAACTGGGTTGGTTAGAAACTTTCTTGTTTGGAATTTATTCCCTGTTAGGTGAGAATAGGTTTAGGATTTAACTTCCTGTTGTTGTTGGGAAAGTGTAGTGACACGGACCCACAACAGGGGGTGCAAATGAACGGCCAATAGATGAGCCAAAAAGTAACAATTTAATGTTGTGAAATCGTGCACAACGAAATACAGACAATCTCAGAATATAATTACAGTCAATTCACAAAGGTGACGTGTGGGCAGGCTCGAGGATAGAAGACGTCTGTCCTGAGAAGAGCCGGAACCACACGATTTCCGCCGCCACTGAACCTGGTGAATACTGGAGCCGCCAAGTCCCGAATTCCCAGGTGATCACCGTCCCCGACTGTCGGATCTGGTACTGCTGGCGAGAACAAGATGAAGCTCATCTTCACCCAGGAGCGTTCTTTGGGTCCATACCCCTCCCAGTCCACCAAATACTGGAACCCCCGGCCCATCTGACGGACGTCCAGGAGCCGGTGCACTGTCCAAGCCGGCTCCCCGTCAATGATCCGTGCAGGAGGCGGAGCCGGACTGGGAGCACAGAGGGGTGAGGTGTGGTGAGGCTTGATTCTGGACACATGAAAAACCGGGTGGATCCGCAGTGAAGCTGGGAGTCGGAGCTTCACTGCGGCAGGACTGAGGATTTTGAGGATCTTGAATGGTCCAATGTAACGGTCCTTCAACTTAGGGGAGTCCACTTGGAGGGGGATGTCCTTCGTGGACAGCCACACCTCCTGCCCGGGCTGGTAAGCAGGGGCCGGGGATCGCCGGCGGTCCGCATGGGTCTTCGCCCTCGTCCGGGCCTTCAAGGCAGAACGGGCGGAGCGCCACACCCGACGGCACTTCCGCAGGTGGGCCTGGACCGAGGGCACACCGACCTCTCCCTCCAGCACGGGAAACAATGGGGGCTGATACCCCAAACACACCTCAAACGGGGAGAGGCCGGTGGCAGAGGACACCTGGCTGTTATGTGCATACTCGATCCAGGCCAGATGTTCACTCCAGGCCGTCGGGTGTGCGGACGTTACGCAGCGCAGGGCTTGCTCCAATTCCTGATTGGCCCGTTCTGCCTGTCCATTGGTCTGCGGGTGATACCCGGACGAGAGGCTCACAGTGGCCCCCAGTTCCCGGCAGAAGCTCCTCCAGACGTGTGAGGAGAACTGGGGACCACGATCAGAGACGATGTTGGTGGGTATCCCATGCAGACGTACGACGTGGTGGACCAGGAGGTCTGCTGTCTCCTGGGGGGTGGGAGCTTCGGGAGGGCCACGAAGTGGGCCGCCTTGGAGAATCGGTCCACTATCGTGAAGATGGTGGTGTTGCCCTGGGATGGCGGGAGGCCCGTGACAAAATCCAGGCCGATGTGGGACCAGGGGCGATGAGGCACAGGAAGTGGCTGGAGAAGCCCTTGGGACCTCTTGTGGTCTGCCTTGCCCCTGGCACAGGTGGTGCAGGCCTGGATGTACTCCCGGACGTCGGCCTCCATAGACGCCCACCAGAAGCGCTGCCGGACAACTGCCACGGTCCTTCGCACCCCTGGATGACAGGAGAGCTTGGAACCGTGACAGAAGTCCAAGACTGCAGCTCTGGCCTCTGGTGGGACGTATAGATGGTTCTTCGGACCGGTTCCGGGGTCCGGGCTCCGTGACAGGGCCTCCCGGACGGTCTTCTCCACGTCCCAGGTGAGGGTGGCCACGATAGTGGACTTCGGAATGATGGGCACCGGTGGATCCGACAGCACCGTTTTGACTTCGTCTGCGTGTACCCGGGACAAGGCATCCGATCTCTGGTTCTTGGTCCCGGGGTGATAGGTGATCCGGAAGTCAAAACGTCCGAAGAACAGTGACCAGCGGGCTTGCCTGGGGTTCAGCCGCTTGGCGGTCCTGATATACTCCAGGTTCCGATGGTCAGTGAAAACCGTGAACGGCACAGACGCTCCCTCCAACAGGTGTCTCCACTCCTCAAGAGCCTCTTTCACCGCAAGGAGTTCTCGATTGCCGACGTCATAGTTCCGTTCAGCTGGGGTCAACCTGCGAGAAAAGTAGGCACACGGGTGAAGAACCTTATCGGTCTCTCCGCTCTGGGATAGCACGGCTCCTATCCCTGAGTCAGAGGCGTCCACTTCAACCACGAACTGGCGGCTAGGGTCGGGCTGCACCAAAACTGGCGCAGTAGAGAACCGTCGTTTCAACTCCTTGAACGCGGCTTCGCACCGATCCAACCAGGTGAAGGGGACTTTTGGAGAGGTCAGGGCTGTCAGGGGGCTAACTACCTGACTGTAGCCCTTAATGAACCTCCTATAGAAATTAGCGAAGCCGAGGAACTGTTGCAGCTTCCTACGGCTTGTTGGTTGGGGCCAATCTCTCACCGCCGCAACCTTGGCCGGATCAGGGGCGACGGAGTTAGAGGAGATGATAAACCCCAGGAAGGACAAAGACGTGCGGTGAAACTCGCACTTCTCGCCCTTCACAAACAGTCGGTTCTCTAAAATACCGCTGCAGGACCTGACGTACATGCTGGACATGGGTCTCAGGATCTGGAGAAAAGATGAGAATATCGTCCAGATATACGAAGACGAATCGGTGCAGGGAGTCCCGCAAGACGTCGTTAACCAAGGCTTGGAACGTCGCGGGGGCGTTGGTGAGGCCGAACGGCATGACCAGGTACTCAAAGTGACCTAACGGGGTGTTAAATGCCGTCTTCCATTCGTCTCCCTTCCGGATCCGAACCAGGTGATACGCATTTCTAAGATCCAGCTTAGTAAAGATTTTGGCTCCATGCAGGGGGGTGAACACGGAATCCAACAATGGCAACGGGTATCGGTTGCGAACCGTAATCTCATTCAGCCCCCTGTAATCAATGCATGGACGGAGTCCGCCATCTTTCTTGCCCACAAAAAAGAAACCTGCCCCCATCGGGGAGGTGGAGTTCCGGATCAGCCCGGCAGCTAATGAGTCCCAGATGTAGGTCTCCATTGATTCGCGCTCAAGTCGTGAGAGGTTGTATAGTCTGCTGGACGGGAACTCAGCGCCTGGAACCAAATCAATGGCACAATCGTACGGACGGTGCGGGGGAAGGGTGAGTGCCAGATCCTTGCTGAAGACGTCAGCAAGATCGCGGTACTCAACTGGCACTGCCGTCAGATTGGGAGGGACTTTGACCTCCTCCTTAGCCTGTAAACCGGGAGGAACCGAGGATCCTAAACACACCCGATGGCAGGTTTCGCTCCACTGAACCACCACCCCAGACGGCCAATCAATCCGGGGATTGTGCTTCAACATCCATGGGAAGCCCAAAATCACGCGGGAGGTAGAAGGAGTTACAAAAAAGGAAGATGTTTTGCTCGGTCATTTGATCCAACCGAGCCGTAAAGGCGGTGAGAATGTGCTGCAGCTCACCAATCACGCCTCCTGCAGACGCCTGCGCTCCCTGCTCTCCCATTGGTCGTTCAACAGCCGGGTGATGCCCCTCGGAGTCCATGACGCTGGCCGAGATATCCTGTTGGGAAAGTGTAGTGACACGGACCCACAACAGGGGGCGCAAATGAACGGCCAATAGATGAGCCAAAAAGTAACAATTTAATGTTGTGAAATCGTGCACAACGAAATACAGACAATCTCAGAATATAATTACAGTCAATTCACAAAGGTGACGTGTGAGCAGGCTCGAGGATAGAAGACGTCTGTCCTGAGAAGAGCCGGAACCACACGATTTCCGCCGCCACTGAACCTGGTGAATACTGGAGCTGCCAAGTCCCGAATTCCCAGGTGATCACCGTCCCCGACTGTCGGATCTGGTACTGCTGGCGAGAACAAAGACAGTTAAGTGTAGGTGTGTGCACACCCAGTAACAACAACGGTGGGAATGCCACCTCCACCTCTCACTCAATATGTGTTGCAGCGGTCCCTCAGAGGAAAAAGAGTGCCGTCCTGCACAGCCTCCACAAACGAAGGACCGGTACCCCTGCAAACACTCACAATAGACAGATTCAGAAAATACCACAAAGGCTGAGGATATTACCTCCAATGAAGTACGATATCTCGGCGATGAGGTGGAGATGACGTCTGGGTTTTATGGAGTGCGATGATGAAGAATGAGTGACAGCTGTCAGGAGTTAATGAGTGACAGCTGTCACTCCCGGCTGTGTCTGTGGCGGCAGCGCCCTCTCGTGCCTGAAGCCCGCACTTCAGGCAGGGCGCCCTCTGGTGGTGGGCAAGCAGTACCTCCTCTTCTGGCGGCCCACACAACAGTTGTATGGCATTTGAAATTCACACTCATTGCTATTCAACGTGGCATGCAGTTCCATGCTAATGTGTTTGATTTATTCAATGTTAAATTTATTCTAATTCAGTCAGGTTGTTATTTATCCAGAGCAGGGGTAAACTTATCCTTACCACTGGTTGTACTTACGTGGGGAGAGGAACTACTAGGTGTCATCACATATAGGTGAACACTAGGCCGCATCCGTCAGGTAAGCCTGTGACCTTAGTTAACCCTGAAGCCCTTCATCACCTTTTACAATATAGTTGGGGTGTTAGGTTGAGTCATCCTGGGAAATCACAAAGAGATTTTGTATTGTATCTGGAAATAGTGATATTGTTATCCTGCTGCACAGGTAGAGTTCTGCCTGTTACATTTACAAATAATGATTAAAGAGAAACTGAAGAAGACAAATTTGAACAGAGATAAGAATAACTTCATCTTTAATAAGTTCACGGCATCTATTATAAAATCATCATAAAATACTTATATAAAATCATTTACAAGACCCTATAGCAAGTACTGTCAACTGACAGTACTCAACTTGTGATAATACCACAAATGGAACATAAAAAGAAGATCATGTGATTCGTACAAAACCTGTTTCATTATTGTATTAAATAACAGGCGCTATTAATGCATGGAAACGCATTGAACTGTAAAAACAGGAGGACTTACAGCAATTCCTCTCAGCATACTGTATGTCATGAAGATAATGAGAACTAGTAACAGCACACATAGATTGATAATAAACTCACTTATTCACGCTGCATCTATATCAAGTAGACAATTAATTTATGTGGACTGTCATGTAAGAAACAAATATTGCCACAGCCCAGTCAGTAACAAGTACACCACAGTGTAAACCTCTGAAATATTGCAGTGCTTCAGTATCACACTATGTCCATAACCCACACATTGGATTCCAGAACTCTGTTCATTTCTGAACTGAATTTGAGGTAGTTGTCATAATGAACAGACAACTCAAGCACACAACCACAAGTGTGTGCTACAGGGCGCCGCTGCAGGCCTTGGAGCTGGTTGAGGGTAATGGTGATTGTCTTCCCCAGAAATAAATCAGAGCCGGTGCAGAATCTGAGAAAGTTACACAGATGGCGTGTATCAGCATTCTTTACATAGGATGTCAGGTGCTTATGGATGTTTTTCTGTGAGAAATCAAGTGTGTCTGGAAAATGCAACGATTTCAGCACTTTTTTTGCAGTTGGTTGAAGTGCTTCATAAACAGTAGGGGGGTCTTTAAGGCTGTCCTTAACTCTGCTGAGAGGCTTCACCTACTGTTCAATCACATAGGCAGGTTCTTGAGTTTTGTGTGCAAGTTCCTGGAGAATGGCATTTGCATTCTCAGCTGTAGGTAGCTTCCTGCAATCATAGATACTAAGGACTTCAATTAACTCCTCTTCATCCTCAATCACATTTGAACGCCAAGAGTCAATTAATGACCGATCAGAGGGAGGCAGGTATTTCAAAAAGTTTTCCAGAACACTGCTCCTCGTAAATCCAAAGGCAGCTTGCTCTATTATGGTAGGAGCAATGTTCACTGGGAGATACCTCTCTTTCCCATCCAAAAGCAAGGATACGGCCAACACTCTCCCATTCCATTTGGACAAAGTCATGGCGAAGAAAAGGCACTTTGAGGTCATTTCCAGTTGTGCACTGCTCCAAAAACTCACCCCAGAACTCAGAGAGACAATCTCTGACAACGCCTCCTGATTCAAGCCCTTTCTCATAGGTTCCATCTGGCAATACAAGCTGGATTTGCACATCAGCATTCATGATTTGGTCATTATAAAAATGCCCAATGAGCTGTCGAAGAACCTGCCCTCTGTGGATGATCAATATCATAGGATTATTCTCTGTTGGCATGTCTTTTTGAAACATTGGCAATGTGTCATCAAGATCTTGTTCTACATCACCAGAGATGGTTCCTGTAGACACATACACAATGTTGTAGTCATCTGTGTCATTCTCAACATGAAGACCTGAATAAGTGTAGGAAATACCCTCGAAATCAGCATCCTCTACAACTAGGCTAACTTCTTCTGGACTTGTCTGAGGAATTGCATCAGATCCTAAAGAGGGAGTTGACTGATGTTCAATTCTCTCCTGCTCTTCACTCTGATGGGATTCACTGTCCATTTTCCTCTGTGTACTGAGGTTAAACCTGAGCAACGTAAGCCCTGTGTTGTCATACAACTGCCCAACTGTTGTAACATCATTAACAACACCCTGTTTGAAATCCATCAAATCGAATTTAAACTCCTCGATGCCTCCTTCGGCATTTCTTCCAGAAGGAAAGAAAAGCTCCCTGGCTATTTTGATCAAGTCCTCCTTAACAGCATCCTCAGACACATCAATTTTCCTTGTCCCCCCACCACGCTTTGTCCTCACTTGCTTGAAGATGCCACATGTGTCGTCATAGTTCATCCAACCCAGCTCGACCTTCCTCATTGTTTTACGTGTCTTTTTTGGTGGTTTTCGCTCACTCTTTCCACTCTCTTCCTCATCTTTTTTTTCTCTTCAACTTGTTGCATAAGCGTTGAAAAAGGGATTCTTTCCTGGTGCTGTTTGCATTTCTCCTACAAAATCCCGTCAGCGCCAGACGATCATCATAAGATGGTAAGTAGGCACTCAGTTGTGCATCATTCATCTCTAGAACTGCAGTCCTATCAATCTAAAACAAAGACCAATTATGTAAAGGTCAGAAGACGATGTTACAGCTTCAATATAATGTAAATGAGCAAAATGTTGTTGTTTTTTAATTACACATTTTAAGAATCGCTGAAATAGTTACAAACCTTCTCATGCTCCAGCGTCTCTATTATGTCTTCTGGAACATTTCTCTGTCTGAGGAAGTTGAATATGTCATCCATCCTGTGGTGATGAAGACATGAATTTTAAGATGAATTATTGATTTGATTGTCTTTATTTTTTACACTGAAATAAAGGTTATCCCCCATTTACCAAAAGTCTACATTTAAGCAGTCTACATTTAACACAACACCATCTCAGATTTACACATCATGAAATATGATATCAAACACAGACAATATCAGAAACTGTAATTGCTCAGTAGATCAGCTTAGGCACGCTATGTGTACTTTTTTGCTAACAATTAAGGTCTTGTGTATGAACCTCCAGTAGATATGCCATTCTGTGTCATACCAATAGTTACCAATAGATGGTAGACAACCACTAAGGCATACAGAATGTAACCACTAGTTCTATGAGACAATAAAGAAGTGAGTAAAAGTGTCCCCCATGCTCTGTGTTGAGTAAAATTCTTTACTTATTTACACTACGTATAAGGGAGCACTATAAACAGGTATGGTGTAACTTCTTTACACACAACAGTTGTAATTTTGTAAAATGTGTTAGTATTTTGAATGTTGCACAAAGGAGGCTGACATTGTTCTTTGAAGAGGCCTGAGGTTTTGTTTTATTCCTTCAGTCTACGGTTTGGATAACTGTGGAATCATTTTAGTGTGTAGCCTAAATGTTGGCCCAAATGTCTTGCTACATGTATTTCGCACTCTATGTTATGTGTTGACGCGGGTTGAGGAGCGGACCTGCGTCAGACGGAACCCAGCGCTAAAAATAACCAGAAAGCGGTTCCAATAACAAAAACAATTTCTTTACTTCACCCGCTGGTGCACAATAAAGTGTAAAAACTAAAATAGCGTCTTTCTGGTGGAGTGAAGGCTGGCACGCTCTCCAGCGCCCAAAAGGATCGAAGCCCGGCGCTTCTGGACTCACTATTACCGCCAAACACCCCCCAGGTGGACACGACAAACCGACTCTCTGCGAAGGATAGAAGAGGTGAGGTAAGTCAGCAGTTACAACTAATATCCTTCAAAAGACACACACTATCAGCAACACATTCAGGTCTGTATTTTAAGCTTTATGCAAATGAGCAGCTTCTCACAACAGGTGGAGAATCACTTGTCCGCACGCCACAGCAGTGAGAAGCAAGCTGCACAGTTCTCATCACAATTCAAATATACTGCGTAACAAAATACCAAGTTACCATCAACAGTTAGTCAAACAATTAATCACCTCTGATGTGTGCTGACAGCATGTGTCCCTCACCCTTCTTCCTTCAGAGGCACGATGTGTCAAACCCAGGCGCGGTCCTCAGCGTCTCACAAACGAACATCACAAGGTCGAGTTCCCGGCAATTCTGCTTGAATCACACATGACTTAAATGCAGAATGCCATCCAATTATCTGCTTCAGCTGAAAGTCTTTAAGGCTGCACGTGAGCACCATTCACAGGTGCTGCACATGATGTTGATGAGGGTGAAGGACTCTTCAGCCAGCACCTTCTCCACAGACAAATCAGTCTTCATGCCACCTGGAGAGCAAAGAAAAGAAAAGAACACCAAAATGTCCAGCCACACCCCCCAACACACAACACTCTAGTGGTCTACAACTAGTCGATAGTCAAAAGTGGCTCTGAATAAAGTAAAATTCATTGCCCTCTAGTGGTAATAAAGTAAAACAGCTAGTTTCTTCATGGTTAGGGAAATGCACGTCACATTAAACGTCAGAAAACCACAATGATTGTAATCAGACTGCTTAATCTTTCAGCAATCTACGTTTCTGTTATAAACGATACAACAACTCGACAGGAAAGACTATGGTTTTCTGGTTACCTTTGAGCAGCGCCTAACAATGTGGTTAAATGTGTACCACCAGCTGTAACTGTGGCATGCGTGCAGGATGAACCCTCGGCCTGTGTTTTGGCAAAGGGCTGTCTGATTTGAATGACCAAGGAAGGCGGAGGTTTGGATGAAAGAGGGACATACCTGTCAACCCACCCTTTCCCCAGAGAAACGCCCTTATTTTGACTTAATTCCTGCTGCCATCCCTTATGCTACTGTTATTTTCCAGAAAATATCCCTCATTTGTATGTCTAAAAAGTTGGTCGCTGAATTCTTGTGTTTTCGCTGACTGTTTGGTATAAATATGGAATGCAACGTAGTATTACGAAACTTCAACTCGCGTGCTCGCATGAACAAACATTAGCAGCTAGAGCGCGCATACACAGACCTACAATGATTCTAGGACTGGCGTGAAGTTAGACAGTAGACAATAGTTCATTATTCAGACAGTAATTCACGATGAAGCAGTTCTGGTTGTATTATGGGCAAAAAATGTTTTTAAAATGGAAATAAACGTGCCCTGTTGAAGTCTACTTTTAACAAATCCAAAATAAAACAATGATTTGGTTTTGATGCTAAAACCAAAAATGCAACGACAGAATATGGAAAGCGTAAACAGACATACGAGTATACTCATTTATTAGGCTTGTGCTTTGAATTAAATCTGTCACCTCACTCTAGTAACAACTTTACTTAAAAAAGTGTTGTAAAAACAATTATGAAAAGAAGTGACAGTTACGCATCAAAAACAACAACTAGAAATAAAAGAATGACAAAAACAATTTAAAAATTAAAAAAATAGTCAAGATGACAAGTGACTACTGTACAAAGAATATTTCAAAAATTCTGATTTTCTGCGCTGAATAACTGTCCACATTTAAGCAGTAATAGCTTTTACATGGGCAAGTGCATTTTGGCACCACCTTCCCAGATATGTCAAGTGCCCTTGCCCCATGCCCACCAACCTCCATTTCACCCCCTCCCACCCTTCAGTTTCAGTGTATTTAATGCTATGGCAAACTACTGTCTGGAAATTGAATCACAGTCCAGAATCTGAATAACTGTCCACATTTAAGCAGTAATTGCTTTTACATGGGCAAGTGCATCATTAAATAAGCTATTACTGCTTAAATGTGGACAGTTATTCAGTAACTGGACAGTGATTCATTTTCCAGACAGTAGTTCGTCATATCATTAAATACACTGAAATTGAGGGGTGGGAGGGGGTGAAATGGAGGTTGGTGGGCATGGGGCAAGGGCACTTGACATATCTGGGCAGGTGGTGCCAAAATGCACTTGCCCATGTAAAAGCTATTACTGCTTAAATGTGGACATTTACTCAGCACAGAAAATCAGAATTTTTGAAACATTATTTGTACAGTAGTCACTTGTCATCTTGACTATTTTTTTAATTTTTTAATTTTTGTCATTCTTTTATTTCTCGTTGGTTTTTTTATGTGTAACTGTCCGTTCTTTTCATAATTGTTTTTGCAGCACTTTTTTAACTAAAGTTGTGACTAGAGGGAGTTGTAAAGAGTTGACAGATTTAATTCAAAGCACAAGCCTAATAAATGAGTATATGTCTGTTTACGCTTTCCATATTCTGTCGTCGTATTTTTGGTTTTAGCATCAAAACCAAATCATTGTTTTATTTTGGATTTTTTTTTTTAAAGGTAGACGTTAACAGGGCACGTTTGTTTCCATTTTAAAAACTTTTTTTGCCCATAATACAACCAGAACTGCTTCATCGCGAATTACTGTCTGAATAATAAACTACTGTTTAACTTCATGCCAGTGATTCTAGGTCTGTGCGTGCATGGCATGCTCCTCTCTGAATGAAAATATTACTTCAAGTTACCCACGAAATGGCAAAATTGCACTCAACTTATAAACGATATACGACAGCAAGTCACATCTAGCCTACCAAATAGGCTACACCATCCTCCCCCGCACAGTTTTGGTGAATGGGACGACTTTTTCCTCCCCTTATTTTGGGTTTTAATCTTTTTTTTTGAAGCTCAATTTGACAGGGGTGGAGAGGGGGGCTAGCTAGCTATACCACAATGGCTAGCGCATGCCACTGTTTTAACTGTGAGCACAATCACTCAGTTTTAATGCATTACCATTAAAGTAAATACACAGTAGATATAAAAATCCTCACCGAGTTCTTGAATCATGAATAAAGCAGATAACCTAACCAACGGTCGTACTGAGTAAATACTTACGTTATGAATGGCAAATGTGCACCCCATCTGCTTCTCAACTGTTACATTGCTGTGGCAGGAGCGTGGGAAGCGAAACGGAGACGGAGCGTGCTGCCACCGTGTTGATCAGATGGTATCTCAGAATTGCGAGATATTTACATCACAATTGTGAGATAATATGTCAGAATTGGGAGTTAGTATCTCAGAATTGCGAGATGGTAACTCAGAATTGCGAGTTAGTATCTCGCAATTGCGGGATAGTATCTCAGAATTGTGAGATAATAAGTCAGAATTGTGAGATAAGTCAGAATTGCGAGATAGTAACTCAGAATTGTGAGATAGTAGGTCAGAATTGTGAGATAAGTCAGAATTGCGAGATAGTAACTCAGAATTGTGAGATAATAAGTCAGAATTGTGAAATAATAAGTCAGAATTGCGAGATAGTAACTCAGAATTGTGAGATAATAAGTCAGAATTGTGAGATAATAAGTCAGAATTGTGAGATGGTAACTCAGAATTGTGAGTTAGTATCTCGCAATTGCGAGATAGTATCTCAGAATTGTGAGATAATAAGTCAGAATTGCGAGATAGTAACTCAGAATTGTGAGATAATAAGTCAGAATTGTGAGATAATAAGTCAGAATTGCGAGATAGTAACTCAGAATTGTGAGATAATAAGTCAGAATTGCGAGATATTTACCTCACAATTGTGAGATAATATGTCAGAATTGGGAGTTAGTATCTCAGAATTGCGAGATGGTAACTCAGAATTGCGAGTTAGTATCTCGCAATTGTGAGATAGTATCTCAGAATTGTGAGATAATAAGTCAGAATTGTGAGATAATAAGTCAGAATTGCGAGATAGTAACTCAGAATTGTGAGATAATAAGTCAGAATTGTGAGATAATAAGTCAGAATTGCGAGATAGTAACTCAGAATTGTGAGATAATAAGTCAGAATTGTGAGATAATAAGTCAGAATTGTGAGATAGTAACTCAGAATTGTGAGATAATAAGTCAGAATTGCGCGATACTATCTTGCAATTAATCAAAAACCTTTTTTTCAAGTGGCACAAACAGGCTTCCATAGTTCAGAACCACTGAACTTGAGATATCGTTTTTTTGGGGTTTTTTTTTGTTGTTGTTGTTTTTTAAGGGAGACCTCAACAATTATGAAATTTACAATTCACCTAACCTGCATGTCTTTAAACGTGGGAGGAAACCAGAGCACCTGGAGGAAACTCACACAAACACCACAGGTGAGAATTGATCCCATGACCTTCTTGCTGTGAGGCAACAGTGCTAAACACTAATCCACCGTGTTACCTGCATCACTGTAAAACCTGATTAATTAGTTCTATTGGAACATTTTGAGGGAACTGGTTCCCTCAAATGATTTAAGTTTAGGTACCTCAAATTACTGAATCGCATTTTAACGTTTATTAAGTAAAATAAACATTACTTAAATTAATAGAATGTTTTAAAGATTTCATACAGTTTTCTTTTTGACACACAGAACTGGTTAAATTTGGGTCTTTTGTCAACAACGTGCACTGAGACACACAATTATTATGTTCCAGCCTTAAATTTATTTTGTTTTCACGTATGATCAAAATGACAAAGACTGACTCTGTATATGGGAAGTCATTATTATTTTAGTGTTGTACTGAGGCAGACTCACATGGTAACAAATATGCCGAAATAGTGCTCTGCAGATGTTCTATTTTTAGCTCATGACGTGTGATGATGTCACACCATGTAACTTATACCACAAACATACACTGCAGAGTAAATGGATTTGGAGATGTCTCTTTTCTTCACACTGTGCTTTTGTTTTGCAGCATCCAGTGTCATATGCACAGTGTTGGAAGTACAGCCTCTCCTGAAGGTATTTTGTTTTTTCCACAATAACGACTTTGTCCACGGGACCCTTAATTGGAATAAGCAGGTATAGAAAATGAATGAATGACTGAAAAGTGGCATTGTACAACCCCTGGCAAAAATTATGGAATCACCGGCCTCGGAGGATGTTCATTCAGTTGTTTAATTTTGTAGAAAAAAAAGCAGATCACAGACATGACACAAAACTAAAGTCATTTCAAATGGCAACTTTCTGGCTTTAAGAAACACTATAAGAAATCAGGAAAAAAAAATTGTGGCAGTCAGTAACGGTTACTTTTTAGACCAAGCAGAGGGAAAAAAAATATGGAATCACTCAATTCTGAGGAAAAAATTATGGAATCATGAAAAACAAAAGAACGCTCCAACACATCACTAGTATTTTGTTGCACCACCTCTGGCTTTTATAACAGCTTGCAGTCTCTGAGGCATTGACTTTGTTTCAATTGACATCTCTCGTGTTGGAGCCATGATTCATGTCAGTTCACTTGGTGCAACAGCTCTCCAAGGTGTGATCACTCCTTTTTAGATGCAGGCTAATGAGCAGATCTGATTTGATGCAGATCTGCATGTTAGTTTTGGGGATGAAAATTAACAGGGTGATTCCATAATTTATTCCTCAGAATTGAGTGAGTCCATATTTTTTTTCCCTCTGCTTGGTCTAAAAAAGTAACCGTTACTGACTGCCACAATTTGTTTTCTTGATTTCTTATAGTGTTTCTTAAAGCCAGATAGTTGCCATTTGAAATGACTTTAGTTTTGTGTCATGTCTGTGATCTGCTTTTTTTCTACAAAATTAAACAACTGAATGAACATCCTCCGAGGCCGGTGATTCCATCATTTTTGCCAGGGGTTGTAGTACACAGATAAGAGCATAGGTAAAATCTGCTGTTATGGAACATGAGATGGTAACAGCCACTATGCAGACAAGGATTGGGCCAATATGAAGGAATTTTTTCCACACATTTTCCAAAGCCAGTAAATACCTCAGTTTTTGTCAGTTTATTTATTCAAACTAGCAAGCTATTAGAACTTAGATATTTGAAGTTAGTGTTGAATACACACACACACACACACACACACACACACACACACACACACACACACACACACACACACACACGGGTCCCATCCCAGCAGTCATAGAGCGCGAGGTGGGGTACAACCAGTACAGGACACTAGTCTGTCCCAGGCCACAAACAGACAAACAAACACATTCACACCCCCACACACCTACGGACAATTTAAAGATTCCAATCCACCTAACCTGCATGTCTTTGGATGTGGGAGGAAACCGGAGCACCCGGAGAAAACCCACGCAAACACGAGGAGAACATGCAAACTTCACACAGAAAGGCCACAAGTGGGAATTGAACCCATGACCTTCTCGCTGTGAGGCAACAGTGCTAACCACTAAGCCACCGTGCTGCCCGTGTTGAATACATTTAAATTAAAAATACTGATTAACATAATTCACATATTTTCAGTTGTTTCAACTTAGAGTATTCAGGTTAAAAGAATTCAACAGTTTAAAAATGGTAAATGGACGGCATTTATATAGCGCTTTTCCATCTGCATCAGACGCTCAAAGCACTTTACAATAATGCCTCACATTCACCCCGATGTCAGAGTGCTGCCATACAAGGCACTTGCTACACACCTGGAGCAACTAGGGGATTAAGGACCTTGCCCAAGGACCCTCAGTGATTTTCTGGTCAGGCTGGGATTTGAACCAATATTGTATTTTTTTTAAGTTCAAAAAGTACAATATTCAAACAGAAGATAGAATTGCAGATTCAACACGGTGTTCTGTCCCAACTCTTTTAATGGAGTTGGGACTTGAGCATGTTGGGCTTTACATAATTTTTCAAGTACACTGACACACACTTCTACCACCTTTGTAGTTTCAGAACATTTTTTAAGACGTTATATTCTTGTGCACAATAAGTTGATTTACCTCAGATTTCCAAAGCTCATTTTAGTTCAACAAAATGAGCTATGAGTTAAGTTTAAATACATCATTTTGAGTAGATAAACTTAGAAACCTGAGGTGATCCGTTGCCTCAGTTTGTGTGAGCTCCCTCACCTCGTTTGGGTTGACAGTGCATTTTTACGTGATTAACATTAAAGTAAATGTAATTATGTCTTTTGATTGTCACACTGTACATCTGACGTACATGGCAACACTTTGCTTAGTTGCGCCAACAATTACGAGGGCTGATTAAAATGTTTTAAACCTGACCCAGAAAAAGAAGGGCATGGTTCTCCATCTTCTGCGTTCTGAGAAATCAAATCTAAGCTTTGCTGCAGGAGTGTTTTCGGAGGAACTTTGAGCTTTGCCCTCAGCCCTGTGAGCCCATGCTTGTGTGAGAGACCATCTGGTGAGGTTTTTCTGTAGACCATCACTTGACATTACATGGCCACACGAAGCAATCTTCCAATAAATAAATAAATAAATAAATAATATGGGGGCAATTATTGTCCTGCTTTAAAAATCCTCTCAGTATTTAGAAAACAGCATTTGTTTGTTATTCACTTGGAGAATGGCATACGGTGGCTTAGTGGTTAGCACTGATGCCTCACAGCAAAAAGGTCGTGGGATTGCTTCCCACCTGGTCCTTTCTGTGTGGAGTTTGCATGTTCTCCCTGTGTCAGTGTGGGTTTCTACCTGGCACTCTGATTTGCCCACACAATTAAGAACATACTTATTTATGGTCTGCTCCTTTCTGCCCCTGAGCAAGGCAGCATCTCTGCTGCTAGTGGTAGCATTGGGTCTAACTGTAATTAGGATGGGTTAAATGCAGAGGACAAATATTGTTATGTGTTGGGATTTGCCCCTGTTAGTGCACTTTAAGTGTTTATTTGCTGTGGTTTTGTGTGCTGTTCTCATGTCCTCTCTTGGTTTTCTGTTACACTCCCTCACTGGTTTGAGTTCCTCTCTAGTTTAGGTTATGTACTTCATTCTGGTTGTTGCTTAGTTTTCACTGTGATCTTGTTAAATTGCTTGTTTTCTTATTTTCTCAGTTTTCTGCAGTTACCTTAAGTGCACCTTTGCTTTTCAGTGTGATTTTGTGAATCATTTTATTTTCACACTTTCTGTAGTTACTTTATGTGCACCTTTGCTCCCGGTTTAGCTTTTCTGTATATTTTATGTTCTACTCACCTGCAGATTCTGTTTAGTTCTGATCACCTTTTATCACTCACCATCTTCCATTTTGTTCAGTCAACTCCTCCTGTGCACTTGCTCCTCCTCCTTCCCCTGATTCAACACACCTGTTCTTTAATCAGTTTGGTTATTTAAGCACTTCCTTGTTTGTCAGTCATTGCTGGTTCATTGTATGTCTCCTGTGTAAGCTCCTCGCCCAGGTTCCTGTATATCTTTATGTGTAAGTACTGTTTCTGGTGTTTTCTCCAGTTTTTGACTTTTTGCTTTTCTGGCTCTGGTTTTTGATTTTTCACTTTGAAGCCTTTGTTGTATTTTTGTTGCACTGTATGTATGGAATGTTTTGGGACTGTTAAACACCTTTTGCACCTTTTTGGAACTATGTCACAATAAATCACCTTGGTTGATGTAATCCTTTGTGTCCACGCTGCCTGCATTCTTTGGTTGCAATGGAACTCTGCAATCAAACCTTGACAGTTATGTACTGTAAAGGCTCTTCTTCTGTGTGATTTCTGACAGTAAAGTCCACATGTATTTGAAGACTTCGGGTGTCATATTAGAACTGAAAGCAAATAATGACTATGACTTCACTGTGCAGACTGTCAGCTTTAATGTGAGGCAAACTGGAGGCAAAGCTTTTTGTGTGTGCTCTGACCTTTAAGGGATAAGGGCATTATATTGAGTTTAATAACATTATTATAAAGATGCACCATCTGATAATGATCATCAAAAAATTTTTTTTTTTCTTTTTTCAGTGAGGACCTGTTTGGCTTCAGCATGCAGAATTCATATCAAGTTCACAGCCATGAAAACATATCAATCAAACCCAAAACCATGACACTGTTTTCACGCAATTTCAGCACCCAATTAATTCTTATATGCATTTATCTGTTACATTTTCCATGTCATCTCTGATAGATTTATGATGATTTCATGACAAAGCCAGCATCAATTTACTGATTAATTTAATATCCTGATGTAAAGGTACAAGCCATGCAAGAGCATATGACAGGGCGCCACAGTGTGTAGGTCAGAGAATGACCGACTTTCTGCACCATCTGAATACCACAACACCAGCATGCTCCTGTGCAGAGGTGCACACTGTGAAAAGTTGATCCAGTACTGTGTGCTATGTAGAACTTATAATGCAGTGAAGTCCATAAATTGACAGTGACACGTGTGTGTTTCTAATTTTGCCACTGTACAGCAAAATGGAGCTGAAATGAAACAAGCCCAATGTGCCTGTAGTGTCAATTGCCATCTTTAATTCAAGGGGTTTAACAAAAATATCATATGGATTTCATTTTTTAATAACCTGTCACACACAGCTAGAATCATGCAGAATGGTGTCAGAGTTATGAATCGACGCACATCCGAAAAGTGTCGGATTTCAGTTCCGAAACGTTCTGACAGCCATCTGCAGAAGTCCACACAGTTGGTCAAAATTGGCCGGCGGCCCCGAGTGTGGCACACATGAAAATTCAGTAAGGTATATCTGATATATTATATTCCAATTCTAAGGTGGAACTTTGCCAGTATACAAAGGTACAGTAGTGTTCAGAATAATAGTAGTGCTATGTGAATAAAAAGATTAATCCAGGTTTTGAGTATATTTCTTATTGTTACATGGGAAACAAGGTACCAGTAGATTATCACAAATCCAACAAGACCAAGCATTCATGATATGCACACTCTTAAGGCTATGAAATTGGGCTATTAGTAAAAAAGTAGAAAAGGGGGTGTTCACAATAATAGTAGCATCTGCTGTTGATGCTACAAACTCAAAACTATTATGTTCAAACTGCTTTTTTAGCAATCCTGTGAATCACTAAACTAGTATTTAGTTGTATGTACAAGTATAACCACAGTTTTTCATGATTTCTTCATATCTGCGAGGCATTAATTTTGTTGGTTTAGAACCAAGATTTTGCTCATTTACTAGTGTGCTTGGGGTCATTGTCTTGTTGAAACACCCATTTCAAGGGCATGTCCTCTTCAGCATAAGGCAACATGACCTCTTCAAGTATTTTGACATATCCAAACTGATCCATGATACCTGGTATGCGATATATAGGCCCAACACCATAGTAGGAGAAACATGCCCATATCATGATGTTTGCACCACCATGCTTCACTGTCTTCACTGTGAACTGTGGCTTGAATTCAGAGTTTGGGGGTCGTCTCACAAACTGTCCGCGGCCCTTGGACCCAAAAGGAACAGTTTTACTCTCATCAGTCCACAAAATATTCCTCCATTTCTCTTTAGGCCAGTTGATGTGTTCTTTAGCAAATTGTAACCTCTTCTGCATGTCTTTTATTTAACAGAGGGATTTTACGGGGGATTCTTGCGAATAAACTAGCTTCACACAGGCGTCTTCTGTCACAGCACTTACAGGTAACTCCAGACTGTCTTGGATCATCCTGGAGATGATCAATGGGTGAGCCTTTGCCATTCTGGTCATTCTTCTATCCATTTTGATGGTTGTTTTCTTCCACATGTCTCTTTTTTTTTTTTTTTTTGTCCATTTTAAAGCATTGGAGATCACTGTAGATGAACAGCCTATAATGTTTTGCACCTGCATATAAGTTTTCCCCTCTCCAATCAACTTTTTAATCAAACTACGCTGTTCTTCTGAACAATGTCTTGAACGTCCCATTTTCCTCAGGCTTTCAAAGAGAAAAGCATGTTCAACAGGTGCTGGCTTCATCCTTAAATAGGGGACACCTGATTCACACCTGTTTGTTCCACAAAATTGACGAACTCACTGACTGAATGCCACACTATTATTGTGAACACACCCTTTTCTCCTTTTTTTTTTTTTTTAGCCCAATTTCATAGCCTTAAGAGTGTGCATATCATGAATGCTTGGTCTTGTTGGATTTGTGAGAATCTACTGGTACCTTGTTTCTTATGTAACAATAAGAAATATACTCAAAACCTGGATTAATCTTTTTAGTCACATAGCACTACTATTATTCTGAACACTACTGTATATGTAAATATCTAAAAAGGAAGAGTAAAATAGGAGAGTAGAAAAGAGTAGAGTAGAGCCACTTAAGTGCCTGGTCTTGAGAACCAGGGATGGTGTTCAAAACTGTCTAGGCGCCATCGAGATGGGACATCTATCCGATGGTGATCTGAGCGCAATTTACATTTTCTGAAGGCGGCAAAAACAGGATCCGAAACGATGTGAGTGCATATGAGGGAACCTCAAGATTGATCGGGCATGGTAAAGCCTGCGGTATGACCTGCACATGCCACTTATCCACTTATAATGTCCACCTCCACAAAGGAACCGGGGCGCAAAGGAACCGTTGATATGTATGTGGCTTGCAGAGGATGTGAACACAGCGCGAACAAACCGAAAGCACCATGACCACTGCAGGTCAGTGTGTTGCACAGCGCTGCAGATCTGGACAGGCTGTTATATCCATTATTATATGGTATGGGATTTTGCCAACTTCTGATTGGCCCATTCCCCACTTTCTAAGCTGTACCACATGCCGAGTTGGTGGAGCCGAGCAGACTGCGCGTGCGAAACAAGTGCACCTCGCGTGCAACGTAGCGCTAGCTAATCAAGTGACACCTTCTATTGATTACGACCAATCAGATAACGCGATACGCCTACTTTGGCTGTCAGTTTGTTGACAAGATGGTAGAAGACAGGTTTGCGTCTGTTAGCGACGCTGACTTAAAAAACTAATTTTACACGAAAAAGATGTGAAGAACACCCGCAGAAATACACAGTCAGCAGCCAGCCTGTTTCACAAGTAAGTCACTGAAAAGGGACATGCGCCCAACTTTGAAACTTATGACGGACAGATGCTTGACGGAGTACTTGGTCAATTTTACGCAGAAGCTAGACAAGTGAATGGTGAACTTTATAAGAAAACAAGCCTAACTCTTCATCACGGAATTAACAGGCATCTCCCGTTGATTGATGGGATCTCAGTTGGTGCAGTATGACAGTACTAATAAAGGCCTCAGTGAACCCCATCCTGACCAGATCCGCATAATCATGGGTACACCGAAATCAAAAGTTTATAATTGTATATAATAGACCTTACAGGGCAGATAATATTCCTCCCCATTGGCACCGTAAATAATGTGAAATATTGTGCCCATCAGATCTGCGACACCACGGCGGCTGGTGGGCAGGTGCACACGCTGTCACACCTTATGTCAGAGGCTCAGAGCTGAACAGATCTCACTGCTGTAATAAACAAATTATTGCTTGATCACATTTAATTCTGTCGGACATGACGTGGAACTGTTTTGCCAAGACAACATATGAAACATGAATCTCACCTCCAGGAGCATTTCGCAGTGCGTCACGACCACAGAGCTGTGGTGGAATGCTGGAAACGACACCATAAATAATTCCAGTGGGATAATCCAACCAGATATCACCATGCAGAGTTGTGGGGGGTTGCTGCCACGAATATACTAATATAGTGGGAAGGCTCATTGCAAACTTTTTTTAAGCAAAGGTGTCCTTTGACTGTCAGCAAAGGTTCGTTGCGTGCGCGCGCACATGCATGCACACAGCGAAGTTTCTCTGGCAGTAAAACTGTCCACTGACAGCTGAGCACATGTGCGCCGTGCGTGTGTGTGCACATGTGTGCGTGCGCGTAGCAGCTTATTATGAAAGCACACACACACCCTGAGCAGTCATTTCCTCATGTCAGCACTTTTATGCACACACACACGCACGTGAGGTCAGTCAGCCTGGGGAAAAGAGGATGAGCGAAGGAGTAATTGAATGGGAATTAGTTAACGCACAGATGGACACATATGGCATGAGTCCGGTCCATACTTTGGTTTTTCTTTGATGTCCAGTACAGGTCCTGTGCAAAGGGAAGAACACAGCTGGCCATGCCTCCTTTCCTCCCAAGTGTGTCGGATTATGGCAGTATTTGCTGTGTCGGGCATGGCTCCAGCACATTCTTGCTATGTGTGATGGGGGCTTCAGACAAATCTTCACTTTTACAGCCAATTTGCTTTAAACAAGTCAGGGGATGGATGCATGAATATTTCCAAGTTCCTGAATATCTGTTGGACTTGGGCTTCAGACATTTAGAAATAAAAATACTATGGCACTGTTTGGTAAATCTATCTGGAGTAGGCAGTTATCAAAAATTGAGTGACTGTGCAAGAAGGGGACAAGTGAAGGAAACCACCAAGGCTCACAGGCTGAAGGAATATGAATGAACAGGAAGAAGGGCCTTTGTTGTCACCATATATACAGTGCCCTCCAAAAATATTGGGCCCCTTAGTATTTCTCCCACTTTAATTTGTTTATGGCATTTCAAATACAAAAAGTAATTCAGGCTTCTCAATATAAACTTTTCTAAAATTTCTTCCTTAAACTCAAACTGAAACCAAATATCTACAAATTGATAAAAATTAATTCAAAATATTAAAGCCAAGATGATGGGTTGCATAAGTAATGGGCTCCTGTAAATAAGGGCGCCGCCAGGGATTTTGGGCCCCGTGAAAACTGGGCCACCCCCATATTATTTTGTCAGTTGTATTAAATAGACTGCATATAGCGCTTTTCCATCTGCATCAGACACTCAAAGCGCTTTAATGCCTCACATTCACCCCGATTTCAGGATGCTGCCACACAAGGCGCTCACTACACACCGGGAACAACTAGGGTATTAAGGACCTTGCTCAAGGGCCCTTAGTGATTTACCGGTCAGGCTGGGATTTGAACCAAGGATCCCCCGGTCTCAAGCCCAACAGCTTAACCACTAGACCATCACCTGAAGTTATAGGCTTCATGATGATGTAGAGCAGAGAAGGACTTTCTTTCACCAAAACATTAAATCCAGGCTTGCATCTCAGATGTACCTTCTGGCAAATTGTAGCTGAACTTTCAGGTCTTCGTTTTACGAAAATCCTCATCTATACCTCTTCACCATGAAGCTGTATAACTGGGGATACAAAATGCAAACATGCATTATGCACAATTTCTCCAATCACAGCCAGAGAAGCTTCTTCTGGGTTGTCTTGGTGTCTTTCCTCACTCTTCTTCTTGCACAGTCACTCAGTTTTTGAGAACTGTCTACTCCACACAGATTTACCAAAGAGTGCCATACTGTTTGTATTTCTTCATAATTCATGGAAATAAAATCCAAGACATTCAGTGACTTGGAAATGTTCATGCATCCATCACCTGACTTGTTTGAAGAAAACTGGCAATAAAACTGATTTACAGGTATTATACCAAGGTGTTCCATTACTTATGCAACCCATCAGCTTGGCTTTCAAGTTGTAGAGATTTGCTTTGAGTTTGAATTTAAGGAAGATAATTTTATATATTTTTGCATCAAGAAGCCTGATTTACTTTTTTTGTATTAGAAATGGCATAAACAAATTAAAATGTGTGAAATACCAAGGGGCCCGATACGTTTGGAGGGCACTGTATATACACACAATGAAATCTGTCCTCTGTGCTTAACCAATTCCAATTGCAGTTAGAAACAATAGAGTGACTGTGCAAAAAGGAGAGTAGTGAAGGAAGCTACCAGGACACCCAGACAACTGTAATGGAGTTTTTGGCTTCTGGGACCGTGACTGGAGAAACTATGCATAGTACAACTTTTGAGTCTTGCACCACCAATCACATCTTCATGGTGGAGTGGAAGAAAGGAGGAAGAAAGGATTTTCACATAAGAAACGGATCCTATCTAGTGTTGTGTTTTCCATGTGCCTTTGGGCAAACTGTAGGTGACAACCTGGTCTCACGGCAAGTCATGATTCAGCAGCACGAAATATACATTAATCTATTGGTTCGTGATATTGTGATGAAAAGCGCCTCATTTTCGTCAACAGCAGCACGAATTCATTCTAATTCATTCCGTGATGGCTGCACGAAATTAAAAGTGAAGCGGGGGGGGTCGAGTGGTTATGGTTAGGGTGGGGGGAAGGAGTAAGATTAGGTTATGGTTAAGGTTAGCGTTGGAGGTAGGAGTAGGGTTAGGAATAGTGAGTTAAAAAAAAACCGTCACAAAAATTTTTCTCATTTCGTGACAGTAGCACCAAAACAAACAAACAAAAAAAAAAAGTGAGACTGGGCTAGAAATTTCCTTTTTTTTTTTTTTTTTTTTCAGAAAATCCTTCTCTGTACAACTCCACTCTGAAAATGTAGCTGCTGATACAACAGACAAAAGTTACAGTAGTTTCTCCAGTCACAACCACAGAAGTCTAGCTTCTTTGGAGAAGTCTGGGTGTGCTGGTGGCTTCCCTCACTTGTTTCCATTTTGCATGGTCACTTAGTGTTTGAGAACTGAAAACTACCTATTGACAGGCTGGAATGGCTGGACACAAATGCAGGGCTCACAAAGATAGTTCTTGTTGCAGACGGGTTTTAATGAGAGAAGCAGAAGTCGGTACACGGGAAGGCAGTCCAGAACACACAGCAGCAGTACAATAATCATCAGGCTTAATCGTGGCCGAAACAGGCAGGCAGGAGGTCGAGAACACACAAAGCAGGCAGGACAAGGAAACATGGGCACAAGAGCTGGATAGAAGGCACAGGGCGCATCAATCTGGCGAGGAACAGACACAAGCCGTGAGCATATATACTCCTGAGACCTAATCAGGAAATCTAGGACAGGTGTGCATGGAAAGAGCCGGAAACAGGGCGTGGCCAGAGACAGAGTGCAAAAAAAACAGCAGACACCTTCCACAAGGAAAAGCATACATGAACAAAGCGCAGCAGAAAACCAACCCCCCGTCAGACCCCGACAGTACCCCCCCACCACGGCCGACCCCTGGCGGACCAGGGGAAGAGGGATGAGCAGCATGGAAGTTGCGGATCAGACCAGGGTCCAAAACAAAACGGGAGGGAATCCACGACCACTCCTCGGGACCATACCCCTCCCAATCGACCAGATACTGAAAACCGCGACGGCGAGAACCCAAAAGCCGGTGCACCGAAAAAACGGGACCACCATCCACAAACCGGGTGGGCGGCGGGAGGACAGCAGGAGGGCACAACGCACTAGACCGCACAGGCTTCACCTGACTGACGTGAAACGTGGGGTGAACACGCATGGACCGCGGGAGACGGCGACAAACAGAAACCGGATTAATGACCTTGGACACAGGAAAGGGACCAATGAACCTGGGCCCCAACTTCTTTAGTACACCCCTAAGGGTAAGATGGCGCATTGACAGCCAAACCTTCTGGCCTGGAGAGTAAGACGGGGCTGTAGACCAACGACGATCAGCTGCGGACTTGTACGCCGGAGAGGAACGCAACAAAGCGGCACGAGCCCGATCCCAGGTCCGCTGGCAACGGAGGATCAAACTAAGTGGAATCACGGCTAACAGAGGGGAAACAGCGTGGGTTGGTGACCAAAAACGACATAGAACGGCGCGAAACCAGTGGAACGAGAAGGCAAACAATTATGTGCCAGTTCGATCCACGGAAGCTGTTTCGACCATGGTGAGGGATGGCGAGACGCAAGAATGCAGAGTCCCTTCTCTAGGTCCTGGTTAAGTCTTTCCGATTGCCCATTGGCTTGTGGATGATAGCCCGAAGTAAGACTACTTGACACCCCGAGGAGATGGCAAAACTCCCTCCAAAAATGAGACACGAACTGTGGACCCCGTTCAGACACTATATCTTGTGGCAAACCGTGTAACTTGAAAACGTGGTCAAGCATAACTTCAGCTGTTTCCTTGGCAGATGGTAATTTTTTCAATGGTATGAAATGAACCATCTTGGAAAGACGATCTACTACAGTCAGCACAACAGTGTGCCCGTCAGAAGATGGAAAACCTGTCACAAAATCTAATGATGTGGGTCCAGGGCCGAGTTGGAATCGGTAGTGGAAATAAGGCCCCAGCCGGCGGACGGTTGGACGACTTGTGCATGGCGCATACTTGGCAGGCCGAGACATAATCTTTGACATCCCTCACAAGCCCCGGCCACCAGAATCTTTGTTGTACTAAGTATACGGTCTTCTTAATACCAGGATGGCAAACAATACGATTATCATGGCACCACTTAATTGTCTCTCCCCTAAGGGATACCGGAACGAAGAGCTTGTCATGAGGACAACCTGAGGGAACCGGTGCATCACCTAAAGCGGACCGTATTTTGGATTCGATATCCCAGGTGAGCGCCGCCACAAAACATGATTTGGGAAGAATGGTATCCTGATCCGCGCTCTCTTCTATAGTGTCCTCCCGACGGGAAAGTGCATCCGGCTTACCGTTCTTTGTGCCCGGACGATAGGACAGGGTAAAATCAAAATGGCTAAAAAATATGGCCCACCGAGCTTGACGCGAGTTGAGTCGTCTAGCTGTTTTTAGGTATTCTAGATTCTTATGTGTTGTGAAAGTGTAGGAACACGGACCCACAACAGGGGGCATAAAATGAACGGGCAATGGATAAGCCAAACAGTAACAATTTAATGTTGTGAAGTGCACAACGGAATACAGACAAATACAGTTTTGGTAGTACAGACAATTATATGTTGAGTGATGTGTGGGCAGGCTTGAGGATAGGAGATGTCCATCCAGAACCGAGCCGGATCCCACACGGTCTTCACCGCCAACGGACCTGAAGAATACCGGAGCCGCCAAGTCCTGGATCCCCAGGTGGCCACCATCTCCAGCTGTCAGACCTGGTACTGCTGGCAGAGAACAGAAACAGTATAGATGAGTGTGAGTTCGCACACTAAGTAATTCCATAGTCTGTGTTCCTTTGGGAGGGAGCAGCTCCACCTCCAATCACACACTCGTGCAGCTCCTGTCTAACCACTTATCTGGTTGGGGTGTGAAGCGAAGCCGTCGCTGTCCACACCAAATGCCAATACAGCAGATAAGGAACACGTCACAGGAAAACGGCTGCAATTGAGATCAGACTATTATTCGTTGTAAATACAGCAGAGAAATTACCTCTTCTGGTAACTGATTTCTCGGCGGGGAGGTGGAGTGGCAGTCCGGCCTTTATGGTGATGTGTGATGAGTGACAGCTGTCACTCCCGGTTGCTATGATGCCCTCTCGTGCTTGAAGCCCGCACTTCAAGCAGGGCGCAATCGGGTGGTGGTGGGCCAGCAGTACCTCCTCTTCAGCGGTCCACACAACAGGACCCCCCCTCAACCAGGCTTGTCTGGGTGACGCCGGTAGAAGTTGGCCAGGAGGGCCGGGTCCAGGATGAAGCTCCTCTTCACCCAGGAGCGTTCTTCAGGTCCATACCCCTCCCAGTCCACCAAATACTGGAAGCCCCGGCCCTTCCGACGGACGTCCAGGGGCCGGCGCACGGTCCAAGCCGGCTCCCCGTCGATGATCCGGGCAGGATGCAGCGCCGGTCCGGGGGTACAGAGGGGTGAAACGCGATGAGGTTTGATGCGTGACACATGGAAAACCGGGTGGATCCGCAGTGAAGCTGGCAGCTTCAGCTTCACTGCGGCTGGACTGAGGACTTTGAGTATGGTGAATGGTCCAATGTATCTGTCCTTCAACTTCTGGGATTCCACTTGCAGGGGAATGTCTTTTGTGGAAAGCCATACCTCCTGCCCAGGCTGATACGTACGGGCCGGGACACGCCGGCAGTCTGCATGGTTCTTGGCCCTCGTCCGGGCTTTGGGCAGAGAGGGCAGCACGCCACACCCGACGGCACCTCCTCAGATGGGCCTGGACCAACCTCTCCCTCCATGAGCGGAAACAATAGGGGCTGGTACCCCAAACACACCTCAAACGGGGAGAGGCCGGTAGCCGATGATACTTGGCTGTTGAGAGCGTACTCGATCCAGGCCAAATGGTTGCTCCTGGCCGTCGGGTGCGCGGAGGTTACGCAGCGGAGGGCCTGCTCCAATTCCTGGTTCGCCCGCTCTGCCTGTCCATTCGTCTGAGGATGGTACCCGGACGAGAGACTCACGGTGGCCCCCAGTTCCCTGCAGAAACTCCTCCAGACCTGAGAGGAGAACTGAGGACCACGGTCTGAGACGATATCCGATGGAATCCCATGCAGACGCGCGACGTGGTGGACCAGGAGGTCTGCAGTCTCCTGGGCTGTCGGGAGCTTCGGGAGGGCCACGAAGTGGGCCACCTTGGAGAACCGGTCCACTATCGTGAGGATGGTAATCATGCCCTGGGACGGCGGGAGGCCTGTGACAAAGTCCAGGCCGATGTGAGACCAGGGGCGATGAGGCACGGGCAGAAGCTGGAGGAGGCCTTGGGCCTTGTGGTGGTCGGCTTTGCCCCTGGTGCAGGTGGTGTAGGCCTGGACATACTCCCGGACGTCGGCTTCCATAGACGCCCACCAGAAGCGCTGACGGACCACTGCCACGGTCCTTCGCACCCCTGGATGACAGGAGAGCTTGGAACCATGACAGAAGTCTAGGACCGCAGCCCTGGCCTCTGGTGGGACGTACAACTTGTCCTTCGGACCTGTCCCCAGGTCCGGGCTCCGTGTCAGGGCCTCCCGGACGGTCTTTTCCACGTCCCAGGTGAGGGTGGCCACAACAGTGGAATCGGGGATGATGGTTTCCGTAGGGTCTGACAGTTCGGTCTTGATCTCCTCTTCCTGCACCCGGGACAGGGCGTCAGATCGTTGGTTCTTTGTCCTGGGGCGGTAGGTGATCCGAAAGTCAAAATGCCCAAAGGGCTTGCCTGGGGTTCAGACGCCTGGTGGTCCGAATGTACTCCATGGTCCGTGAAAACCGTAAATGGTGCCAATGGTCTCTCCAACAGGTGTCTCCACTCCTCCAGAGCCTCTTTCACCGCTAGAAGTTCCCGATTGCCAACGTCATAGTTCCTTTCAGCCGGGGTCAACCTGCGGGAAAAGTAGGCAGATGGATGGAGAACCTTGTCGGACTCCCCGCTCTGGGATAGCACGGCTCCTATCCCTGAGTCAGAGGCATCCACTTCAACTATAAACTGGCGATTGGGATCGGGCTGCACCAGAACTGGTGCAGTCGAGAACCGGCATTTCAACTCCCTAAACGCGGCTTCGCACCGATCTGACCAGGTGAAGGGAACTTTTGTGGAGGTCAGGGGGCTAACTACCTGACTGTAGCCCTTGATGAACCTCCGGTAGAAATTTGCAAAACCGAGGAACTGTTGCATTTTCCTACGGTTTGTTGGTTGGGGCCAGTCTCTCACCGCCGCAACCTTGGCCGGATCAGGGGCGACGGAATTGGAGGAGATTATGAACCCCAGGAAGGACAAAGAAGTGCGGTGGAACTCACACTTCTCGCCCTTCACAAACAGCCGGTTCTCCAACAACCGCTGCACGACCTGACGTACATGCTTGACATGGGTCTCAGGATCCGGAGAAAAGATGAGTATATCGTCTAGATATACGAAGACAAACCGATGCAGGAAGTCCCGCAAGACGTCATTAACCAATGCTTGGAACGTCGCGGGCGCATTGGTGAGGCCGAACAGCATGACCAGGTACTCAAAGTGACCTAACGGGGTGTTAAATGCCGTCTTCCACTCGTCTCCCTCCCGGATCCGAACCAGGTGATAAGCATTCCTGAGATCCAGTTTATTGAAAATTTGGGCTCCATGCAAGGGCATGAACACTGAATCCAACAGAGGTAACGGGTATCGGTTGCGAACCGTGATCTCGTTCAGCCCTCTGTAATCAATGCATGGACGGAGTCCACCGTCCTTATTGCCCACAAAAAAGAAACCAGCACCCATCAGGGAGGTGGAGTTCCGGATCAACCCGGCAGCTAACGAGTCCCGGATGTAGGTCTCCATTGATTCACGTTCCGGACGTGAGAGGTTGTACAGCCTGCTGGACGGGTACTCAGCGCCCAGAATCAAATCAATGGCACAATCGTACGGACGGTGCGGGGGCAGCGTGAGTGCCAGATCCTTGCTGAAGATGTCAGCAAGGTCATGGTACTCGGCTGGCACCGCCGCCAGATTGGGGGGGGACTAAAACCTCCTCCTTATCTGTCACACCGGGTGGAACCGAGGATCCTAAACACTCCCGGTGGCAGGTTTCGCTCCACTGAACCACAACCCCAGATGGCCAATCAATCCGGGGATTGTGTTTTAACACCCATGGAAAACCCAAAATCACTCGGGAGGTAGAAGGTGTTACATAAAACACAATCTCCTCCCTGTGATTTCCAGATGCAAGCAATGTCACTGTCTGTGTCTGGTGTGTGATTAGTGGAAGAAGGGTGCCATCTAGTGCCCGCACTGACAATGGTGATGGTAAGGCCACTAGAGGGAGCCCAACCTCCTTTGCCCATCTGCTATCCAGCAGATTCTCTTCCGACCCCGTGTCCACCAGTGCTGGGGCGTGAAGGGTTAAATCCCCGCTCAGGATCGTGACTGGGATGCGTGCAGATTTTCAGGGTCTACCCGTGTGGGTATTGTGACCCACCCTTAGCCCAGTCTCTAAGGACGAGGGCTGCTGTATTGACCGTTTGGGGCATTTTTTCTGTGTGTGCTCGGTTGAGCTGCAGAGAAAACACTCCCCACGGACCAGCCTCCTTTGTCTCTGATCTGATCGCCTTTTGGCCCTGCTCGTCTCTAACAACGTCAGCAGGGGGAGCTGTCGTCACGTGGCGCGCCCTGGCTGTGGAGCGTGGGGAAGACGGCTCCCTTTCGGACCTGGGAGGAAAGAGGGACGGCTTGTGCCTGACCACGCCCTTTGTCTCGCTCCCGTCGGTGTTCTGTTAATCGGTTGTCTAACCGTATAACCAGGTCGATAAGCCCGTCTAAATCCCGCGGCTCGTCCTTCACCACCAGGTGCTCCTTAAGGACCAGAGACAGTCCGTTTACGAAGGCGGCGCGGAGTGCAACAGCATTCCAGCAGGCTCACGCTACAGCAGCAATGTGGAAGTCGACTGCATACTTCGCTGCGCTCCGACACCCTTGTCTTATCGACCGCATCACGCTTGAAGCGGTCTCGCCTCTATGAGGGTGGTCGAACACCTGTCGGAACTCCCTCACAAACCCAGTATATGTCGTTAGGAGCCGTGAATTCTGCTCCCAGAGCGCCGTAGCCAAGGCGCGTGCCTCTCCTCGAAGCAAATTTATAACGTAAGCCACCCAGCTAGTGTCTGACGCGTACATGACGGGACGCTGTAAAAAGATGATCGAGCACTGTATCAAGAAGTCTGCGCACGTCTCAACACAGCCTCCGTACGGCTCCGGAGGGCTTATGTATGCTTCAGGGGAAGGTGGGGGGGGGGTTCGTTGAATGACCAGTGGAATGTCTGTTTCTGGCATTCGGTCAGCAGGAGGAGGTGCTGCAGCAGCGTCCTGAACATGCGCTTCCACCTGGGCGGTGAGAGTCTCCGTCCTCCAATTGAGAATAATGCTCTGCTCGGTAACTAAGTCCAACCGAGCAGTAAAAGCGGTTAAGATGTGCTGCAGCTCACCTAACACGCCTCCTGCTGGTGCCTGTGCACCTCGCTCTTACATTGGCTGTTCAAGCGATGGTTGATGCCCCTCGGGATCCATGACGCTGGCCGAGAAATCCTGTTGTGAAAGTGTAGGAACACGGACCCACAACAGGGGGCGTAAAATGAACGGGCAATGGATAAGCCAAACAGTAACAATTTAATGTTGTGAAGTGCACAACGGAATACAGACAAATACAGTTTTGGTAGTACAGACAATTATGTTGAGTGACGTGTGGGCAAGCTTGAGGATAGACGTCCGTCCAGAACCGAGCCGGATCCCACACGGCCTTCACCATCAACGGACCTGAAGAACATCGGAGCCGCCAAGTCCTGGATCCCCAGGCGGCCACCGTCTCCAGCTATCAGACTTGGTACTGCTGGCAGAGAACAGAAACAGTATAGATGAGTGTGAGTTCGCACATTCAGTAATTCCACAGTCTGTGTTCCTTTGGGAGGGAGCACCTCCACCTCCAATCACACACTCGTGCAGCTCCTGTCTAACCACTTATCTGGTTGGGGTGTGAAGTGAAGCCGTCGCTGTCCACACCAAACGCCAATACAGCAGATAAGGAACACATCACAGGAAAACGGCTGCAATTGAGATCAGACTATTATTCGTTATAAATACAGCAGAGAAATTACCTCTTCTGGTAACTGATTTCTTGGCGGGGAGGTGGAGTGGCAGTCCGGCCTTTATGGTGATGTGTGATGAGTGACAGCTGGTGCTGATGACGAGTGACAGCTGTCACTCGCGGTTGCTATGACGTGCTTGAAGCCCACACTTCAAGCAGGGCGCCATCTGGTGGTGGTGGGCCAGCAGTACCTCCTCTTCAGTGGCCCACACAACACTTATGGTCGGTATAAACGATGAAAGGTAGCTGTGCACCCTCCAACCAGTGCTGCCACTCCTCCAGAGCCACTTTTACTGCCAACAGTTCGCGGTTGCTGATGCCGTAATTGCGTTCAGCTGCAGACAGCTTCTTAGACAGGAAGGCACACGGATGAAGCCTATTATCCGAGGTGCCCCTCTGGGACAGGACTGCCCCTACTCCCACATTAGAGGCATCGACCTCAACCACGAACTGTTGAGCGGGGTCAGGGAGGAGCAGCACGGGGGCTGTGGTAAAACAATTCTTTAGAAGATTGAATGCTTCGTCACACTCCAGTGTCCACTCGAACGGCCTGTGGGACGAGGTGGCGTTGTGCAAAGGAGCCGCAATAGTACTGAAATTCCAAACAAACTTTCGATAAAAGTTTGCAAACCCCCAAAATCGCTGTAATGCCTTACGGGATGTGGGGACAGCCCAGTCCCGTACTGCCACAATCTTCTCTGGGTCCATCCTGATTTCCCCTTTAGAAAGAATGAAACCTAAAAAGGATACTGTGGATTTATGGAATTCACATTTTTCAGCTTTCACGTAGAGATTATTCTGGAACAGTGTCTGCGATACTGAGCGAACATGTTGGGTGTGAGTGGCCAAATCTGGAGAAAAAATGAGAATGTCATCGAGATACACAAACCTGTTAAGAAAGCCCCGCAATACGTTGTTAACCAAATTTTGGAATACAGCTGGTGCATTAGTCAGTCCAAACGGCATGACTAGATATTCGTAGTGTCCGCTGGGCGTATTAAACGCCGTTTTCCATTTGTCCCCCCTCCCTAATCTGGACTAAGTGATACGCGTTTCGGAGGTTGAGCTTGGTAAAGATGGCGGCACCCTCTAATAATTCAAAAGCAGAAGAAATCAGGGGTAGAGGATAGCGGTTTTTGACCGTAATGTTATTCAGACTGCGATAATCAATGCAAGGACGAAGAGTCTTATCTATCTTTTCCACAAAAAAGAATCCTGCTCCCACAGGAGAGGATGAGGGTCGAATCAGACCGGCCGCCAAGGACTCCTGGATGTATGTATTCATAGCGTTACACTCTGGCGCTGACAAAGAATAGTTTTCCCCGCGGCGGAGTCGCACCGGGGAGAAGCTCTATCAAGCAATCATATTCTCAGTGTGGTGGCAGAGATTTGGCCCTAGCCTTGCTAAACACTGCGGCAAGATCATGATAACACTCAGGTACCCCGATGAGATCCAGATGGGAATCCAGCGGGGTGCCTGTGATGTTTTGCAAACAATGGTTATAACAAGCCGGACTCCATGAAGTAATTTCCCCTTTAGCCCAGTCAAAATTAGGTCCGTGCCTTAGTAGCCAGGGGTGCCCCAGAATGAGTGGGTGAGTCATATTTTCCATAATATGAAAACTGATTGATTCAATGTGCGTTTCAGAGATTTGCATTCTAACAGATTGTGTGCGGTGAGTAATTTGGCCCAAAACATGGCCGTCCACAGCACGTACCACCAGCGGATGAGAAATCTTATGCATTTTAAGGTGAAGGTCCCTGGCGAGAGAAAAAAGTATTAAATTTGCATCTGAACCAGAATCAACAAAAGCCGAAACATTAACGGCAGTGTTTTCAGTTATTATCTTGGCCGGAATTATGTTCTGTGCAGAAACAGAAGAAATGGAATTTAGACTCACCCGCAACTCCGTTCTTAACTGCCCGGTGGCGCCCCTGGCTTGACACTCTGTAAGATAGTGTCCTGACTGTCCACAGTAATAACAGAGGCTGTCCACCCGGCGGTGCTGCCGCTCTGCTGGACTCAGGCGCATACGCCCCAACTGCATTGGCTCATCTGTGTTGAGTGGTGGAGGGTCGGGAGTGAGTGAAGGAGGTGGGGCGATTGGTAGGAGTGCTGGTCTGGTGATCAGGATGACATCCGCAGCGAGGACGATCCTGCAGTCTTCGGTCGGTGCGGATGGCCAGGGCAATCAATTCGTCCAGATCTTCGGGCAGGTCGGCGGCGATCAATTGTTCTTGGATCTCCGCCGAAAGGCCCTGGAAAAACACGTCAAGTAGCGTGGCCGGATTCCATTTACTCTTTGCCGCCAGGATACGAAAGTCTATGGCGAAGTCAGTAACTCGGCGGTTGCCCTGCCTCAGCTTCATCAAGGAGCACGCCGCCTCACGTCCCGGAGCCGTGTGCTGGAATACTTGTTTGAGGGCCGTGGTGAACGCTGAAAGGGAAGAACAGGATGGCGCCTGACGCTCCCATTCGGCTGTGGCCCAGGCAGTGGCTCGTCCAGACAGGTGAGTGATTATGTAAGCGATTTTTGTTCTGTCGGTCGGGAACATGGCAGACATTAATTCAAAATGTAGCTCACACTGGGTGATAAACGGTCTTACGTCTCCTGATTCGCCTGAAAAGTGTTCGGGGCGTGACAGCTGGTTACAGACAACAGGGGAGGTTACAGAAGCCGACACGGCGGCTGGCGGTGCCGGCAGAGCGTTAGAACTCCCGGCGGCCGCGCCCGACACAGCCTGAGGATCCAGCCAGGACAGCATTTGGTTCATCTGGGTGCTCACTGATGACATAAACGCGTCCTGGCGTTTTGTTAGTTCGCTCTACCCGGCACTGAGCATTGAAAACTGGTCTTCCTGGTGGGCAAGCTGCTGACTATGGTGGCGTACCACCAACTGAAATGGATCTGAGCCCGCTGTGTCCATTGTTGGCCAGATTGATCTGACAGGCTGGAATGGCTGGGCACAAATGCAGGGCTCACAAAGATAGCTCTTGTTGCAGACGGGTTTTAATGAGAGAGGCAGAGGTCGGTACACGGGAAGGCAGTCCAGAACACACAGCAGCAGTACAATAATCATCAGGCTTAATCATGGTCGAAACAGGCAGGCAGGAGGTCGAGAACACACAAAGCAGGCAGGACAAGGAAACAAGGGCACAAGAGCTGGATAGAAGGCACAGGGCACATCAATCTGGCGAGGAACAGACACAAGCCGTGAGCATATATACTCCTGAGACCTAATCAGGAAATCTAGGACAGGTGTGCATGGAAAGAGCCGGAAACAGGGCGTGGCCAGAGACAGAGTGCAAAAAAAAACAGTAGACACCTTCCACAAGGAAAAGCATACATGAACAAAGCTAAGCAGAAAACCAAACCCCCCCATCAGACCCCGACACCTATTCCAGACAAATGTACCAAAATTAAAGGCCCAGTCACATGGCACTAACGCAGGACAATGAAGTCCAAATGAAACAAGAAATCTGGACTTTTGTTTAACCTTTGCACAGCTTCATTCCTGCAGCTGGCGCTCGTCAGGATTTTTCAACTGTTGAAAAATTTGAACAAATTGCACAGAAAACCTAAATTTGTCCGTATTTTGTTTTGCTGTCATTCTTGACGGTTTCTTATTGTTTGCTTAGTTTTTGTAACGTTAGCTTTTAGTCTGACTTCGTTCGACCAGATGAATGTTTTCATACAGTGCAGAAGCCGGTTTGTGAGCGCTGCTGTGGAGGAAAGATGCAGCTCCTTCGCGGCGGTACTGGTGTGGGGCTCCTGCCGCTGTGTGTGTGATCGGGTGAGTGGGGCTGCTGTTATGCCGTGGTGCTGGCTGGCCAGGAAGACTTTGTCGGCCTCGTCCACCAGCACACGGCAGTCCATAATTGTGGTGTTGGCCAGCGCTGCGTGCACCTGAGGAGAGAGTTGCTGCACAAAAAGTCCGGCTGGTGTCCTCTCAGGAGCTCCAGCATTCTGTCCATGAACTCTGAAGGGCTTGCTGTCCTCCAGCCTGTGCAGAAAGAAGAGCCTGCTAGCCCTTTCTGCGGCTGACAGTTCAGAAGTTTTCAGGAGGTGATCCTTTGTTTGCAGTGGGGAGGCTTTGCAGGAGCGCGATCAACCTCGTTGACGTAGAGCTGCTGAGGGCCGTCACGTTGTAGTAATATGTAGTAATATTTCCTATCGTCTGCAGTGATCTCTCAGAGCGAACTGCACCTTGGTTTGTGCAAACCAGGCGGCAGTTTACAGAAGCGTGACTTTGAGCATCAAGTGTGGAAAAAGTTCCAGCAGCAGCGGACATTCGCGTGTGAACAGCTTTGATCTACAGAGGTGTGACATATGAAAACAGAGATTTGAGAAATATTTGGTGTGTTTAGAGTGTGTGGTTAGTGTGGTGGTGGAGTTTTTTTGTTTGTTTGTTTTGTAAAAATGAGGCATCTTATGCATGTTGGGGAAGTGCTTCAGTTTTTTTTTTTTTTTCTTTCAATTGGAGCAAGATGGAGTGTGCAGCGTGTTGTCAGTCTGAACCAGACAGTGAGGATTCTGATGATGGAGATGATCTCTCTTTTGTTCCGGACGAGCAACCAGAGCAGGTGGTGCCGACGTGCGCACTGATCTCCACAGTGGGTTAGATCGCGTGCTTCTCTTTGCAGCTTCTCTGGGACTCAGGCGTTACAGAGCTCCATCCCAGCACCGAGTCCTGGAATGCACAGATGCAGACACACATTGCTCCAGCAGTGGCTCCAGGTGCATTTCGTTTAAAGCGTTGAGATCGTTAGCTTCGGTTTCGTTTTGCTCCTCTTTCGTTCCTTTTCCACTCTTGATTTGCAGGCTATTTGGTGATGGAAAAAGTCAAATGCTCATTCATCCACCTTTTCTCAATGATTTGTGACTTTTTTACTTTTTTCCCTTTGTTCAGGAATCATTGTATACTGTGTGACTGGGCAATAAGATTTTAAGTTTATCAATTGTATTGACATATTAAAGAAATATATTGACTTTCACTTCCTGTCAGTGGCATCTGCATTGCAGGTGTTTAAGTGATTTCTTTAAATAAAACAAAATTAACTAAATCCTGAAAGAGATATCAATGTTGTAGCTGGAGCTTTTTTTAGAAACAGAAGGGGGAGGAGGAAGGGAGAGGGGAATATAAATGAGAGTGGGCCAAAGGAAAAGTACTGGACAGATGTGGCGGTGCAGATGCAGAATGCAAGCAAGTGGATGAGGAGGAGCTGAACAGAAAGCAGCCTCTCTGAGATGCACACCACAAGGGGAGACGATGTGAAGGTGAACAGCAGAGAGGTGAAAACGTCTATAAGTGCCAGGGTGCTGACGTCAGAACAACACAAAGATGTGTTATCAGAAAAAGGATGATGACACATTCATGAATAATTCAGAGATGTATGAACACTTAGGCATCTGACTGGTTTCATAGGTAAAAACCTAGAGAGAGAGAAATCTTTTAGAAGACTGAAGAGACAGAAAACACTTCAGCTTTAGATTTATGCTGAGTTGAGTTTATTCTGTACATCTGGTGCTGAGTTCACTAAAAAACAAACAAAAAACAAATCCATAGTGGATTCTGATACATTGCTGCAGATGATAGCAGTGAGAGTGGGGTTTGAAAAGTTAGTAAATCATGAGGAGAGATAAACAAATACAGAACAAAGCTCATTTATGACCCCATGCATGTATTTTTGTGCAACATTTCTTTAAGTTTAATCGGAAAAAAGTTTCCTACCATGAATTTGTCAATCTATTTGTCCTGCATTTGTTCATAAACTTTTGTGAGGATCCGCCGATCCGTGCAGCAAGTGCACCAAAACTTGAGTGGGGTCACTTATGACCCTGTGAAGATCTATGAGATTTTTGACATTATAGCTTCAGATGATATTGTAATTTGGCAAGTGTAATCATTATATTTTACTGTTTTGCAAGGAAGCCAACAGACCTGCAATAACAAGATTTACAGCTGCAAAAGCATTGAGACTAGAGGTGGGCAGATCGATCTTAATATCGATACCAACGCTTGTATTGATATTGAACAATCCTCGTGTAAAAAGATCGATACTCGAGCTTTTCTTCTCTCCCGCACGCACTGACTGCTGCGCATGCAGATTCATCAAAGTCTACTCTCTGTCTGTAAGTGCAGCGCTGCGCTGTGTCACACAACAAGGAGCAGTGCATCCACCCCCCCGGTCTTTTGTTGCGCCGTCACGTGGCTCAGCGGCTCCAGCCAACAGCCATGTAGGTAGGCTCAGCCTGGCCTGCCCACTCAGCGATCTCCTTGAGTCAGCCCTCTACCTCAGGAGATTTTGTTTTAAGTTGTGTCGAGTGATATTTTTTCAACAAAAATGTTGATTGTGATAATAAAGTATTTTGTTGTCATGTACAATGTTTGGCGAAATTCTATCCTAGGTCTTTTGGATCCTTTGGATCTATGAAGCTTAAATATGAAAAAGTATCTGTATCGGCGATACTGAGCCTGTATTTACTTGGTATCGGATCAATATCAAAATTCCTGGTATCGCCCACCTCTAATTGAGACTGATTCTTGATGCCCAGAGTGAGGATGAAAAGGATGATGGACAAATATATTAGAGTGAAATAAATATGAAGAACCCTAAAACAATCATTTATATAGAGGTATTCCAATATAAAGTCAGTGGGGTCATAAATAACCTCACTTGGTAGTTGCTAAAATAGCTTGGTCGGTTGAGGGTTAAGAGGAGATGTGCTTACAAATCAGTATGATGCAACACTTAAACACAAAAGTCTAATTATCTCCCCTTGAAGATATCAGACCACAGTTATTTTCCTTTATGCATACAATACAATACGATCAGATATACTTTATTATCCCAAAAAGGGATATTCATCTTGGACTCATATACTGCATACAATGCATGATTAAAAACAATTAAAAGAAAAAACACCATAAAAACAATAAAAGGCCCATCCAATATAAACACCCCATATAAATATAAATATGACACAACAACTGACAATGTAACAGTTAGTCCCCCCATATTGCACACTTCCCCTAACCATAAATACCATGGAGCCATCATGCAGTTCTGTCGCCTTACACAATCTTATTCAGAAGTCTGATAGACGTTGGCACAAATGACTTTTTAAAATGGTTCATCTTGAATTTTGGAATTCTATACCACCTACCTGAAGGCAAGAGTTCATATTCTTTATAGAGGATATGTGAGGAGTCAGTCAATATCCTCTGTGCGTGCCTGAGAACAGCCTGGTCATTCAGAGACTGCAGGCCCTGGTACTCCTCCCATCCCATCACCTTCATGGCAGTGTGGATCAGACGACTGAGTTTGGTTTTTAATTGCACAGTGAGGTTACCAAACCACACTGATATCCCAAACCTCATCAAGCTCTCCAAGACAGCTTGGTAGAAAATAAACATAATTCTCTGGTCCACACCAAAAACTCTGAGGCTAGAAAGTAGAAAGTATAGTCTCTGCTGGATTCGAGAACCACACAGACCTTCCAGCTAAAAGTATTATCCAAATGAATTCATAGGTACTAGGTCCCAGAAACTTGTCAGAGCAAACCTGGCTTATACGTGTGTTGTGTATGACCACCGGACTGTGGTCCCCTATAGATCTAGGGTCCAAGACCATCTCCTTAGTCTTCGAGACATTTAAAATGAGATGGTTGGTGTCACACCACTGAACAAAATTCTCTATTTCTGAGTGATAAGCTGATGTACCTCTGTCTTTTTGCAATAGTCTCAAGATGGTTGTATCATCCGAAAATTTAAAAACTTAATTTCGTGGATGAATATGTGAGCATTCATTTGTGTACAGTGTGCAGGGGTGGTGGCCAAGTGGTTAATGCGCTTGGTTTCAGTGCAGAAGGTTCCGGGTTCAAATCCCACCGAAATCTAGGATAACGTCCTTGAATATGGATATTTGAAAATGCGTTTTGTTGCTCTTCAATGAGGATAAAGCAATTTGTGATGAGAGGAATGCAGAAAAGAGAGTGTATAGATGAGATGTCTGTCATATGAGCCTGAGGTTGCTGTGGCAACTGTTCCCAGTAGTCAGTTCTGAGAATCATGCATCAATGTCACGCAGCAAGGACCAGCTGTAGGAACTGCAGAAAGCGATCAGACCCTGAGCACGTCATGAATGCTGCACTGTCAGGTGGATGTCCTGCATTATTCACCTGAACATCTCACTTACAAAGCTTTACAAATAATGTATACACAGAGATATTGTAATATAAACACAGAAACCGCACTGTGCTCAAACTGCATTCGTGCAAGATTCTGCAAAGTCAATAGATCAGCATGTCATCACTGAAGTTAAACCTCATAATGGTGCCTGTTTTTGATTTGGAGGTCTGATTAATACTAGGGAGGGGTGTTATTTCAAACATTTTTGAAATCTATAAAGGTTTGCATGGAATATGGAAATATACATGGAATAAACCATAACAGTATCATTTTTGGATCATTTGGTTCCATAGTAGAGAAGCTTGAATCTTCGACTGGACTGAGTTGCTTGCCGCGAGGACGTTTCGCTTCAAATCGCAGAAGCTTCTCAGCTAAAATTCTTGCTCTGGTAGTCTGACTTCTGTCTTGACTCTTGTAGAGAAGAATAAACAGAAGCCAACAAAAGCTGGAGTTTTTTTTAAAACCTAACCAGACCCCTTCTACCGAGAGGCCGACTGCTATAGGCTAGTGACTAAACAATAGCTCTAATTAGCACCTATTGTGCTCTAGTTAGCACCCTCCTAATGACAGGGCAGCTGTCCTCCTAATGATGGGACAGAAGCCTCCCCTGATGGCTCCCTTGACGACTCTCCTGATGACGTGAATGACTCATTACCATGAACAAAAGACTGAAACTGCTTTGACCTGAGTACCCCATTTTAAACAGGGGACAAAGCGTGTCTCAGACCCGCTCCCCGGTTAAGGCTGGGTTTCAGCTGTTTCACATAGAATGCTTCCTTGACACCTCTCTCAAACCATTTCTTCTCTCTGGCTAAGATTTTAACTTCCTTGTCCTCAAACGTGTGGTTAGTGTCTTTCAGGTGGAAATGAACTGCAGACTGAGGTCCATTTCCAGTTCACCTCCACCTCCACTGGTTAGGTTTAAAAAAAAAACTCCAGCTTTTGTTGGCTTCTGTTTATTCTTCTCTACAAGAGTCAAGACAGAAGTCAGACTACCAGAGCAAGAATTTTAGCTGAGGAAGCTTCTGCGATTTGAAGCGAAACGTCCTCGCGTCAAGCAACCCAGTCCAGTCGAAGATTCAAGCTTCTCTACTATGGAAACCACCTGGACAACTGAGAGCCTACACAGTCATTTGGTTCCAAAAACCCATATGGACGGAGCGTTCAATGTCATACTTGCTTTAAACATGACTTCTTGAGGCACTTTTTCATTATTATTTGAGAAGGAAAATTAAGTTTTGTGAGATTTTATGAGACATATATATGAATTTTATTTTAAAGAGCACGAAGCAAAGCATAAATAAACTACAACCCCTGGCAAAAATTATGGAATCACCGGCCTCGGAGGATGTTCATTCAGTTGTTTAATTTTGAAGAAAAAAAGCAGATCACAGACATGACACAAAACTAAAGTCATTTCAAATGGCAACTTTCTGGCTTTAAGAAACAAAGATTAAGATTTAAGAAAAAAGATTGTGGCAGTCAGTAATGATTACTTTTTTAAACCAAGCAGAGGAAAAATATGGAATCACTCAATTCTGAGGAAAAAATTATGGAATCACCCTGTAAATTTTCATCCCCAAAACTAACACCTGCATCAAATCAGATCTGCTCATTAGTCTGCATCTAAAAAGGAGTGATCACACCTTGGAGAGCTGTTGCACCAAGTGGACTGACATGAATCATGGCTCCAACACGAGAGATGTCAATTGAAACAAAGGAGAGGATTATCAAACTCTTAAAAGAGAGTAAATCATCACGCAATGTTGCAAAAGATGTTGGTTATTCACAGTCAGCTGTGTCTAAACTCTGGACCAAATACAAACAACATGAGAAAGTTGTTAAAAGCAAACATACTGGTAGACCAAGGAAGACACCAAAGCGTCAAGACAGAAAACTTAAAGCAATATGTCTCAAAAATCGAAAAATGCACAACAAAACAAATGAGGAACGAATGGGAGGAAACTGGAGTCAACGTCTGTGACCGAACTGTAAGAAACCACCTAAAGGAAATGGGATTTACATACAGAAAAGCTAAACGAAAGCCATCATTAACACCTAAACAGAAAAAAAACAAGGTTACAATGGGCTAAGGAAAAGCAATCGTGGACTGTGGATGACTGGATGAAAGTCATATTCAGTGATGAATCTTGAATCTGCACTGGGTAAGGTGATGATGCTGGAACTTTTGTTTGGTGCCGTTCCAATGAGATTTATAAAGATGACTGCCTGAAGAGAACATGTAAATGTCCACAGTCATTGATGATATGGGGCTGCATGTCAGGTAAAGGCACTGGGGAGATGGCTGTCATTACGTCATCAATAAATGCGCAAGTTTACGTTGATATTTTGGACAATTGAAAGGATGTTTGGGGATGATATCATTTTTCAAGATGATAATGCATCTTGCCATAGAGCAAAAACTGCGAAAACATTCCTTGCAAAAAGACACATAGGGTCAATTTCATGACATAGGGTCAATGTCAACGAGCAGATCTGATTTGATGCAGGTGTTAGTTTTGAGGATGAAAATTTACAGGGTGATTCCATAATTTTTTCCTCAGAATTGAGTGATTCCATATTTTTTTCCTCTGCTTGGTCTAAAAAGTAACCGTTACTGACTGCCATAATATTTTTTTTCCTGATTTCTTATAGTGTTTCTTAAAGCCAGAAAGTTGCCATTTGAAATAACTTTAGTTTTGTGTCATGTCTGTGATCTGCTTTTTTTCTACAAAATTAAACAACTGAATGAACATCCTCCGAGGCCGGTGATTCCATAATTTTTGCCAGGGGTTGTAGATTTGACACTTCTTTTGTCTATAGTCTATGAGCAGTGTTGAGCCTTATTTAACACAAATCAGATTCTCAGCTCACTTTTTATTTTATAATCCTGATTCAGTTTTGTTAGATGGACCAAAGTCTCAACAGCATTTTGATAGTAAACACTCAGCATTACATTTAAATACATGAGCCAGAAGCCTAATTTTAACTTAATCCAGACCCTAACCACTCAAGGAGACAAAACAACACTTACAATTACAATCCAATCTCAGTGTACCATAGCACCACCCCGGTTTAAAGTACACCACATGATTTATGTGATCATGAGGATTGAAAAAACTTTGTATAGTTTGGACTGTTTCTGTTTATGACTGAAAGTTATTGAGTTATGGGGTAAAAATAGCAAAAATAGTGACAAAGGCTGGTTTGAGTTTTTTTTTATATCAGTCAAGAATATGTCAATAAATAATGCTACTCCAGTTCTGGTAAAAGATGATGCAATTTATTGGTTGAGCTTTTAAGATTAAAAACCAGAATAATTTTGACTGCTTGGCCGATGAAGTAACAAGCAAACAAGGTAATTTTCCATTATTCATTGATTTTCTGTATAGTTACTCCAGTTAAAAGTGATGGAGGGAGGGGGTGGCTGAAGCCTATCCCAGGTGTCATTGGGTGAGAGGTGGGGTAGTGTATCCTGGACAGGACACCAGTCTATCGCAGGGAAGAGAACCCAGGACCCATTCGCTGTGAGGCAGCAGTGCTAACCACTAAGCCACCCTGTTGTCTTTAACCTAATGGACCAGATGGATCAAGTCCCCTATACCTTTATGCTTCCTATCCAGGATCCAAGAACAGTTATGTGGTGTAGTTGTGGCTCCTCATGGCACCAGATCTGTTTTGAAATAAAGGATATCCAGAATCTGAATAGCCTTTATTTGCCAAGTATCTTCAAAGAATAAGGAATATGTCTCCGGTTTGAACTGTACTCTCTCAGCATGTAGACATATACACTACTGAATAATTTACAATAAAAAATGTGAAAATAAAATGTGCAATTAAAAAATGTGTGCAAAGGAGAACCAGACTAACATCTCTTTTTGACAATCTGAGCAGTAAGAAGAACCCAGAAACCACCTGAATGCACGCTGCCTGCTCCTGGGCACCGGCTACAAAAACCCTGGAGCCGCCCCTGGATGTTGGATTAAATATTGTATGAGTTTTTAAAAACGCATTGAGATCCAGCCCTGACATGACGAAAGCAGCTCTCCCCCCCCCCCCCCCCCCCCCCCCAGCCCCACGTTTCTGTGCAGAGATGTTGTGATGATGTATCAAAGTGATGACGTGACAGTGTGGACGAAGATGACCACCAGCAGCACTCTGTGCGTCACGGCCGCGCGCGCTCCGGACTCTCCACTGCGCGTGCCAGCTGTCATACCAGCGCGTGAGCTCCGTCCGGTCCACAGCGCGGAGGACCCACTGTGATCACTGCGTGGATATTACCGCGTGGATATTACTCATCGATGCCAGAGATCACGGTGAGAAAGAAAACAATTTGTTCATTGTGTTTAAGAGAGCAGCTCCCATCACCTGGATATGGAAAAGAAATGACCTTATTCAGCAGAAGTTCACATGCAGCTGGGAAAACTTGGACAAAACAAAATAAATAAATCTGTAACACTGCCTGCATTGGTCACTGATGATTTAGCCTAGTTTAAAATTGTGCACCATGATCCAAATGTGCTGTGGTCATCAAGTCATCATTTTGACCTTGAATGTGAGCATCTCTCATGGGCCAGCAGCAATGAAAGCAGAGGCATCGACAGAATGAATGAATTATTAGTGCATCAGGACCAGATGTGTCAGTGTGGTTCACTGCACCTGCTCCATGCTGTCACATCAAGAGCTTTTGCACCATCTAACAGAAGTGGTTCTGCATGTAGGAAAATCCAATAAAGTCCTTTGCAAGCTGAAACTGTGATGCTTCAGATACTGTGCACCTTTCAGAGCTCTGACATCCAGTAGAATTTCATTGGCTTTAGTCAAGAAATTTATTTTTCTAAGTGCAATTAATTGATTGACTCAGTTGTTGTTATTCCAACAAAATAATGTTTGGCACCGCGACACAAATTGCCATGAAAAGTTTCAAAAATGTTTATCTTTTACTGCCTGCTGCAGGAGTTACTTAACACAGCTGTGTGGAACCATTTGAAGTAGCTTTTTTTTTTTTTTTTTTTTACTGAAAAGGTTTTTTGTGTAGCCTGTACTCTAAAAAAGGAACTGCTGTCTCAGTGAGGAAAAAGTGATGTAACAATTTTCATAGCTTTGTTCAAATTTATTTAAACTCAACTAAAGTTATTTCAACTTAATGAGAGAAGTCTTGTGGCATTAAATCAGTTGAAAGTTGAAATAATGTAAGAAAATCTATGCAAAACTGTTACATTAATTTTTCTTGTTGAGACAGCAGTTCCTTTTTTAGAGTGTACCTCTTTGCTGAAAACAAAATTGTCAAACTGTAGCTCTTTTCAGCAAGTTAATATAACTCATAATATTAAACTGTGTTGCTAAGGTTACCCCAGTACATACTAAAGTAATACATCCTGTTTATGGATGCGTGTTGTTTTAAATAAAAAGGAGCTGCTGCTGCTGGCCACGCCCCTTCTTTGGAAAGCGGGCTACCCTAATGGCTGAACAATGTTTGTTCCCCACAATGTGGACGTGTCTCACTAGCAGTAGTTCCGCTATAGATGTCTGTGGCACACCACACAAGTTTCTACAAATGTGTAAATGTTACAATAACATTATTTCTACATGTACACTCATACAGAGATTCAGTTTAAGGTTCAGGTTAGGATAAGTCAGTTCTATTTTTTTAATGATTGATAGGAATGAAATCTAAGACACACAGTGATTTGGAAATGTACATGTTTCCATCCCCTGAGTTGTGGAAAGAAAACCTGGCATGAAAGTGATTTACTGTAATTTTGTCAAAGGATGCCAATAACTGTGTCCAGCATACAGTTTGTATCTATATTTTTATTACCCTTTTTAAAAGTATTTTTATTTTGTTGCTTCTATTCAACAACTTTGGAATATTTAAAAAAGAAATTTCATTATACAAAATATATTTGTTTGCATTTATCTGTGAACATTTTAAAATGTGAACTTAAACTATAGGAGTGACAGTAATCCTAACCGCAACTATATTTAATAATGCCTATATTTGTAAATGACTCCATACTGCGTCATGTGCTGTTAATGTGACATTTCTCCAAAATAAACCTCTAGAGAAAGAACCATTTCTTTTGTCTTAATAGAAGTTGGATATGAATGATGGATGATGTCACTTACTGAATTCAAGTGAGGATAAAGTTTTTGACAATTCCTGAGAAAACTATTTTCTGGTTCATCCCCCAGAACAGCAGAGTATTGGTTTGGCTGAGTTCATGTGCTTTGATTTTCAGTCTTGGCTGTATGTCACAGCTGCTGATTGATACTGCAGGTCTCATATGTTGCTGGATTGAATGGCACCACAGAAAGCAGCATTGAGGCTTTACCGATGGGATTATAGAACGTGCACGGTTTGTGAATGGCCTGGATTATTATATCATGGGCTGATCTTGACATGCACTGTCAGGAGGAGGAAATCTGTGGGATTAAAAATAAATAAACCAAGTAACACAAATGTAAAAGAGTGGAAATAAAAATAGTTCATATGGAGCACTGTGAGTTATTTTATTTTATATAACACCTGACTGGATCCTTGTGATTTGATTGGTGCTTTGTGTGTCACATGACATGGATTAATTCATCTCATTTGTGTTGCATTGCATTCAGAGTGCAGCTTGGTTCCATTGAGAGTGCAAATTTGGTTCCATACATTTGGTACCATTGCACACTCACGTGCACACGTGCACATGAGTACACACGTTCATGCAGGCACAAAACATCCAATGTGCTGTATAGAGGCATGAAGACCTGTTAGGAGGAAGCTACAATAAAAAGCTGGACTGATTGTTTTTTGCTGCACTGAGGATGTACACAGTCTCTTCTTTTTTGGTAGTACACGTGTCCACAAGTGCCTTCCCACTTTTGTGTGAACGCACGCTTGCGCACATAAGCAGGAAGGTGCTTCACTTTAAAACAACCATGATTTGAAAGAGCTAATTGACAATGTTAGTTCTTCTAACACAAATAACAAATCCACTACGCTGTAAGCCATTCGGAGGCATTTGCGGTATTTGCTGGAACATCTGTCGTTGAAATAGAAGCGCTGACGGACGAAGAGCTGGACAAATTCCTGACACATTTTTTTGCTGGACTGAGGAAAGCAGACGGGACTCTGTACACGAAGAAGTCAATGCACGGCATCAGATACGGACTACATCGTCACTTTAAGACAGTGAGAGATGTTGATATTACCAACGCTGATAAGTTTCATCATCGTAACAAGGCATACAAAGCGGTGATGTGTAAATTGAAGCAGGAAGGAAAGGGATATGTTAAGCACAAAAGTGCAATCAGTAAGGAAGATATGGCCAAGATTTTTGCTTCTGATGTTCTTTATCACAACACCACTGGGTTTGCAGAACAAGGTCTTCATGGACGTTATGATATATTTTGCCAACAGAGGACGTGAAAATCTGCGGGACATGAAGGCAGATGACTTTGTAATACAAAGAGATGAGCAGAATCTTCGCTACATTACTCACAGAAACACGCTGACCAAGTCCAGAAGAGAAAATGAGGACGAAGAATGTAGTGGCTACATGTATGAGATGCCAGGTTCATCCAGGTGCCCAGTCTCAACATTTCTGGCATACAAAACTGTGTTAAATTCTGTATTGGACTGTTTCTGGCAGAGTCCTAAACCTACAGCCCCCAGCAGAAGTTTCATGGTACTGCAACTCTCCATTAGGTGTGAACACTCTTGGGAATAAAATGAAAGATATCACCAAGGCAGCTGGTTGCACAAAGAACTACACAGTTACCGTCCTAGATCGTGCTGGTTTTGCAAACCGCGATATCATGTCTGTTACTGGTCATAGATCAGAATCTTCACTAAAGTACTATGCTTCTACAAGCAATGACAGGAAGAAGAAAATGAGTTGCAAGATTGCTTGCAAAATGATGCAAGAAAATTTGCACACATTATCTAGTACTATTGCGGCTAGCACTAGTTCTGAGAGTAGACCTATAACTCAGTCTGCTGAACCTGCATTAGGGGACCAGGATGACAAACTGGATTCAGTTTTGACATTGTCTCAAGAACAACTGATTCTACAGGAATCCACCTTTAACATTCAGAATGCAACATCATCTTCAGTGCAGCATTTCCATTTTCATGGATCTGTAACTTTGTTTAGAGAGAGAGGAGGAAAAAGTGTGATCAGCAGACGCTACACACTTTAAAAAAGCAGCGAAGCAATTTTAATCAACCATCATCTTCACCACACAGCCTCAGTGAAACAGTAAAGTATGAAAAACTGATTCATTCAAACTGAAAGATCATCATTCATCATTAAAAGAGCAGATTTACTCCTTTACTTCTTACAGATTTTTTTCATTTTCTTTTTATTATGGTTGTTTATGCACCAATAACCCCAGATCAAATTAGTTGTATGTGAGAACTTATTTGGCAATAAATTTGATTCTGATTTGACAATCAAATCAGTGCAGATTTAGCTCTTGTTCAAACAAGACAATTAGGGTTTATATATATATATATATATATATATATATATATATATATATATATAGGTAGATAGATTTTTTTTTTTTAAATAAGTATGCAATCCCACTCAAAAATGTTGAGAACAAAAAAGCTAAATTGTCAACATGACAGAAAAACTTTACATGGACTCTTACTGGTTTAAAAGTACAGTGTATCATTTTTAAAGAAGAGAATAAATGTTATGTCCATCAAATATTGTTTTTAAACTTTTCAATGTTATTTATTTTCTTAACTTAGAAAAATGCAAAAAAGAACTTTGATATTACAACATAAGTTTCATTTTTTTGGTCTATTATTCTTGCTTTCAATGCATCTAAAACCAGTCAAAATGACTCGCAACACGCACCACCTCGGGTGATCATTGCCAACAGCACCGCTATACTAAACATTTCTGGGGAGAACCCTGGGTATAGTTTTCGATATGACTGGCGCAGCCATTAATTTTGACTTCAGTGTAATTTTTCAATTGATCCCTACCTGGCCACCTATTGAAAATTCAAGTGGACACCCTGCCTTTTTAAAAGGGTAATGTCTAAGGTGTATTTGTGCCACATTTGGTGCTTTCATCACCATTTCAAGGATTTTTTTTTTTTCTTCAGTTATGCGCTGTGCTACTACTTTGAAACTGAAATAACACAATCTGTAGATTGTCTGCTTGAACAAAAGTATCACATTGAACCATTTAGGGATTACAGTAATTTTAATACACAGTCCTTTGACCCAAACTCAAGCCTAGACTTGATCTGTTGTATGAAAATGCTTCTCTCTTCAGCTCCACCATGACACTGTATAAACAACACAAAAAGTTTACACTAAGCACTGTTTTATTTTCATATCGTCAAATAATAAATACAGATATGAAATGTATATGTAAGAGTTACTGGAACACTAATGAATTCCCAGTAAATCATCACTTTTACAGCCATTTCTTGTTTGCTTGTTTGGAGACAAGGGATAGAAGGATACATGAACAGTTATTGAATATGTCTTGGACTTCATTTACATCAATCATATTGGAACAGAGCAGAGAGGGATTGTCTAAAAAAAAAAACAACATTTCAGATAATTTGCTAGAAGGTACATGGACGATTTGAACCCAGAGTTATTCGGCTTTCATGTACTGGTCCACTCCACCGTGAAGCTGTCTTTGACTGGTGGACAAAAGTTGTACTATGCCGACTTTCACCAATCACAACCACAGATGCCTATACCTCCTTCAGAGTTGTCATAGTATCTTGGTGGCTTCCCTCACTATGTTCCTTCTCACACACTGTCAGTTTTTTGAGAACTGCCTACAGTGTAGATTTACTGTAGAATACCATTCTGTTTGTATTTCTTAATGATTAATGCAAATTAATTCCAAGTCATATTCAGTGACTTCATGCATCCATCCTCTGACTTATCTCGTAAAGCGTCTGCATGAGGCTTGTGATATGGATCAAGAGAACACATGTTCAGCCAAAGCATCGTGTTTATTTCCTCCATTATATTTGGGATGAACCAAACACTCCCACACAGAGGATGAAGGATGGATATTGCTGCATGGCTTCAGAGGATTAGTGGATATAAAGGCAGAAAAAAAGATGGAGGAAAATGAATCTTGAGGAACTTAAGGATAACTGGGAGAGAAAAGAAGTAAAGTGTAATTTAAGGATCACAGTGCTTCAAGCTTCTTCAAGGGTCTTCAAAAAGATAAACACATGAAATCCTCTTGTTTTAATTTTGTATTATTGTCAAATAGCACTCCAGGGTCACCATAAAAATGGTGACCTTGGAGTGCACAATACAATTTGAGCTGTCTGTTGATCTGGTGCAGGACTCAGGACCAGACCTGGAATCCAGCTGTTAGCTCTATCCTGTCACCTCTTCCTCTTCCTAACAGTCTTGTTGTCTTTCTCTCTGTCTCCACTTCCCAAACCTCAGCATTCCTGATGCCTAAAAACAGCAAGGTGACGCAGCGCGAGCAAGGCCATGAGCACGTCACAGAGTCGGTGGCCGACCTGCTCGGACACCAGGATCCGTTCGACTGCAAGAGCAGCTCCCTGAGCGTTGGAGGTGGTGCTGGGAAGAAAGTGCCGCAAATAGAGCTCCCTGAAAATGAGGGACGGCCCGCCTGGAACAGCAAGCTGCAGTACATCCTGGCTCAGGTGGGCTTCTCCGTAGGCCTGGGAAACGTGTGGCGCTTCCCTTACCTTTGCCAAAAGAATGGAGGAGGTAAGCTGGAGAGTTTGTCACTCGTCTAAGATATTGACAGTTATTATGGCGCTGGCAGACGTATGCTCTCTCTGTGCCATTCATATCAACACAAAAGTCAGCCGTTGTACATATAGATGCTGCCTCGCACAGGCAGTGCTGATTGAGGAAAACTTGAAAACTATCACATTTTTTTTTCCCATTCTATGTGTAAGGAATAATTTGATAAATTGGAAAATTCTTTTGAAGTCTTGTAGCAGTTTTCTGGTCATTTGTTCTACATAATGTAATGTTTCCTTGATTTCACAACTTTCTCAGAATTCAGAAATGGACACAAATTCATTATAAACAATTTCAGTATAAAGTAAAATAAATAAATAATCAATGCATCCAGCTAAGCTACAAAATACTGGCAGCACGGTGGTTAGCATTTTTGCCTCACAGCAAGATGGTCCGGTGTTCAGTTCCGCCCATGCCTGTTTCCTTTTTGTGTGGAGGTTGCATGTTCTCCCCATGTCTGCGAGGATTTCCTCCGGGCACTGTGGTTTCCACTCACTATCAAAAATATGCCCATTAGTGTCTGCTCTTTTCTCGGCCCTTGACAAAAGGCAAAGTCTCTACATCTGTAGTTGGTCCCCGGGCATCTGACTGTGGCTGCTCCTTGCTCCTAGTGGTTGGATTGTGGCTAAGTGTAATTAGGATGGGTTAAAAGCATGTAACAAATCTTGTTGTATGTGTCCATGTGGGTATAATAACAATAAAGTTTCATCTTCTAAATTCTTCACCTTGACATTATTTGTACAAATGCAGTAAACATGCATTAATAAGAAGAGTTAATATATGTCTGTTTAGAATTGAATAGGCAATAACAATAGACAAAAACACGAGTTAAGATGACCAATACATTAATGCATTGTACAGTTAGTGCACTGGCCACTCAAACAAAATATCCTTGGTTCAAGGCTGGCCATGTCCCATGTCTTTGTATGGCTGGAGTTGCATTAGAAAAGTAAAGTACGGTGCAAATAAAGTATTCACAACATTTCACTTTTTCTGCATTTTTTTACTTTACAGCCTTATTCCAAAATAGAGTAAATTCTTCCCCCCCCCTTCAAAATTCTACTCACAACACCCCATAATGACAACATGAAAAAAGCTTTATGAAATTTTTGCAAATTTATTAAAAATAAAACATTAAGACATTGCATGTACATAAGTATTCACACCCTTTGCTCAATACTTTGTTGATGCACCTTTGGCAGCAATTACAGCCTCAAGTCTTCTTGAATATGATGCCACAATCTTGGTGCACCTATCTTTGGGCAGTTTTGCCCATTCCTCTTTGCAGCACCTCTCAAGCTCCATCAGGTTGGATGGGGAGTGTCGGTGCACAGCCATTTTCAGATCTCTCCAGAGATGTTCAATTGGATTCAGGTCTGGGCTCTGTCTGGGCCACTCAAGGACATTCATAGAGTTGTCCTGAAGCTACTCCTTTGATATCTTGGCTGTGTGCTTAGGGTCATTGTCCTGCCGCCCCAGTCTGAGGTCAAGAGCGCTCTGGAACAGGTTTTCATTCAGGATGTCTCTGTACATTGCTGCATGCATCTTTCCCTCAATCCTGACTAGTCTCCCAGTTCCTGCTGCTGAAAAACATCCCCACAGCATGATGCTGCCACCACCATGCTTCACTGTAGGGATGGTTTCCTCCAAACATGACGCCTGGCATTCATGCCAAAGAGTTCAATCTTTGTCTCATCAGACCAGAGAATTTTGTTTGTCATGGTCAGAGAGTCCTCCAGATGCTTTTAAACAAATTTCAGGCAGGCTGCCATGTGCCTTTTGCTAAGGAGTGGCTTCTGTCTGGCCCCTCTACCATTCAGGCAGGGGCGGTCCTGGAGGTGGGCCGACCGGGCATTGCGGGGGGGGGGCACGACCGTGCGGAAAAAAAAAAATGGGGTGGGGGGGTTGTCCTGACGGGGGGGTTCATGGTTACAACGCGCTCAACTTTTGTTCAGAATCAGCTTCTTATCACTGGTAACGACGCGGCTTTCCTCTCACTCAAACCCGCAGCTTCACAGTGCTTTAAACAGTGTGGACGCTCAACTTCAATAGCGACACAAAGACTGCAGCGAAGCGAGACGAGTCATTGGATAAATGCTGGGCTTTGTCCCGCTCATCGGACGCTCAGCGTGTCTGGGGGTCTATGGGGCAGTGGGCTGGCCTCGGCTGGCCCGGACGTTCAGCTTCTGCATGATGATTGGATGATCTGTCTGAGGCTGAATCCCTTTTTGATTGACAGCGAAATGAGCGAATCAGCGATCTTTTGGTGTAAACATCCGTGGGAGCATTTTTTAGTTTTCATTCTGTTCTGAGTTGAACCGGAGACTTTCCTAATCCTCGTAGCGGCATTTTCTTTGTTAAAAATGACTAGCAACAAATCGAGCTTCTATTTCTGGTGTTGTTTTTTTTTTTTTTGTAGCTGCTTGTGTTTGGAGACTGATTTCTATCACTCTTTCTGACTTCTATCGCAGTTTCTGTCCCTACCGAGCAGCGTGTGCTGCTGAGCTCCTCCACCGTCACAAAGCACTCACAGGCGGACACACTTCACACTAGCCTCCCGCCAGTCCCAGCTAGCGAGCTAGCTAGGTAGCAAACTGCACATAATGGCAGACAATTTGAATGTTGTGGACCGGATTTTGGCGAAGCCATTTGATAGTCTTCCTTACAAAGAAGCCGTGACTGCTGTCATGGCTTCAGCTCTCAATGGTTTGCAGGCCAAAGTTAAAGCAATAGCCCCCAGTGTAATGTTTGTGTATTGCTATGCACACAGACTGAATCTGGTTCTGTCTCAGGGGGCTAAATGCTTATCTGAGTGCAGAATATTTTTTGCATCACTCTCTGGGTTTGCCACATTTTTTTCTCAAAATCCACAAAGAGGATGTCTTTTCTTGAGTCTGCAGGCTGCTCAAGGTTGACCAGAAATGCTCCTACTCGATGGAATTTCACATCACGGATAGTGAGCACTGGGGCAAACAATTATGATGCCTCCTGCAAACTTTTGAGTTGATCATTGCAGATAAGTCCATGGATGATGACACATTAGACTGTGCCAATTTCTTTGTGTTTGTTATTGCAGTAGTCATTAAAACCGGAAATTTGTTCTTGAAAATAGCTGTTGTGAGTTAATTTGTGGGATTGTGGGTGTTCTGGACGAAGTTAGTGTTTTCATGGGTGGGGGGGCGGAGGTGGTGGCCATGTTAGTGTGCGTGGGGGGGGGGGGGCGCACGCAGGAGATTTCGCCCGGGGAGTAAATCACTCTAGGACCGCCACTGCATTCAGGCCTGATGGTTTGATTGCTGCAGAGATGGTTGTCCTTCTGGAAGGTTATCCTCTCTCCACAGAGGAATGCTGGAGCTCTGACAGAGTGACCATCGGGTTCTTGGTAACCTCCCTGACTAAGGCCATTCTCCACCGACTGCTCAGTTTAGACAGATGGCCAGCTAAGGCCTGGTGAATCCAAACTTCTTCCATTTATGGATGATAGAGGCCACTGCTTTGGGACCTTCAAAGCAGCAGAAATGTTTTTGTACGCTTCCCCAGATTTGAGCCTCTAGACACAGATTAGATTAGATTAGATAGAACTTTATTGATCCCTTGGGAAGACTCCCTCAGGGAAATTGAGTTTCCAGCAACTGTGTGTTTCTTACCCTGTGTGCTCCTATACAATGCTATTCAATGCTGCTGGAACCTCAATTTTCCTGAGGGAGTCTTTCCAAGGGATCAGTAAAGTTCTATTCAATCTAATCTAATCTAATTTTTAAAAAAATCACAAAAGTGTTCATTTTCAGTGCAATTTTTTTTAACACCTACATCAAATACATAATACAATTTACACTCAACAAAAATATAAACGCAACACTTTTGGTTTTGCTCCCATTTTGTATGAGATGAACTCAAAGATCTAAAACTTTTTCCACATACACAATATCACCATTTCCCTCAAATATTGTTCACAAACCAGTCTAAATCTGTGATAGTGAGCACTTCTCCTTTGCTAAGATAATCCATCCCACCTCACAGGTGTGCCATATCAAGATGCTGATTAGACACCATGATTAGTGCACAGGTGTGCCTTAGACTGCCCACAATAAAAGGCCACTCTGAAAGGTGCAGTTTTGTTTTATTGGGGGGGGGATACCAGTCAGTATCTGGTGTGACCACCATTTGCCTCATGCAGTGCAACACATCTCCTTCGCATAGAGTTGATCAGGTTGTCAATTGTGGCCTGTGGAATGTTGGTCCACTCCTCTTCAATGGCTGTGCGAAGTTGCTGGATATTGGCAGGAACTGGTACACGCTGTCATATACGCCGGTCCAGAGCATCCCAAACATGCTCAATGGGTGACATGTCCGTGAGTATTCCGGCCATGCAAGAACTGGGACATTTTCAGCTTCCAAGAATTGTGTACAGATCCTTGCAACATGGGGCTGTGCATTATCCTGCTGCAACATGAGGTGATGTTCTTGGATGTATGGCACAACAATGGGCCTCAGGATCTCGTCACGGTATCTCTGTGCATTCAAAATGCCATCAATAAAATGCACCTGTGTTCTTCGTCCATAACAGACGCCTGCCCATACCATAACCCCACCGCCACCATGGGCCACTCAATCCACAACATTGACATCAGAAAACCACTCACCCACACGACGCCACACACGCTGTCTGCCATATGCCCTGAACAGTGTGAACCGGGATTCATCCGTGAAGAGAACACCTCTCCAACGTGCCAAACGCCAGCGAATGTGAGCATTTGCCCACTCAAGTCGGTTACGACAACGAACTGGAGTCAGGTCGAGACCCCGATGAGGACGACGAGCATGCAGATGAGCTTCCCTGAGACGGTTTCTGACAGTTTGTGCAGAAATTCTTTGGTTATGCAAACCGATTGTTTCAGCAGCTGTCCGAGTGGCTGGTCTCAGACGATCTTGGAGGTGAACATGCTGGATGTGGAGGTCCTGGGCTGGTGCGGTTACACGTGGTCTGCGGTTGTGAGGCTGGTTGGATGTACTGCCAAATTCTCTGAAACGCCTTTGGAGACGGCTTATGGTAGAGAAATGAACATTCAATACACGAGCAACAGCTCTGGTTGACATTCCTGCTGTCAGCATGCCAATTGCATGCTCCCTCAAATCTTGCGACATCTGTGGCATTGTGCTGTGTGATAAAACTGCACCTTTCAGAGTGGCCTTTTATTGTGGGCAGTCTAAGGCACACCTGTGCACTAATCATGGTGTCTAATCAGCATCTTGATATGGCACACCTGTGAGGTGGGATGGATTATCTCAGCAAAGGAGAAGTGCTCACTATCACAGATTTAGACTGGTTTGTGAACAATATTTGAGGGGAAATGGTGATATTATGTATGTGGACAAAGTTTTAGATCTTTGAGTTCATCTCATACAAAATGGGAGCAAAACCAAAAGTGTTGCGTTTATATTTTTGTTGAGTATATCTTAGAAATATAAGATAAGACTTTATTGATCTCACAAGGGAGAAATTCACGTTACATCAGCTCTTAATAAACACAAGATGAGTTTATATTTATTACAAAATACTAGCCAGCCCTGCCTGTAATTCAGATTTAAAGAGCATAAACTTTTCCAGAGTCCACATTGTGTAGTTGAAATGCAAACTTGGACTCAAAGTACAAATTATGAAACTCTGTCAGCATTCTGTTTGTCACCGTGGGCTCATGGGTTTTCTCACTGCCTTTAGTGGCTCAGTGACCATGAGAAAAACTAGGAGTCAGTTCCTTTCAGTCCATAGCTGCCACAGAAGCTGCTGTATTGTGCAGAAAACAACCGACTCTAAATTTAGCTGCAGCATTGATTATGACTGCCGGTAAGGCTGGGCTCAACTGATACTCTAAACAGAACAGAGTTCATTGCACAATGAATGTTTCTGTGGCGCATTTATTTTTCTCAGGAATTCATGGAATAAGAGGTGTGCAGAGAATTTAAATCTGTTCATAACAGATGAACTCCACCTCAAACCATATCTTTCACTGTGCACAGTTTGGCACATGGCGTGAACTTGCACTCATCTGTGCACCCATGATATGTTTGTCTTAAAATGAGATGTGGTCAAACGCAAAGCCTGCGCATTCCTACTGTCCGTCACAAGTAAGCATTTAAGCGTTAGACCATCTAAAAGACTGGCAGGTGGCTGAGTTTTGAGGACCCCAGTAGCTTTGGTGGGGAGGGGATGGATCAGTTGTCTGCCTGGGTAGTTGTTGCCATGCAGGACCCAAGTTCTTTGATGTTGTGGATTTGGCAAAGCATGACACCAACGCATGGTCTCAGGCTCAACTGATTTAATGTCCTCCCCACAGCTGTGGACAGAGGTGGACTGAGTTTTCAGAGGGGGTGTGGACTTTAAATATGGTTTGAAACAAAAACTGTGTATCACTATCTTTATGTTTGTCTCCTGGTGTCTGTCTTTTATTCTGATTTGTCCCCTGGTTTTTCAGCTGTTTGTTCCCTAGTGTTTTTCTGTGCCCTCCAAAGTTTTCTGCTCCTGTGTGTCCCTGGACTCTGCTTTGGTTTCTTGGACTCTTTTTGTGCTTTTGCATGATGATAATAACTACACTTTTATTTACATCCATGCGTCCGTGTTCCTGCTTCCATGTGCCTGTATCTGAGTTCAACCAAAGCAAAACTGTTACGTGTCGATGTTGACAATACATCATTAAGATGCGATACAAAACACATTCTAAACATTAACCACACATTCCAACCTTATAACAGACAAAGATCATTCCAACTGCATCACAAGGTACCCTAAAAACTAATGCTGGTGACGGTTATCAGTATATCTATTTGATTTGCATGTAAGGTGCATCTCAACATCCAGCTGACACAGCTGCATATTATGTTTTCAGCATTAATTTACACTGAGTATCCTTCTACTTTACTTTTGTCTGTGTGTAGGATGTGTCTCACATTTTGCTTAGATTTTACAAAGTGGGATATTTGGCTTGAAATGCATAATATATTGTGTTGTTTGTTTTCAGGTGCCTATTTGGTTCCTTACTTTATCCTTCTCCTCATTATTGGCATCCCACTCTTTTTTCTGGAGCTGGCAGTGGGTCAGAAAATACGACGTGGGAGCATTGGGGTGTGGAATTATGTCTGTCCCCGTTTGGGTGGAATAGGGATGTCTAGTCTGATGGTAAGTAACAAGATGATTGACTTTTTTGTGTGTGTACTGTCACGGTTTGCAGCAAAATTATTAGTGGTTGGCGGATATTCACGGTTTGCATAAATTTTCATTAATGGTTTGCGGATAATTCACAATTTGCAGCAGATTCATGTTTTGCCAACCTGGAGTTTGCCAAAAGGAACCTGATGGACTCTCAGACCACAAGAAACAAAATTCTCTGGTCTGATGAGACAAAGATTGAACTGTTTGGTGTGAATGCCAGGCGTCATGTTTGGAGGAAACCAGGCACCATCCCTGCAGTGAAGCATGGTGGCAGCAGCATCATGCTGTGAGGATGTTTTTCAGTGGCAGGAACTGGGAGACGAGTCAGGATTGAGGGAAAGATGAATGCAGAAATGTACAGAGACATCCTGGATGAAAACCTGCTCAAAAGCACTCTTGACCTCAGACTGGGGTGACTGTTCATCTTTCAGCAGGACAATGACCCTAAGTACACAGCCAAGATATCAAAGGATTGTCTTCAGGACAACTCTGTGAATGTCCTTGAGTGGCCCAGCCAAAGCCCAAACCTGAATCTGATTGAACATCTTTGGAGAGATCTGAAAATGGCTGTGCACCGACGCTCCCCATCCAACCTGATGGAGCTTGAGAGGTGCTGCAAACAGGAATAAGAAAAACTGCCCAAAGATAGGTGCACCAAGCTTGTGGCATCAAATTCAAGAGGACCTAAGGCTGTAATTGCTGCCAAAGGTGCATCAACAAAGTATTGAGCAAAGGGTGTGAATACTTACGTACAGGTGATTTCTTAGTTTTTTTGTTTGTTTGTTTTTTATAAATTTGCAAAAATGTAAACTTTTTTGAAGTTGTCATTATGGGGTGTTGTGAGTAGAATTTTGAGGGGGAAAATGACTTTACTCCATTTTGGAATAAGGCTGTAACATAACAAAAGGTGAGAAAAGCAAAGTGAAGTGCTGTGAATACTTTCCAGATGCACGGTATATATAATATATATATAAACACACATACATACACACATACATATAGGTGGGTAAAATAAGTATTGAACACATTACCATTTCTCTCAGTAAATACATTTCTAAATGTACAGTACTATTGTACTATTGACATGAAATTTTCACCAGATGTCTGTAACAACCCAAGTAATCCATACATGCAAAGAAAAAAGTACAAAAATTAACTTATGTCTAATAAAATGGAATGACACAGGGTAAAGTATAGAACACAGTGAAATTTATTTAGTACTTTGTACAAAAGCTTTTGTTGGTAATCACAGCTTCAAGACATATCTTGTATGGAGAAACTAGTCACATGCATTGCTCAGGTGTGATTTTGGCCCATTCTTCCACACAAACAGTCTTCAAATCTTGAAGGTTCTGTGGGCCTGTTCTATGAACTCAGGTCTTTACTTCCTTACACAGATTTTCTAGTCAGGTGATTGGCTGGACCATTCAAGCAACTTTACCTTCATTCTCTGAAACCAGTTGAGTTTTCTTGGTTGTATGTTTGGGATCATTGTCTTGATGAAATGTCCCCCCTTGTTTCATTATCATCCTGGTAGATGGCAGCAGATTTCTATCAAGAATGTCTCTGGATATTTTTCCATTCATCTTTCCTTCAATTGGGAGATGTTTGTCAGTGCCATATGCTGAAAAACAGCCCCACATCATGATCTTCCCACCTATAAACTTCACTGTTGGCGTGGTGGTTTTGAGGTGATGTGCAGTGCCATTTATGGTGTTTATTATGGCATCCAAAAAGGTCAATTTTGGTTTCATCTGACCATCTTATATTTTCCCAGTATCTCACAGGCTTGTCTAAATGTTGAGCAGCAAACTTTAAACAAGCTTTTTATTTTTGTATTATTTTTAGTTATTTCATTTATATAGCGCCAAATCACAACAAAGTTGCCTTAAGGCGCTTCACACAAATAAGCTTCAACATGCTTTTTCTTCAGCAATGGAGTCTTGTGTCATGAGCGTGCATACAGGCCATGGTGGATGAGTGCATTACTTATTGTTTTCTTTGAATGAATTGTACCTGCTAATTCTAGGTCTTTCTGAAGCTCTCCACAAGTGGTTATTGGCTCTTGGACAATTCTTCTGATAATTCTTTTCACTCCTGTGTCAGAAATCTTGCAAGTAGCACCTGGCTGTGGCAGTTTGTGGTGAAATGATGTTCTTTGCACTTCCAGATTATGGCCTCAACAGTGCTCACTGGATCAGTCAGAAGTTTAAAAATCCTTCTGTAACCAGTGCCATTAGTATGTTTTGCAACAATAAAGTCTCAATAAGATCTTGAGAGACCTCTTTGATTTTACCCATCGTGAGATGTTTTTGTGTGACACCTTTTTTATAGGCCATCAGTTGGGACTGAACCATCTGATATTAACTTGCGCTGACAAGGGGCAGGATTGCTTTTTAATTATGTTTAGATTTCAGCTGGTGTCTTGGCTTTCTGCACCTTTTTGCAACTCCATTTCTTCCAGTGTTCACACAAGTAAGGTCTAACCTTACCAACCCAAACAGCGCCTTTAGAAATATATTTACTAAGAAAAATGGTGATGTGTTCAATACTTATTTTACCTGCTGTGTATACGAGGGTAGGCTGAAAAGTTCTAAGGCTCCCCATGAAGGAGTAATGCATTAACTGCATTATAGTGAGCCTTAGAACTTTTCAGCGTACCCTCGTGTGTATATATATATATATATATATATATATATATATATATATAAAACAAAGTAAGTTCAGCAACTGACATTTCAGTCTGTAAAAGAGATGATTTAACTGCATTTTGAATGTGATATGCACTCGCAACAGCATTAATTTAGCACTGCAATATTTATGGTGAAGCCTTGATACTGATTCATTACGAAAACACAAGAGTAACTTAATCTGTAATTTAAATTAAATATGTTACTAAATATATTACAGTGCCTATGAAGAGTATTCACCTCCTCTGGTTTTTGCACATTTTGAATACTTTATCAAATTAAATCAAAATGACAAAAAAAAAAAAAAAAAAAAAAAAAACAGAGTCTTCTTAATAGTTGCAATAGTTGTAAACATGATGCAATTTCATTTCAAAGTGTAAAAATACTGTATGATGGTGCAAATTACAAACAAAAAAATAAATAAATAAAACGGAAACAATGCATTGCAGAAGCACTTAGCCCGATTATTATAACATCATTCAATCATGGCTTTTACAAACAGTTAGCTTTGGAAAAGCTTTGGATTAAATATTCTTTGTAGTTCAGTTAACTCAGTCATTAAGAAAAAAAAAATACAGCAAAGTCTATTAACTCTGCTGAAAGCAGACTGTCCTCAGATACTGAGGAAAGGACACCGGAGAAGGGAGACAATAGCCCAGGACAACTGAAAAGGAGTCACAAGTTTCAGTGGCTGTGATTGGAGTGGTTTGTGCACACTGCACACACCTTCAACAGTCATAGCTTCATGGCATAGAAGGAAAGCCAGTGTTAAAAAGACAACCAATTAAATCAAAGTTTGAGCTTCCAAGAAGTCACATGGGGGATCTGAGCCTAGATTGACCTAATCTACACAGATCCTGTAACTGTTATGGGATACGTCACCACAAGCGTCACGCTGGTTCTGGCTATTTTTGAGCACTGGAGAGTACTGAAGGAGGAGCGTGGCCTTTCTTTACAGCACACAAGCAGCTATAAATATCTCAAAGAAGATCACTGGTGAAAAGAGGGGGCTTTAATAATTCACAATTTTCCTCAACCTTATTTAGCTTCTGAATGTCCTGCTTCGGAAGACTGACAGTAACAAGGGACGCACACAAAGCATGCTGCCACATCTGCAAAACATTCTCACTAAGTATGCATCACAGAAGCTGCAGAAAACAAGCCATGTATTATAAAGTGACTATCTATCTATCTATCTATCTATCTATCTATCTATCTATCTATCTATCTATCTATCTATCTATCTATCTATCTATCTATCTATCTATCTATCTATCTATCTATCTATCTATCTATCTATCTATCTATCTATCTATCTATCTATCTATCTATCTATCTATCTATCTATCTATCTATCTATCTATCTATCTATCTATCTATCTATCTATCTATCTATCTATCTATCTATCTATCTATCTATCTATCTATCTATCTATCTATCTATCTATCTATCTAGGTGTGTGGCTTTGTGGGTCTCTACTATAACGTGATTATCGGCTGGAGTATTTTCTACTTCTTCCAGTCCTTCCAGTATCCTCTGCCATGGAGCGACTGCCCAATTAGGAAGAATGGAACACTTGCTAGTAAGTAACAAAACTTTTTAACAATTGTTGGTTTTCCTTTTTAGTGCAACAGATAACAATCATCCAAATGGTGATACAAGTTTGGACTATCTGTGACTGAATGTTCTGGAGTTATGGGGTAAAAACTGTAAGAATGGTGACAAAGGTCAGTTTCAGTTTGTACAGGAGCCAAAAGTTAAAGTTGCCCCAGTTTTGGTAGAAAGTGATACAAATTATTGGTTGAGCTAATAAATGGATAAATAAATGAATAAATGGAATAGTTTTGACAGTGCTGAATGTTGGCCTCCAAAGTAAAGGTCAAACAAGCTCAACTTCCACTGGATTCTATGACATCACATATGTCAACCTGTAACATAATAATTAAGCATGACACATGGTCCAAACTATTCCTTTTTAGAATTCTGTTAACTCAGTTTGCATCACTTTTTACAAAATTGGACCAACTTTAACTTTTGACCCCTGTACAAACTGAAACTGACCTCTGTCACCATTCTTGCGGTTTTTACCCCATAACTCCAAAGCATTCAGTCACAGATAGTCCAGACTATACCTTTTTGGAATCATTATGATCAAGAGAATAATGTGATATAGTTTTCAATATGATTAGAGCATCTGTTCATTTTGACCCCTGTGTAATTCTTCAGTTCACCCCTACCTGGCTGCCTATTGAAAATTCAGGTGGCTAATCGGTTATTTCAAGAGTAGTTGTGCTTAATTTGATGTTTGTATCACCATTTGCAGGATTCCACTCTAAATATTGTCTTATCTGCTGCACGATTTACACCCATTAAGTCAAAAACATTTGATGCAATGTCAACATTTCTTAGAGGTCACCTTTGAGACCGTTTTGTGATTGTTGCATTGGTACAGACGGTCTGACCTACAACCCTGCTTCCCAATGTGGAGTCCAAGCCCCCCACCCCCCTTAGGGTGGCCCCAGAAATCACAGGGTGTGCCTCTGGTTTTGTCTGCTTTGAGGTTGTCAGAATTAAAAGTTCACATATTAAACATCAAGGGTACATGTACTCACCAGTGAGTCCTCATTAATTTTTTTGGAGGGGTTTGTTTGTTTGTTTTTTATGTTTCTGGACTCATGCAGATTAAATAAAGTCATAATGACACACTTACTTGACAGTCAAAACTAATCTAAAAGATAATTTTCTAATAATAATTTTCCCTTCCTGGCACAGCTCCAGTTCTACCGGTGTACCAAAGTGCTCTCTCTCAGCCCAGCCAGTAAATGTCAGAAGGCATGTTCATGCCTTGCATATTAACTTCATGCGTGACCTTGTTTGGCTCACTTATGTTTGAAGAATTGTGATCCAACAAAGAACTGAAAGCAAACATTGTAGATTGTCTGTCCTCCTGCCTGTGATACCTAACCACCCTTCTATTCCAGTCATCATGTGTTCTGCATTTATCTTATCTTTTTTGTGTGTCTTTCAAACCCATTATCCCCCAAATGAACCTGTCCTCCTCCTGCCACTTGCATTGCATAGTTGTGGAGCCAGAATGCGACAAAAGCTCAGCTACAACCTATTTCTGGTACCGCCAGACTCTGAACACCACCAGCACCATTGCTGAGAGTGGTGGCCTCAACATCAAAATGACACTGTCTCTGCTGGTAGCCTGGATCATCGTCTGCCTCGCTGTCATCAAAGGAATCGCCTCCTCTGGGAAGGTGCTGTAGGGAAGAACAGAGGACACTAAAGTCTGAAGGAGGACCCCTGAATGTGCGTTTGACCTCTTTGTTCTTTTTTCACAGGTGATGTACTTCAGCTCTCTTTTTCCGTATGTGGTGCTGTTCTGTTTTCTTGTGAGGGGTTTAATGCTGAAGGGATCAGTTGATGGAATCGCTCACATGTTCACTCCTAAGGTCAGCTGTCTTCGCCCAGAAACAACCAGTGATCAGGGGCCTCATGTACAAAGTGTGTGTACACACAAAAACATGGCGTATGTCCGTCTCCACGCTAACATTCAGATGTATCAAAAGTGAAATGACAGTGGAAATGTGTGGTGCGGCACGCAAAAATCCTGGCTGGCGTACGCACATTTCAGCAGCTGTTTGTTCCACTGCTGACATGTAGAGGTGATGCTGGAAACCGTTAATAGTGTGAAAACAAGAAATTACCAGAGTGATGTGCACATCAGAGACACACTGATGAACATTTAACACACCCACGTGTTGCAATTATATATGTGGACATAAAAGCATGTGCAAAGTGATGCGTAAAATGGCATTAACAGTGGCTGCGTTAGTGTTGTTAGAAGACCTTGCAAATGGTGCAATCCGATGTGAGTGTGTATTCAGGGAACGTGAGGATTTATTTGCAAATGATAATTGGCTCATAAGCCGATTTCGTGTATCAAGGCCATTGTTACTGGAGTTGTGCGCAAATCTGTGGCTGATCCAGAACACAGTACAGCAAGGAGCCATGGGTTATCTGTGCCCACACAAGTGCTGGGCTTCCTGGTAACAGGGGCATACCAGCGGGAGCTCGCCGATCAGTCAGGAGTGTGCCAGTCACCCTTGCCCAGCTGTGTGGAACGTTATCATCAAAATGTCGTCCAGGTACATCACATTCCAACATTAAATCAAATCAAATCAATTTTATTTATATAGCGCCAAATCACAACAAACAGTTGCCCCAAGGCGCTTTATATTGTGAGGCAAAAGCCATACAATAATTACGGAAAAACCCCAAAGGTCAAAACGACCCCCTGTGAGCAAGCACTTGGCAACAGTGGGAAGGAAAAACTCCCTTTTAACAGGAAGAAACCTCCAGCAGAACCAGGCTCAGGGAGGGGGAAGTCTTCTGCTGGGACTGGTTGGGGCTGAGGGAGAGAACCAGGAAAAAGACATGCTGTGGAAGAGAGCAGAGATCAATTACTAATGATTAAATGCAGAGTGGTGCATACAGAGCAAAAAGAGAAAGAAACACTCAGTGCATCATGGGAACCCCCCAGCAGTCTAAGTCTATAGCAGCATAACTAAGGGATGGTTCAGGGTCACCTGATCCAGCCCTAACTATAAGCTTTAGCAAAAAGGAAAGTTTAAGCCTAATCTTAAAAGTAGAGAGGGTGTCTGTCTCCCTGATCCGAATTGGGAGCTGGTTCCACAGGAGAGGAGCCTGAAAGCTGAAGGCTCTGCCTCCCATTCTACTCTTACAAACCCTAGGAACTACAAGTAAGCCTGCAGTCTGAGAGCGAAGCACTCTATTGGGGTGATATGGTACTATGAGGTCCCTAAGATAAGATGGGACCTGATTATTCAAAACCTTATAAGTAAGAAGAAGAATTTTAAATTCTATTCTAGAATTAACAGGAAGCCAATGAAGAGAGGCCAATATGGGTGAGATATGCTCTCTTCTTCTACAACCCCTGGCAAAAATTATGGAATCACCGGCCTCGGAGGATGTTCATTCAGTTGTTTAATTTTGTAGAAAAAAAGCAGATCACAGACATGACACAAAACTAAAGTCATTTCAAATGGCAACTTTCTGGCTTTAAGAAACACTATAAGAAATCAGGAAAAAAAATTGTGGCAGTCAGTAATGGTTACTTTTTTAGACCAAGCACAGGGAAAAAAAATATGGAATCACTCAATTCTGAGGAAAAAATTATGGAATCATGAAAAACAAAAGAACGCTCCAACACATCACTAGTATTTTGTTGCACCACATCTGGCTTTTATAACAGCTTGCAGTCTCTGAGGCATGGACTTAATGAGTGACAAACAGTACTCTTCATCAATCTGGCTCCAACTTTCTCTGATTGCTGTTGCCAGATCAGCTTTGCAGGTTGGAGCCTTGTCATGGACCATTTTCTTCAACTTCCACCAAAGATTTTCAATTGGATTAAGATCAGGACTATTTGCAGGCCATGACATTGACCCTATGTGTCTTTTTGCAAGGAATGTTTTCACAGTTTTTGCTCTATGGCAAGATGCATTATCATCTTGAAAAATGATTTCATCATCCCAAAACATCCTTTCAATTGATGAAATAAGAAAGGTGTCCAAAATATCAACGTAAACTTGTGCATTTATTGATGATGTAATGACAGCCATCTCCCCAGTGCCTTTACTTGACATGCTGCCCCATATCATCAATGACTGTGGAAATTTACATGTTCTCTTCAGGCAGTCATCTTTATAAATCTCATTGGAACGGCACCAAACAAAAGTTCCAGCATCATCACCTTGCCCAATGCAGATTGGAGATTCATCACTGAATATGACTTTCATCCAGTCATCCACAGTCCACGATTGCTTTTCCTTAGCCCATTGTAACCTTGTTTTTTTCTGTTTAGGTGTTAATGATGGCTTTCGTTTAGCTTTTCTGCATGTAAATCTCATTTCCTTTAGGCGGTTTCTTACAGTTCGGTCACAGACGTTGACTCCAGTTTCCTCCCATTCGTTCCTCATTTGTTTTGTTGTGCATTTTCGATTTTTGAGACATATTGCTTTAAGCTTTCTGTCTTGACGCTTTGATGTCTTCCTTGGTCTACCAGTATGTTTGCGTTTAACAACCTTCTCATGTTGTTTGTATTTGGTCCAGAGTTTAGACACAGCTGACTGTGAACAACCAACATCTTTTGCAACATTGCGTGATGATTTACCCTCTTTTAAGAATTTGATAATCCTCTCCTTTGTTTCAATTGACATATCTCATGTTGGAGCCATGATTCATGTCAGTCCACTTGGTGCAACAGCTCTCCAAGGTGTGATCACTCCGTTTTAGATGCAGACTAACGAGCAGATCTGATTTGATGCAGGTGTTAGTTTTGGGGATGAAAATTTACAGGGTGATTCTATAATTTTTTCCTCAGAATTGAGTGAGTCCATATTTTTTTCCCTCTGCTTGGTCTAAAAAAGTAACCGTTACTGACTGCCACAATTTTTTTTCTTGATTTCTTATAGTGTTTCTTAAAGCCAGAAAGTTGCCATTTGAAATGACTTTAGTTTTGTGTCATGTCTGTGATCTGCTTTTTTTCTACAAAATTAAACAACTGAATGAACATCCTCAGAGGCCGGTGATTCCACAATTTTTGCCAGGGGTTGTAGTCCCTGTCAGTACTCTAGCTGCAGCATTTTGAATTAACTGAAGGCTTTTCAGGGAACTTTTAGGACAACCTGATAATAATGAATTACAATAGTCCAGCCTAGAGGAAATAAATGCATGAATTAGTTTTTTCAGCATCACTCTGAGACAAGACCTTTCTAATTTTAGAGATATTGCGCAAATGCAAAAAAGCAGTCCTACAGTTTAGCTAATTGGTGTGTGTCCTCTGGCTTCATGGATAGATAAAGCTGGGTATCATCTGCTTAACAATGAAAATTTAAGCAATGCTGTCTAATAATACTGCCTAAGGGAAGCATGCATAAAGTGAATAAAATTGGTCCTAGCACAGAACCTTGTGGAACTCCATAATTAAAGCGCAATTTGCAGCGAGAGCCGGTTTCCCTCATGTAATCGGAGCTATTGACTGCACACATAAATGTTGTGTGTTGGGGGGGTGTGGCTGGACGTTTTGGTGTTCTTTTTTTTTCTTTGCTCTCCAGGTGGTATGCAAACTGATTTATTTTCTGTGGAGAAGGTGCTGGCAGAAGAGTCCTTCACCCTCATCAACATGATGTGCAGCACCTGTGGATGGTGCTCACGTGCAACCTTAAAGACTTTCAGCTGAAGCAGATAATGAGATGGCGTTCTGCATTTAAGTCATGTGTGATTCAAGCAGAATTGCCGGGAACTCGACCTTGTGATGTTCGTTTGTGAGACGCTGAGGACCGCGCCTGGGTTTGACACATCGTGCCTGTGAAGGAGGAAGGGTGAGGGACACATGCTGTCAGCACACATCAGAGGTGATTGTTTGACTAATTGTTAATAGTAACTTGGTATTTTGTTACGCAGTATATTTGAACTTTGATGAGAATTGTGCAGCTCGCTTCTCACTGCCGTGGCATGCGGACTGATGATCCTCCACCTGTTGTGAGAAGCTGCTCATTTACATAAAGCTTAAATACAGACCTGAATGTGTTGCTGATAGTGTGTGCCTTTTGAAGGATATTAGTTGTAGCTGCTGACTTACCTCACCTTTTCTATCCTTCGCAGAGAGTCGGTTTGTCGTGTCCACCTGGGGGGTGTTGGCGGTGAACGTGGGTCCAGAAGCGCCGGGCTTCGATCCTTTTGGGCGCTGGAGAGTGTGCCATCCTTCACTCCGCCAGACTGATGCAGCTTTTGTTTGTACACTTTGTTATGCACCAAAGGGTGGAAAAATAAATTGTTTTGTTATTGGAACCGCTTTCTGGTTATTTTAGCACTGGGTTCCGTCAGACGCAGGTCCGCTCCTCAACCCGCGTCGACACATAACACATAAAGGTGCCATCACACAATGAATTTGTTTTTGTTAGTAGGAAACATTTTCATTCCAACAATGTTCACATCATATGTGATGTCCAAATGCATTGGGTTGGGGTGGGAACAGGCAGGCTGGCACAGTGCGTGATGGGTGGCTGCATGGGTAAATAGTTTATTTGTGAAATTGTACCGCACAAAAACCAGCATGGACACATTTGGGCATGTGCACATTCAAATGTTTTTGTTATTACTATTCATGTATTTTCCTTTCCTTGATGGTGAAACTCCAGCTGCAGATTCTTATCAGACCCCCGATTGTCTCCCTGTATTCAGTATTTCTCAATAAACACATGTGTAATGTTATGAATGTCACACACTGTCAGCCGGTGTTCTGGCACACCTAATTTTTTTACTTCAGTGTGTGTGCTGCTCTGAGCTAACTGCGTTTACTGCGTCACACACACGCTCCCACAAACATTTTTCCTGTTTCATGTTTATTCCATTTGCAAGAGTACCAAATAAACTATCTCTGTGTGTCTCCACGTCATGTCCAGTCATCTGAGCTCATACTTGGGATAATTTATTTTCTGTGTTCATGTTGACTGATCTGACAGAGGGGGAGACCAGCTCCCAGGGCCTATTTACATGTATTTGCATATTTACATAGGGGTGTGGATAGGGAGGAGCTTGGTACATCTCGTTCAGTGGGATGTACAAATGGAATATGCTTGGATCCATGTGTACACACACTTTGATACATCTGGATATTTTTGTGCTTATGCCATGTTTCACTAGGAAATCCACACAAGTCTTTGTACATGAGGCTCCAGGTTATGGTATCACAAACTGATCAGGGTCTTTGGTCCTCACAGCTGGAGAAGATGCTGGAGCCCCAGGTGTGGAGGGAGGCCGCCACCCAAGTGTTCTTCGCTCTGGGCTTGGGGTTTGGAGGAGTCATTGCTTTCTCCAGCTACAATAAGATAGATAACAACTGCCACTTTGATGCCGTGCTCGTCTCTTTTATCAACTTCTTTACCTCCATTCTGGCCACACTGGTGGTGTTCGCCGTGCTGGGCTTCAAGGCGAACATCATGAATGAAAAGTGTGTCGCTGAGTAAGTTGTACATGTTCAATGGCCATTTACATGAATTCAGCATAGCTAACTGTGTGATTGTGTTGGAAATGTTACACAATCAAGGATCGCCAATTTCTAAATGAAGATTTAAAAGAATTTTTAAATGTTTGTGTGTAGAGATATGCCTAAATCAGATTTTAAAAATTCAATTACTGCAGAAGCCTGAGGAACAAATCATTGTCATTTCACTAACACGATCCTAAAATTTTGTTTGTCCATTTACTTTTGGTTAATGAAAATGTCATGACCCCATACTACACAATGTGTAACTGCTGCACTGTTCACCTCATTTAAAAGTAAATGCTTTCAAATTAAAGATGAAAATTAGCACTTTGAGGTCAAAATGGGGAGGTGATGGTCTAAAAGTTAAAGTGAGTGGGTTTAAGACGAAATATTCAAATCCTTGTGAAACCAGAAAATCACTAAGGTCCCTTGAGCAAAGTACAGAATTCCCAAGTTGCTCCCAGTGTGAAGTTGAGCACCTTGCATGGTGGCACTGAGATTTAGTGTGAATGTGAGGCATTTTGTAAAGTGCTTTGAGAGTCTGCTTTAGATAGAAATGCAGCTCATTTTCCAACTAAATGCACTGCATAATAATTCTTTACCTTCAATGCAAATATTCTTTGCACAGTTAACAGAGATAATTTTGTATGTGTCCAAATATTTATGGACTTCAGTTTCTGGGTTTTAGCATATGCCATGTTACAGTAGGAAGTCCATGCAAGTCTTTGTACATGAGGCCAATGCCTATCGTCAAAATAACCAGGACTGTCACAGTCCAAACAATCACACCTACTGTAAGCAATCTCACACTGGGGCTTTGCTCAGGTACACTGCTAGTATACTTGTATAATAAACTTGACAGACAGACTCCTTCACATTTTGATAAGCTCTGCTTCACACACAGGATAAGAAAACCAGTAACATATTTGGGTGTTTACTTTGTTTTTTCTGTCCTTGGCAGGAATACTGAGAAAATCCTGGGTTACCTCAACTCAAATGTCCTGAGTCATGATCTCATCCCTCCACATGTGAATTTCTCCCACCTCACAACCACAGACTATGCCGAGATGTACACCGTGATCAAGACGGTAAAAGAGGGCAGTTTCTCCCAGCTCGGGCTCGAGCCGTGTATCCTCGAGGATGAGCTCAACAAAGTGGGTGTTCAGTGATAGGTCCATAATGAAACAGACCATTGGTGGCATGTTTGTTCTGATTCCACTGTGTGGGCCTACTCTCTGCAGGCGGTTCAGGGCACAGGTTTGGCCTTCATAGCCTTCACAGAGGCCATGACACATTTCCCAGGATCCCCGTTCTGGTCGGTTATGTTCTTTTTCATGCTTATTAACCTCGGGCTGGGCAGCATGATTGGAACCATGACTGGCATCACCACACCCGTCCTGGACTCCTACAAAGTCCAGAAGGAGTTATTCACAGGTAAAGGTGTTACTGTTACACTCTTAAGGATTTCAACACATTTGGGTCTGAGAGACGACAAAAGCTCACAGGCAATAAACCCTGCGTTGCACCATTACGTGCACTGGTGACGTGGCTGTTTTCAGTCATTTCCTCATGACAACCGCTTTCACTTTTGTTTTTTCCTGCATTTGGCTTAGTGGGTTGCTGCGTTGTGGCCTTCTTCTGCGGTTTGCTGTTTGTTCAGCGCTCAGGGAATTACTTTGTCACCATGTTTGATGACTACTCCGCCGGTCTGCCCCTCACTGTTGTGGTCATCCTTGAAAATCTGTCAGTTGCGTGGATCTATGGGACAAAGAGGTATGAGTATAGCTGCAGGCCACATGTTTGACAGTGTCAAAAATTCAAAAGGTAAATCCATTTTTTTTCCCCCCTCTGCAGGTTCATGCAGGATCTGGAGGATATGCTGGGCTTCCGGCCATATAAGATCTATTTTTACCTGTGGAACTATATCTCGCCTCTCTGTCTAATCGTGCTCATCTCAGCTACTATCATTGAGATGGCCGTCATTCCACCAGGATACAACGCGTGGGTCCAAGAACTGGTCAGTGTGTGTCTATGGGGCCTGCAGGTTCCCATTTGCCACAAGGTTCAGTTTATAGAAGGATGTAGACACAATCCTAGATACTGCACATACTACAAGCTGCTAACTGCAGACTTTTAGCTTTAATTTCAGCATTTTTACATCTACATGAGGCATGAGTTAAATAGTTTTGGCAATCCTTATATGTGGTCCTGCTTTCATTTATAACTAAGCAGAAACAGTATCGAACAATAATCAGATCAACAATAATTCCTACTCGATGTTGTCATTGGGACATAATTGGAATCTTGTGTTCAAGTGATGCATCACGTTATTGACCTTGTAAGCACAACTGCTCCTAAAGTCATCAGTGGATTTCAATGACACATCACATTGTGTGAAGATCTGAATGAAGGACATTCTAGTCCAACGTTGTCCAATGGTGGTAATTGGATTTTGGAGCTTAGTTTTGCACACACTGGAACTTCACACAAACGTAGCACGCCATGTGAAGATGTGCATGAAGGAAAATAATTCCAGTCAGACATCTGCAATGGTGAGATAACTTTTGCTGTACACACACACACATACACACACATATACATATATATAATATATATATATATGTATATGTAGTTGTAGTCTTACACACCTCTTTGCAGCTTCTCTCCCCCTGCCATCCCCTCATTACCCCATCCCCGTAGAGACGGTGCCTGCTCCCAGACCACCAATAACCAGTAAAAATCTATTTAAGCATAAAAATTCAAAAAGACAAAATAATATAGCACCTTCAACTGCACCACAGACTAAAACAGTTAAATGTAGTCTATTAAACATTAGGTCTCTCTCTTCTAAGTCCCTGTTAGTAAATGATATAATAATTGATCAACATATTGATTTATTCTGCCTTACAGAAACCTGGTTACAGCAGGATGAATATGTTAGTTTAAATGAGTCAACGCCCCCGAGTCCACTAACTGCCAGAATGCTCGTAGCACGGGCCGAGGCGGAGGATTAGCAGCAATCTTCCATTCCAGCTTATTATTAATTAAAAACCCAGACAGAGCTTTAATTCTTGAAGCTTGTCTCTTAGTCTTGTCCATCCAAATTGGAAGTCCCAAAAACCAGTTTTATTTGTTGTTATCTATCGTCCACCTGGTCGTTACCTGTGAGTTTCTCTGTGAATTTTCAGACCTTTTGTCTGACTTAGTGCTTAGCTCAGATAAGATAATTATAGTGAGCGATTTTAACATCACACAGATACTGAGAATGACAGCCTCAACACTGCATTTAATCTATTATTAGACTCAATTGGCTTTGCTCAAAATGTAAATGAGTCCACCCACCACTTTAATCATATCTTAGATCTTGTTCTGACTTATGGTATGGAAATTGAAGACTTAACAGTATTCCCTGAAAACTCCCTTCTGTCTGATCATTTCTTAATACATTTACATTTACTCTGATGGACTACCCAGCAGTGGGGGAATAAGTTTCATTACACTAGAAGTCTTTTAGAAAGTGCTGTACTAGGTTTAAGGATATGATTCCTTCTTTATGTTCTCTAATGCCATATACCAACACAGTGCAGAGTAGCTACCTAACTCTGTAAGTGAGATAGAGTATCTCGTCAATAGTTTTACATCCTCATTGAAGACAACTTTGGATGCTGTAGCTCCTCTGAAAAAGAGTGCTTTAAATCAGAAGTGCCTGACTCTGTGGTATAACTCACAAACTCGCAGCTTAAAGCAGATAACCCGTAAGTTGGAGAGGAAATGGCGTCTCACTAATTTAGAAAATCTTCACTTAGCCTGGAAAAAGAGTCTGTTGCTCTATAAAAAAAGCCCGTAAAGCTAGGACATCTTACTACTCCATCACTAATTGAAGAAATAAGAACAACCCCAGGTTTCTTTTCAGCACTGTAGCCAGGCTGACAAAGAGTCAGAGCTCTATTGAGCCGAGTATTCCTTTAACTTTAACTAGTAATGACTTCATGACTTTCTTTGCTAATAAAATTTTAACTATTAGAGAAAAAATTACTCATAACCATCCCAAAGATGTATCGTTATCTTTGGCTGCTTTCAGTGATGCCGGTATTTGGTTAGACTCTTTCTCTCCGATTGTTCTGTCTGAGTTATTTTCATTAGTTACTTCATCCAAACCATCAACATGTCTATTAGACCCCATTCCTACCAGGCTGCTCAAGGAAGCCCTACCATTAATTCATGCTTCGATCTTAAATATGATCAATCTATCTTTATTAGTTGGCTATGTACCACAGGCTTTTAAGGTGGCAGTAATTAAACCATTACTTAAAAAGCCATCACTTGACCCAGCTATCTTAGCTAATTATAGGCCAATCTCCAACCTTCCTTTTCTCTCCAAAATTCTTGAAAGGGTAGTTGTAAAACAGCTAACTGATCATCTGCAGAGGAATGGTCTATTTGAAGAGTTCAGTCAGGTTTTAGAATTCATCATAGTACAGAAACAGCATTAGTGAAGGTTACAAATTATCTTCTTATGGCCTCAGACAGTGGACTCATCTCTGTGCTTGTTCTGTTAGACCTCAGTGCTGCTTTTGATACTGTTGACCATAAAATTTTATTACAGAGATTAGAGCATGCCATAGGTATTAAAGGCACTGCGCTGCGGTGGTTTGAATCATATTTATCTAATAGATTACAATTTGTTCATGTAAAAGGGGAATCTTCTTCACAGACTAAGGTTAATTATGGAGTTCCACAAGGTTCTGTGCTAGGACCAATTTTATTCACTTTATACATGTTTCCCTTAGGCAGTATTATTAGACGGCATTGCTTAAATTTTCAGATGATACCCAGCTTTATCTATCCATGAAGCCAGAGAAATCTTGGAGTCATTTTTGATCAGGATATGTCATTCAATGCGCATATTAAACAAATATGTAGGACTGCTTTTTTGCATTTGCGCATTTATTTCCTCTAGGCTGGACTATTGTAATTCATTATTATCAGGTTGTCCTAAAAGTTCCCTGAAAAGCCTTCAGTTAATTCAAAATGCTGCAGCTAGAGTACTAACAGGGACTAGAAGGAGAGAGTATATCTCACCCATATTGGCCTCTCTTCATTGGCTTCCTGTTAATTCTAGAATAGAATTTAAAATTCTTCTTCTTACTTATAAGGTTTTGAATAATCAGGTCCCATCTTATCTTAGGGACCTCATAGTACCATATCACCCGCCAATAGAGCGCTTCGCTCTCAGACTGCAGGCTTACTTGTAGTTCCTAGGGTTTGTAAGAGTAGAATGGGAGGCAGAGCCTTCAGCTTTCAGGCTCCTCTCCTGTGGAACCAGCTCCCAATTCAGATCAGGGAGACAGACACCCTCTCTACTTTTAAGATTAGGCTTAAAACTTTCCTTTTTGCTAAAGCTTATAGTTAAGGCGGGATCAGGTGACTCTGAACCATCCCTTAGTTATGCTGCTATTAGACTTAGACTGCTGGGGGGTTCCCATGATGCACTGAGTGTTCTTTCCTCCTTTTGCTCTTATGCACCACTCTGCATTTAATCATTAGTGATTGATCTCTGCCACCCCTCCATCAGCATGTCCTTTTTCCTTGTTCTCTCCCTCAGCCCCAACCAGTCCCAGCAGAAGACGGCCCCTCCCTGAGCCTGGTTCTGCTGGAGGTTTTCTTCCTGTTAAAGGGAGTTTTCCTTCCCACTGTGTGCCAGTGCTTGCTCACAGGGGGGCCGTTTGACCGTTGGGGTTTTTCCGTAATTATTGTATGGCCTTGCCTTACAATTAAGAGCGCCTTGGGGCAACTGTTTGTTGTGATTTGGCGCTATATAATAAAATTGATTTGATTTGATATACATGCAGGACCATTTCTCATTCTGCAAAATAATATTTCTTTAAGATGTAATAGTCCAATTTTAAGAATATTTTGTTATTTATTAAGTCAAGACACCACCGCAATCATGAAAACAAAGCCATGGGTGGTTTGATTCAAAATGTGATTTATTTTTGTTAAATGGGAGCATGCCATCATGTCCACATAGGGACGCCCACTTTATTGTTACATGACCATTATAATTATGCTTACTTTCCATATTTTGTACATCTGGCTGAGGTCTTATTTGGTCTATGGAACATACTGAGGAGCTCAAGAATTCAAAAAGCCAGAGCCTGTATTCACAAAGCATCCTAAGGCTAAAAGTAGCTCTTAAGTAACGTCATTCTAAGAAAAATCTTAGAATTCTTAGAATTTTCCCTTGGTAAGATAGACAAGTTATTCACAAAGCAGAGTGTCTTAAACAGACAACACGGCAGAAAGACAGAGAGGAAGGAGAGACATTCTCCATACGTTGAATGGCAGTGATTCAGTGACACGTCACATTACCGGTTGGATTGTGTAGAGATAATGTTTGTGGTTGACCTCATCAGGAATAAGCTTACTTTTTCCAGCCAGTGTCGTAACGCAATAACGTCTGAGATGGTCATCACAACATTGTGATACCTAGCTGGCTATGGGAAAATGTAAATTCTATAACATTCATACAATTATTAATATCAAAGTAAGTAATGTCAGCAAGTTGCAATCTCCGCTCACACTTTGGATTACAGCACGTACCAGCACTTCTCACACTCACCGCTTGTGTGCAACAACCAGCATGGAGAGTAAACATAACAATAAGCTAATCATTATAATAATCAGCATGTGAATGAGGTACGTTCAAACATTTTGAAGCTGTGTAACAATTCATTTAATTTTGCTGAGTTTTATCATCATGACATTCAATTATTTTCACGATTACACATTTCTTAATACAGTTAAGGTTATATGATTGGTTGATTTTACTGTCCATTCATAACTACAAGCGCAGAGTGCATTTGTTTGTTTTTTCTCTTTCCCTTTTTGTGGCAACTAATCACAGCTTTTAGAAGACTGCATCATACCTAGCAACAAGGTCAACCCCGCCGCCTCACAAAGATAAAAGTTTCTGTCCACTCCTTGCTCAGAGTTGCTCTCAGACACCTCCTGGATCACTCTTAGCCTAAATATTTCTTTAGGCTAAGTTGGGAGCTCTCTGAGAGAACTCTGAGAATCTGTGAATACGGGCCCTGGTAGACAATGTATAACAAGTGTGGATGACAGAAGAATCATTCTGCTAGATAGTCACTTAGCCAGATCAAGAACACCCATAGGTAGGTAGATGTGTCTTTATTAAAGTAAATACAGTGTTTAACACAATATGTAAATCATTAACAAACTTCAAAAACAGAAAAGGCCAGATTAGAGTTTGCCATGAATGCTGCGGACAGGCATAGATGAACATGCACCATAGCAATGAAGAGAGAAGTATGTACATACAAGTACATGCAACCCAACCTCTAAAATAAGTTGGAGGTAGTGTGTTGTGTATGAAGATTAAGAATCCTGAATAATAATACAATAACATGCTTTTGGAGGAAAAATGCATACCGCCCTCCAAAAGCATGTTATTGTATTATTATCACTTTTTACTGAGATACACAACACTAACGCGTACATAAAAAGTTGCCTCACTTAACTTTTGTTGTGCTCTCCAAATTCGGCAGTGCGTCCTCTTCAAGCTGGCTGCTTTAGCTGCTGTTCATTGTCATACTATCCATGAAAAAATCATCCGGAATATCCATATTGGGACCAAAACCACTTCTCGCCTTTTCATCTTTTCCTCTGCGGACAGTTTTTTTTTTTTCCTTCTGCGGACAGTTTTTTTTTTTTTTTCCTTCTGCGGACAGTTCTTGGGCTGCGCACTATGATGTCATTGTTTACGCACAGTGGGCGGTATAGCCAGATAGCGTCGACGTAAATCTACGATACCGGCCTAGCAACGCCCCGGTAAAGTGATAATAATGTCCAATATTGGCATCGTCAGAGGTTTGCTTTGTTACAATGAATGACAAATAAAGTATCTGTATCTCTGTATCTGTAAAGGGCCACTTTCTGTTTAAGAACATGTCATTGTATTGTATTAATTTCACTCAGCTTCCTCATGAGATTCTAACTGTATGTGCAGGCACAGGAGCGCTTCCAGAGTTACCCTCCCTGGGCATTGGCCATGTGCTTTGCTCTCATTGTAGTGGCCATGCTTCCTCTGCCTCTAGTCTTTTTCGCCCGTCACTTCAGTCTGATGTCAGATGGCTCCAACAAGCTGTCAGTCGCCTACCGTAAAACCATGATGAAGGACATTTCCAGTCTGGAAGAGCAGGATGAGGCCAAATTCATCCTTGGTGCTAAACCTGGTAATCAACCCATGCTGGCACGAACAGCTTACCTGAGCACCGGAGGGATCAAACCACTAGACACCAACTCCCTATCACCAAACAGCTGCTATGGAACAAACTACCAGAACGCTGCCATGAGCCCCACCACGCCAACCTCACCGGTCACCCCAGAGTCTGACTCTTGACTGCTGTTCCACTAATCTGATATCCAGGCCTGTAGCACAGTTTACCTAATTATTACCCACAAAGTCTCCACCAGGGGTCACTGTAGTGCAGAGAAACCCTCCCATTGCTCTCCTAACTGCAAAGACTGTGCAACACCCCCAAACCCCCTATGTATCTGAGAATATGCTTTTCTGTAGCTGCCTAAGAAGGCATCCAAAGTGTTTCCCAGTGTCTGGCTACAGAGGAACAGAAGAAATACAAGATTCACTTTGAAATTCAGATAAGATGGACAGTGACACACTGTACACTGATGAGCCTCACTGCTCTGTATTTAACATTATTACCAGTTTTTGTGATGAAAATCTGTGATCTGCTTTACTTTGCCTTAGTATAAGTGATTCTCAGCAGGCATAACTTCACACCCCTGATACAATACACATCCTGATTTGCACACCGCAGGGAATTTAAATGAATGTAAGAAATCAGTGTGTAGGTGAACATAATGAGAACCACAGCTTCTCACTCAGTGTGGTGGTGCAGAGATCCAACATGAATGCGAGTTGACATTTTATAGGTTTAAAGCCATGCACCGCTTGTGTTGTTGCCCTCTGCAACACTCCTCTGTACTCTGAAAGCAATAGTCTGTAGACACTGAATGAATTCTTTAGTTTTTAGGTGTTACACAGTGAATTAATTTTATACCGCTGATCCTGCACCACTGTTCAATTACAAGTCAACACAGATGCACTACATGAGAAAATACTGATACTGATTCCATTTTTAATCAAATGTGACTACAGCTGCACATGAAATTGTACTCCCTTTTGCTTGCACATACAAACAAATATTTCTCATTCAAAATCAACCTATGCTGTAGGGGAAACTGGAGCACAGTGGATCAGAAATGTTGTTTTGTGGCAGCATAAACACATTATGCATAGGTTTAGGTCATTCTATTGTGGATTGAATACAGCAAGTTATTGTTTATAAGGCTGTGTTATTTATTTCTCCCCAAGTGTAATTTACAGGTGTTTAAAATCGATTTTAAAATTTTTGGTTCACTGTGCCCCAGACACTAATTCATGGGGCCTAGTGAATCAACTTAGAATATAATGAAAAATCACATGATGATAAAGATTTTTTCTAAATTATTAAATATATGCTGATGCATATACAAACTATAATCCAGCAAACCAGCTATGTAATGTGTGAGTGTCTTATATAGTGATATAAGTCCTTTACAGACTATTATACAACCCCAATTCCAGTGAAGTTGGGACGGTGTGTAAAATGTAAATAAAAAGAGAATACAATGATTTGCAAATCCTCTTCAACCTATATTCATTTGAATACACCACAAAGACAAGATATTTAATGTTCAAACTGATAAACTTTATTGTTTTTGTGCAAATGTTTGCTCATTTTGAAATGGATGTCTGCAACACATTTCAAAAAAGCTGGGACAGTGGTATGTTTACCACTGTGTTACATCACCTTTCCTTCTAACAACACTCAATAAGCGTTTGGAACTGAGGACACTAATTGTTGAAGCTTTGTAGGTGGAATTCTTTCCCATTTTTGCTTGATGTATGACTTCAGTTGTTCAAATGTCTGAGTTCTCTGTTGTCGTATTTTGCCCTTCATAATGCGCCACATTTTCAATGGGCGACAGGTCTGGACTGCAGGCAGGCCAGTCTAGTACCCGCACTCTTTTGCTACAAAGCCACGCTGTTGTTAACACGTGCAGAATGTGGCTTGGCATTGTCTTGCTGAAATAAGCAGGGACGTCCCTGAATAAGACGTTGCTTGGATGACAACATGTGTTGCTCCAAACCTGGATGTACCTTTCAGCATTGATGGTGCCATCACAGATGTGTAAGTTGCCCATGCCATGGGCACTATGTTGCACACTGTTTACTGACAATGGTTTTCTGAAGTTTTCCTGAGCCCATGCGGTAAGATCCTTTACACAATTATGTTGGTTTTTAATGCAGTGCCGCCTGAGGGATCGAAGGTCACGGGCATTCAATGTTGGTTTCGGTCTTGCCGCTTATGTGTAGAACGCTCTCCAGATTCTCTGAATCTTCTGATTATATTATGGACTGTAGATAATAGAATCCATAAATTCCTTGCAGTTGAACGTTGAGAAACATTGTTCGTAAACTGTATTTTCATGCAGTTGTTCCCAAAGTGGTGATCCTCACCCCATCTTTGCTTGTGAACAGCTGAGCCTTTTGGGGATGCGCTTTTATACCCAATCATGACACTCACCTGTTTCAAATTAGGTGTTCTTTGAGCATTCATCAACTTTCCCTGTCTTTTGTTGCCCCATCCCAACTTTTTTGAAACATGTTGCAGGCATCCATTTCAAATCCATTTCAAATTGAGCAAATATTTGCACAAAAACAACAACGTTTATCAGTTTGAACATTAAACATGTCTTTGTGGTGTATTCAATTGAATATAGGTTGAAGAGGATTTGCAAATCATTGTATTCTGTTTTTATTTACATTTTACACAACGTCCCAACTTCAGTGGAATTGGGGTTGTAAATACAGCTGTCATCATTTTTGTTCAAACGTGAAAACAGTTGTTTATATACACAAATTATAGAAATAATTCATGGAAAAATAAATGTACGTATAAGCTTCAACAAGTAATATTTGTCATTCACTTGATACTGGGGCCTTAGTAAATCACTTTCTAGACTGATTCGCTGTGCCATGGGTGCATGTGACACACAGGAGTCATGTTATCAAATAGCTGATAGTCTGGAGAAGACATAACACATGCTCATCAGCTGGACGGGTTAGTCTTCTAACTAATAAACATTTTTTGGGCCACCTTTCCTCTGTTGTGAGAAATAAATACAGACACTGACATCCACAAAATTTACTTGTGATAGGAAAAAAAAAACTGACTTCACTTGCCACGTAGTTTTACCCTTAATGTATCCAAAACAAAACACTAATTTATAAGGGGGATGTATTTATGCATAAAAATATGGCATAGCTGCTGCAAATATATATGTAGTTCTGCAGATATAGCTACTGATTCACCATGCTCCGGTTTCCCAAACTTTGTAATAATGTTCAAGTTCAGGGGTGGCCAAGTTCGGTCCTCGAGAGCCACCTTCCTGACACTCTTAGTTGTCTCCCTGCTCCAACACACCTGAATCCAATGAAAGACTTGTTAGCAGACTTTTAATGATAACAAGTCTTTCATTGGATTCAGGTGTGTTGGAGCAGGGAGACAACTAAGAGTGTCAGGAAGGTGGCTCTCGAGGACCAAACTTGGCCACCCCTGATCTAGTTCATTATAGAAAAAGATCCAACATTATACTGTATTTATAATATTAGTTTTTCTTGTCTGGAAAAGACTCCATTGTCATCCATCTCTTTTACATTGTGCTGTCGGTATTCATTAATTTCCGTTTCTCCACCAAAGAGTGAAACATTAGCGAGAAAACACTTTAAAGTTACACATTTTCATTAGATACAGTTAAGTACATAAGCCTTTGGACAGTGACAATTTGTGTTATTTTGCCGCTGTACACCACCACAGTGGAGCTGAAATAAAAATCAATTTAAGTTTACTTTTGTTTGTGGGATTATATAAAAATTTCACATAACCCATTTAGGAATTCCATCAGGACTAAAACCTCATGACACAAAAACAGCTTCATTCCACCCGCAGCTAGACTAATAAATAACGCCAGAGACCCCCATTTACCCTGCCTCCCTCTCCCACAAAGTACAGATTGATCATCCCTGCTCTTAAAGGTTCTGTAAATCTGCATGCCTTTGCACAGCCCCATTCCACTAAGTTATATTTATTTGACAGTGAACATAATTTTGACCATTTGTCTATTTGACTCCTTTACTTCTTACAGAAGTATTTTTTTCCTTTTTATTTGTATTGTTGTTCATGCACCAATGACGCCAAATCAAATTCCTTGTATGTGAGAACTTACTTGGCAATAAATGTGATTCAGATTCTGACATGATTTGAACTTTGATTGTTCATCAGTCATTAAGAAATACAAACCATCTGGCTACTTTATAGTCAATCTGTCTGTAGCAGGCAGTCCCAAAACAACAAAAATCGTGTTGCCATCCAAATATTTATGAACACGTCTGTGTGGAGAGAGCAGAAATGCATAGTTTCTTCTTTCACCCTCACAGGAGTGAAATAGGTAGTTAATGCACACAAATTTTCACATGACTGTAAAATGTCCAAGCACACAATGAATAAGTAAAAAACACTTTTGCTGCATACTGGAGCACAAACTGTAATGCACAATCTTTGCAATTGTAGATAAATCAGCTCTGGGGTCATATAATTGTGAAAGTTCAAAAAGTAAATGTACTTTAGGGTGTAAATGGAAACACAATGAACAGCAGTTACTAATTATGTCTGAATAATAAATGAATATCACACACACACAATGTTCATCCACTGTATGCACACTGTTTATATGTACTTTTACAAATACTGTCTACAAGTTTAAATTGCACACATTTAAGTTCATATTCTGGTAAATGTTTCAGAGTATGATGACCTAAATTCTACTGATGAACATCAAAGATTTAACTTGTAAATGTAACATATGCAGTATATCTATATTTTTATCTTATGTAATGTTTACTTACTTATTAATAACTTTATTTAAATTTTATATTAAATCTATTTTGTAGTTTCTGCAGCAAAACTATATTGCGAAAATGAAAAATTGTGAAGACAAATATGTGATTTTTGTGTGATGTATTAAGCAACTGGTGAGTTCTGGAAGCGAGGTCTTTGTCAGTCCCCAAATTAGATTTTGTAGCCTTTTTGTTTTTCAAACACACTGACAGTTTTGCTCCAACTTTCCCTGTCAGAGTTTTCCATATATGAAGCAATATGATATACTAACACAGATTATTCAGAGGATTAATTTCATCCCCTTCTGCAAATTTAAACAAATTGATTGTGGTCAATTTCACAAAAATGTTTTAAAATTCATTGTAAAAAATTCACTGCCAAAACTGAAGTGTGTCTGCCCATGTTATGAAACACCAGCGCATTAAGGTGGTATTTTTGCATTACACATTAATTTTCACACTAATCATTTAGAACAAACCACAGCTGAGGCTGACAAAATAAAGGTTACACTGAAGACTGTTAAATCTGACAGGAAAGAACTGAGCCAGACACGTTCAAGAGGCACAAAACCTCTAAATTTGGGTCTGAATGAGTCTTTTAGTGGCGTTGCTCTCAGGACAAATGTTTATGCCCTATTGTTGTTGGTGTTGATATTGTTTTATTCTGTTTGATTTAGTCTCATTTATGCATTATGTAGGAAAATCTCTTTTATGTCAAAGACTGTAAATATTCTTGTGTAATCAAACTGATGATAGGTTTTATTCATGTGAAGCATATCATTGTCTTAAAATGTCTACACAGCTGTTTAAGCAGTAAATGTAACAGAATGATGAATGTGATTCACTTTTTCCACTAGGACTGCAAGGGGGAAAAAACTTTTGTTTGTACATAACAGTAAATACATAATCTGTGTCAAAGCAATATCAAGCTAGAGTCAGATAATAGCAGTGACTAAGAACTTTCCCTTGTGTATATAAAGGATAAATGATTTTTCCCTACAAGTGTTAGTGTATATATTCCTGTGTATGCAAGAATGAACACATTTTAAGCACTGTCAGTACTGGACACATATTTACTAATGGAATTGTCCCCTGCCCTTTTGGTTGTAAGATGTTAAAGAAAAAAAAGTTGTAAACATAACCAAAAAGAATACTAATAAAGCGTGGACTAGCTGCAGAGGTACTTTGGATCTTTCCTGTTCTGAAATGGTGGGTGGCACGCAGGACCCAAGGTGGTTTCATAGGTGGATGAAGTAATGTGCGGCAGCAGCACATGTTCCCAGAACTGACCTAAAATGATTCACAGCTACAAGCTTTATGGAATTGTTAAAAAAAACTAGAAATAATTGGCAGAGTAGTGCTTTAATTTGGCCCTTTTGACCAATGCTGTCCATAGACTCAAGTCAGGACAAGTATGGGAGCACATGTTGGAGCAGACCTTTTACTACAGTATCACACAACTGTAAACCCAAAACATCAACATCAAATTGTTTAACAATTTACCTCAGTCACACCCCACGCGTCCGTTGATTAGAGAGGAAAAGATGACCAGGACTCAGTCCAGTTCTCAGACTGACCTCGCCTTTAATACAGATAATGAGCCAAAGCAACAATAACAGAGTCTCTGGGTTCACACTTAGTTTGCCCTAGCAATCAGGCTCTGAGTAGGAACCCCGTCAACCTCTCCCTGAACCCAGGGAGAGGTTACCGTCTGAGTTTCTGTCTAAACATTGTGTCACAACACTAAGATGTTGTATTCTTTTTTAATTGGTCCACTTCTCATTCTGCATGCAGTGCAGTCTTGTTTCTTCTTGTATCCCAGCGCTGATCATGACCTAGGAAATATCATACAACCCCCCCCCCCATCCTGATTGAGCTGCTCGTGTCACCCCTGCCTCAATGAGAAAAACAACTTGACTTTGTATCCTGATTGCCCGATAAGACAAACAAACTTGGCCTTGTCTCAGTTACATGAATCATCAGAAAAATAGAAAACAGCATTTTTTTAGCAAGCAAAGGCACAGTGGTTTTATTCAGGTCACAATAGAAAGACAAGCTAGCATAAGAAAAAGAAAATGTAACTAACAAAGAATAAACTCACCATAATATTTTTACACACGCACTGGTGCCATGTTTCACTGCATCCACATCCACCAAATCACTGATCCAGCCCTCGTCCTAGATGGCAACCATCCATGGAGACAATTGGTCCCTACCCACCTCTCAAAAGTAACCATCCATCTGTCGCAGCCTGGTGAAATTTGGGCATGCCCTTGGCCTTCTCCAGCTGCTGAGGTCCTCAACAGCGAGGCACCAGTATTCTGGACCATGACCAGAAAAAATGTGACAAATAGCAAATTTTCATTGTTGATGCTCCCTTACCATGCAAGTGATACTCCCCGTCTGAGTCTCCCTAGGTAAACCACCTGTTTGACACAAAGTTAGTCCAGCAGTAGTCAAGGAATCTCTGAACAGACCTGGGGCCTCATGTACAAAGCGTGCATATGCACAAAAACGTGGTGTACGTCAGTCTCCAAACTAATGTTCAGATGTATCAAAAGTGAAATGACCATGGAAATATGCGGTGCGTCACGCAAAAATCCTGGCTGGCATACACTGAAAAAAGTGAAACACGGTGCACTTCATTCAAAGTACTTATTGGTCTAATGGAAAATTGTGGTTTCCAGTTTAAATCTTCTGGAATCACTTTACAAAATCATAAATATACATTGTGAGAAACTAAAAAAAATTAGCTGTAATAAATTACATCAATTTTTTTAAGTTAATCCAAAGTAGCATTTTTTTTCAGTGTACGCACGTTTCTACAGCTATTGTTCCACTGCCAACACATAGAGGTGATGCTGGGAAACTGTTAATATTGTGAAAAGAAGAGGTCATCAGAGTGATGTGCACATCAGAGACACACTGATGAACAATTAACACACCCACATGTTTGTAATTATATGTATGGACATAAAAGCATGTGCAAAGTGATATATAAAATCCCATTAACAATGGCTGCGTTAGTGTTGTTTGAGGACCTTGCAAATGGTGCACTCTAATGTGAGTGTGTATTCAGGGTATGTGAGGGTTTACATGCAAATGACAATGATTGGCTCATAAGCTGATTTCAATTACCAAAACCACTGTTACTGGAATTTCGTCCAGAACACAGCTGGCTGAGAGCGCAATACGGTGAGGAGTCAGGGGTCGCCTGTGCCCACACAGGTGCCGACCACGGTGGGCTTCCTGGCAACAGGGGCATTCCAGTGTGAGCTCGTGATCGGTCAGGAGTGTGCCAGTCAACCTTGCGCCAAGCCATGTGTGGGATGGAGTCATCCGAATATCATCCGGGTACATCACATGCCAACATGAAAGCACAATTTGCAGCGAGAGCCGGTTTCTCTAATGTAATCGGAGCTATTGACTGCACACACATTGCTATAAATGGACCATCACCTGAATTTGTTTTCATTATTAGGAAACATTTTCAATGTTCAAACCATATGTGATGCGCAAATGCATTGGTTGGGTTGGGAATGGGCTAGAAGCTGGCACGGTGCATGATGGATGGCTGCATGCATAAATACTTTATTCGCAGTGCTGCCATAGTTACATACTTTGAAAAAGTAATTATGGAATACTGATTACTCCTTGAAAAAGTAACATAGTTACTTTACTGATTACTCAATTTTAAAAGTAACTAAGTTAAAAGTTACTAGTTACTTTATGAGTTACTTTCAAGAGATGCCAACAACACCGCCCTGCCAGATCAACATGAAAATGATAACCCATTTTGCCAAAACTCACTTTATAGTCACCCTTTCTTGACTTCAATGAACATAAATACTTGTTTTACAAAAATAAAATGAAGACATCTTTCTTGACCCCATATTTAACTGCTGATAGCACTAACGGTAAAACTTACAATTTCTACCAAGATCATTTATAAATGTAACTATTAAATTCTTTCTAGCATTTTTCTAACATTTAAATTCTTTCAAAACATTTTAGTTGTTGAAATGATTATTATTAATATTATCATTGTAAGTAGTATTAGTAGTAGTAATAGCATGAAAAAATGTCTTCAAAAGTGGACCTTTAATCTAGGGCTGTTGTGGGGAGCCATGTCTCCTGCCCACGGCTCCTTCCCATGTGGAATCACCCCTGATTTGCTGTTTGAGCAGAAGAATGCATGTTTATTTATGCAGAAAACACGGCCAGATTGACAGGTAAGTCTTATCAGCATTTTGAATGAATGAATGAGTTAGTGAGTTTATTCAGCATGCACACAAAAATACAAAAAAAATCTCTTACTAACAAAAAAAAAAAAAAAACAGAAGAAAATACAGCAATCACTCATAAACCATTTTCCAGTTGGGTGAGGCTGAAAGGGTGTGGGCTGAAGCAAAAGCTCATAAATGCCCACCCCTTACCAGTTAATATACACATTTAGATACAAATCAAAAATTAAAATCAAATTTATTAATTTATATAGCACCAATTCACGATGAAATCGTCTCAAGGCGCTTCACACAAAATAAAAAAAAAAACTGAATTAAAATTTTAAAACACAATAAAAAGACGACCATAAAAGAATACAAGAATAAAAACACATAACACAAATGATAAAACAGGGAAAACAAATGAGTCTTTAAACGTGACTTAAAAGTCTCCACAGTATCCGACTGCCGAATGTGTGCCGGGAGATTGTTCCACAGAGATGGGGCATGATAGGAGAAAGCTCTGTGACCGGCAGGCTTTTTATTCACCCTGGGAACACATAAAAGTCCTGCACCCTGAGAATGCAGGGCCCGAGCCGGTACATAGGGGCTTACCAGGTCAGCCAGATAGGGAGGTGCAAGTCCATGAACAATTTTATAAACTAATAACAGTACTTTAAAATCCGATCTTGCAGCAACTGGAAGCCAGTGCAGGGACACCAAAATGGGCGTATGTGGTCAAACTTTCTGCTTTGTGTCAAAAGTCTGGCAGCAGCATTTTGAACCAGTTGAAGACCCCTAATCCTGGACTGCGGTAAGCCAGAAAATAGAGCATTACAATGGTGCAATCTAGAAGAGACAAATGCATGAATCAAAGTCTCAGCATCAGCCGTAGACAGGATGGGATGAATCTTCACTATATTTCGTAAATGGAAGAAAGCAGTCCTCGTAATGTCTCTAATGTGGAGATCAAAGGACACCATAGGATCAAAAATTACTCCAAGGTTCCTCACTTTATCCGTATGATGTATAACACACGAACCTAAGCTAAGTGCTAGCTGATCAAATTGATGCTGATACCTCGCTGGACCAAGAACCATAACTTCATTCTTATCAGAATTTAAAAGTAGGAAGTTACTAGACATCCAACGTCTTACTGATGCAAGGCAATCTTCCAAAGATTTTATGTGAATGAGATTACCAACAGTTATTGGCATGTACAATTGAGTGTCTTCAGCATAGCAATGAAAGGGAATCCCAAAGTGCCGCAGTATATTCCCAAGGGGTGCTACATAAAGGGAAAACAGCAGACGGCCTAAAATGGATCCCTGCAGAACCCCAAACTTCATGTCCCTACGATCAGAGGAGGTGCCATTACACAATACACAGTAAGAACGACTGGACAGGTATGACGTCAACCATGCAAGAGCAGTTCCAGTAATCCCAAAGTGATTCTTCAGCCTATTGAGTAAAATATGATGATCCACAGTATCAAACGCAGCACTAAGATCCAGCAGCACCAAGACTGTAGTGGTATATGAGTCCATTGCTCGCAAAAGGTCATTCACTACTTTAGTAAGTGCTGTCTCTGTGGAGTGATAGTTTCTAAAAGCAGACTGCAGTGGCTCAAAAAGATTATTCTCAGTAAGGTAGTCCACGAGCTGTCGCAAAACCACTTTTTCCAGGATTTTAGAACAAAATGATAGATTTGATATCGGCCTATAATTTTTCAATACACTAGGGTCGAGATTGGATTTCTGAAGTAATGGTTTAATCATTGCAGACTTGAAACATTTAGGAACAGATCCAGAAGTTAATGAGAGATTTATAATTTCCAGCACAGTCGGCCCAAGAATGGGCCAGAGGTCTTTAAACAGTTTTGTTGGTATAGGATCAAATAAACACGTTGTGCTTTTAGTAGACATCACGAGCTTCGTCAGCGCGCCTAGCGAGATACCATCAAAATCTGTAAATCTGGGTAACATCTCAGTGGGTGGATCCACCTCCATAGCAGTATGCGATGGTTGGACCAAGCCTGCTGAGATATGCTCAACCTAATATCCTCAATTTTCTTCTTGAAATAGTCCAAGAAGTCCTGTGCTGAAAAGGGAGAGTGAATAACAGCTGGCCGTTCATGAATGAGAAAAGCTACAGTTTCAAACAAAAACTTTGAGTTATACTTTTTTTTTTGTGATCAAATCAGAATAATAGGCATGCTTTGTAGCCAGTCGTGCATGCTTATAATGTAAGACAGCATCACGCCATGCAAGGTGGAAGACCTCTAATTTAGAACTACACCATTTCCATTCCAAACCTCGAGCCTTCTGCCTAAGGTCACGCAAGTAACCATTGAACCAAGGTGACTGCACCTTGGGAAGGCGTGGACTTAAAAGAGGAGGTGCAACCTTATCCAGTGTAGCCTTGAATTCAGTGTAGTGCTGAATTCAAGCCATCCGCAAGACTATCCACTGACTGAATATTCTCCAAACCTGAAGCCAAAATTTCAGGCAGTCTGGCTTCGAGTTCAGTCATAGTTGAGGGATTAATGCGTCGCCGCAGAGATAGACAAGGCTTTCGGTCCACTAAACGCGGCAACATAAATGCACACCTAATAAATGAGTGGTCAGAGACCACAGAGGCAAGAGGCAAAATGTCAATGTTCGTGACAGCAAGGCCACGTGTGAGAACCAAATCAAGGGTATTTCCACTAATGTGCGTTGAATCCTGAACACATTGCTGGAATCCCAACGCATCCACAAGTTCCATAAATGACTTGCAAAGCGGATCAGAGAGCTTATTTATATGAATGTTAAAGTCACCAATAATCAAAATGTTGTCCGCATTAGCTGACAGGCATTAGCTGACAGGCATTAGCTGACAGGCACCGAATTCATCTAAGAATTCAGAATATGGGCCAGGAGGCCTATACACAGTGACAAAATAGCATGACTGATTTCCATACTTCTGACCCTGACAATATGTAGCATCATGGGCAGAGCGGAGAGTCAGATGATCAAACGAATTATATTTATGACCCCCAACAGTCAATAAGGTAAACCTGGATTTATAAATAAAAGCGACACCCCCGCCTTGCTTCGCACCACGAGACATGTACTAAATGTGTACCCTGGTGGGCAGGCCTCATTCAGAGGAACAACAGCTGTGGGTTTGAGCCAGGTTTCACATAACCCAATCATGTCCAAGTGATGATCCATAATTAGATCGTTGATCAACAGGGATTTTGAGGACAGTGATCTGATGTTAATGAGACCCAAACTGAAGACTTCTGTCGGTTTGACAGACTGACATCTTTGAATAGGCCTGAGTATCTTAAAATCCACTCCACGTTTTCCATCCAGCGCCCGGAGAGTGTCAGAAACCCTTGTCATCACATCAGGACTACAAGTCCCAGAAGCTGCAGCGCTCTGATGACGTGGGCGCCGAGCGCCAATGCGCTCTGCTGACCAGATAACTGGTAGAGGTGGGCGATACTGGGAATTCTGGTATTGATCTGATACCAAGTAAATACAGGCCCAGTATCGCCGATATTGATACCGATACCTTTTCATATTTAAGCTTCATAGATCCAAAGGATCCAAAAGACCTTGGATAGAATTTTGCCAAACATTGTACGTGACAACAAAATACTTTATTATCACAATCAACATTTTTGTTTAAAAAAAAATCACTCAACACAACTTAAAACAAAATCTCCTGAGGTAGAGGGCTGACAAACCACAATACAAGGGTGCGCTGCTCCGTGTTGTGTTATGCCGCATTCACACCGAGCACGACACGAGCGACAGCAGTGACAGGTTGCCATGTAATCCCTATGGAAGGAGGCGTTGTGGTGCAAAGCCACGCAGCGCGGGGTGATGGACGTGAATGAAGTGATGCGAGTGAAGCAATTTTGAGCAATTGTGTCGCGTCCTGTCGCATTACCCTCCTCCCCAAGTTGAAAAATCTGAACTTTTTCGTCTTGTCGTGGTGCGATGACCAATCAAGGACTGAATATGTAGTGATGTGGAGATGTGTGGAGTTTGACTGAGTTGGATGTGAACATGTCCTGTCACTGGTAGTCAGCCTGTGAGCAGGACTTATGTCCCTTTTGTCCTTTATTTCACAATTATGACAGAGTTTGGGGGAAGAGCGAGGAGCAGCCCCACAGCAGGCAGCGGAGAGTTTTTTTTTTAATCTTACGTGCGCGCGCGAGTGAATCGTCCGTGAAGATTATTTTATTTATTAACTACACAGATGTATAATAAAGCAAATGGTGACTGGTTTCTAAACAGAATTATGACAGAGTTTTTGGAGCGAGCAGAAGCCCCACAGCAAGCAGCGGACAGTTTTCTCTCACGTGCACACAAGCGAATCGTCTGTGAAGATTATTTTATTTATTAACTACACAGACGTATAATAAAACAAATGGTGACTGGTTTATAAACACAATTATGACAGAGTTTTTGGAGCGAGCAACAGCCCCGCAGCAGGCAGCGGAGAGTTTTTTTTTCTTTCAAGTGCGCGCATGAGCGAATCGTCCTTGAAGATTATTTTATTTATTAACTACACAGATGTATAATAAAACAAATGGTGACTGGTTTCTAAACACAATTATGACAGTCTTTGAGGGAAGAGTGAGGAGCAGCCCCACAGCAGGGGGAGCAGAGTTTTTTTTTTCTGTTACGTGCGCGCGAGCGAATCGTCCATGAAGATTATTTTATTTATTAACTACACAGATGTATAATAAAGCGAATGGTGACTGGTTTCTAAACACAATTACGACAGAGTTTTTGGGGGAAGAGCGAGGAGCAGTGCCACAGCAAGCAGCAGAGTTTTTTTTTTTTTTAATTGTTTACATGTGCACGCGTGAACGGGACAGGAGGTTCTCAAACTGGGTCCTGCAGAGGCGGAAGTACCGATGAAAGCGGCCGTCATGCAGGCCCAGCTCCTGCAGCAAATAATGATACTCACCGAATTGGGAACGTCTCATGACGTTTGTCAGCTTTCCACAACAACTCGCTCCATGTGATCAAGGGCCGTCAAGTTAACTTGACTGACAACCGGAGCCGGCGAGCGGAATGGAAGCTCCTCCTATTTGATGACGCACTGGGGTGAATTTTCGCAGCGAAAGCAGAGCGACACACCGCACAATGGTGGTCGCGCGTCGCCACGTGACCGACGCGAATTTGTGGTGAACGCGGCATTACACAGCACTGCTCTTACAGACAGAGAGTAGACTTTGATGAATCTGCATGCGCAACAGTCGTGAGAGAAAAAAAGCTTGAGTATCGATCTTTTTACACGAGGATCGTTCAATATCAATACTAGCATTGGTATCAATATTATCGATATTAGGATTAGGGTTGCCAACCGTCCCTTGAAAAACGGAATCGTCCCTTATTTGGAAATAAAAGTGTGTGTTCCGTATTGACCTGAAACGGGACGCAGTCTGTTCCGTATTTCTGTGAGAATCAAAAAGTCTGTAAAATGTCAATGGAATTGACTTGCGCTTTATATGGAAACTTACGGTAAATTTGATCCCAGCCTCTCTCCTGCTCTTCACCAATGAGCTGACAGACACGAGTTGACAATACAGAATCACTCTTATCTCATTGGTCGAGGGACATCTGCTCGCAAGAAGATCCCGGACGAGAATCCTGAGCCGACGATGGTCGTCGGACGACCATAGCAGCATGGCTGACACAGACACCGACACTGGCATTGCAGATACGCCTACGAACAGCAATGTCTGTAACGTCGTTACTCCTTCTCGAAAAAAACAAAACAAAAAAGAAAGCAAAAATACATGGGCAAATGGGAAAAGGTGCGCGACAACAGCTATAAGTATTGTTTACTTTTTCAGACTTTCACTGTTACATTGTTTTGGATGATTTTTTTTTGTTAATTTATACACTTTTAAGTTAAGCAATAGCACGACAGAAAGATTTATTTTTAAATATTTTTTTTTTTATATTTTGAAGCAGGACAGGATGCTCATATTGAAATTGTGAGTGAAAATTTATTTTGCACTAAAAATAAATTGCTAAATAATAATTTGTTTTCCGCATGTTCATATCAGAACAAATGCATGTGTGCATCTACTTAAATTCAGGGTCAAGTCAATAGTCAAATGGTTAAAAATCGTTTCACACACACGCTGGGAAGGGTGAAGGCAATGGTCAGTTGGCCGGTCCATGGAAATAGAGACTGGAATGGACGTCACGTGACTAGCGGCGTGCTGCACGGCGGCCGTTACTGAGGGTGGAGAGAGACCTTGATCCTGTTAAACAGAAGCGATATGATGAGAAAAAAGGCAGCCAGTGCTTCATCATCAACTGCACGAACCACAAAAACAAATTCTCCAATACTAAAATGAACTGTACAAGAGCCTTAATGTAATTATGTAAAACAAATGTCTATTTTAAAGTCGTTATGCCGCAATTTAATGTCAATATACTGAGACTATAACTCAACGCCATAAGTTCTTTTCATTAAGCTGCGTTCACATGCGGAAACAAAAATGTTTAAATATATTTATGTCTATACATATACTTGCAGCTGTTGTTTAATATGATATGTACATGGTGGTCACAGGAGGCATTTAAATTTGAACAGTGTGGTTGGAGGGGATGGAGGAGGTACTTTTTACCCTGACTGAGGGTCAAAAGTCATAAATTCTGAATGGCTTTATATCTACTTGTAATAAAATGTTAGTAAAAATCATATATATGTTGTTGTCATTAAAAGTCGCAGTAATATTACAGTGGAAAAAGCAGCAAGATAAATGAGCACAATGCCAAGGCATACTTCAGATTTATATTTTAATACATAAGGATTGTTTATCCAGACATGTATGGGTTCGTTAGACTTTTTAATTAGCATGAATACAACTTACAAGCGTCATTTATAAAAATCCATCGAGAATTATGATGACAGGAAAAAAAAAATCACAGTAAATGAACAGAATGGAATATTTTCCACAAATTTCCACACTTTACATAAAACATTTTTTTCTACCTAGACATGTATGGGTCCATTAGAAAGAGCAATGAAAGGGCTTTAAAACAAGCCTACTTTTATTAAAATCTGTCAACAACTAGCGACAATAGAGCGAGAAAAGCAGCACAGTTTGTCGTAATTTCCCCAAATTTCTGCATTTTACATAAAAGTTTTTTTTTTTTTAACCCACACATGCATAGGTGCATTGGAAAGAGCTTTCAAAGGGCTTTGAAACAAGCCTACAGTTATTAAAATCCATTAAGAAATAGTGACGCTAGTGCAAAAAAAGCGGTCAGTTTATTATTGATGAGCTGCACATTTCCGCCCTTAGTAATGGCACCTTCCTGTCCTGAGTGACGCTAATAGACAGAGGCGCGCATGTCCATTCCAGTCTATATTTCCATGGGCCGGTCAGCCCTGCCAGTGAGGTGTCCCTTATTTATTTTTCAGAGAGTTGGCAACCCTAATTAGGATCAATCCCCCCACATCTAATAACTGGCACAGACAACCCAGTCCGATGGAATACAAACTTTCTCCGGGAGCTTCTGTGGATGCAGCGAGGTCGGCGGAGCAAACCAAGCTCTCTGATAGCGAGAATGTCCCGAGGGACATTGTTGTTGTTCAGGCTCCGCAGCTCAGCTGCAGAGTAGCTTAGCATCGCACTAGCTGAGGGAGTGAAGTGCGGCGTCATACAGTGCAAAAAAGGCACTAAACAATCAAAAATGGTTAAAAATGCACACTGAAGGACCAAGAACTACGTCAAGTGCATACCCAAAGATAAAAAATTACACTCAAGCCACTAAAAACCAAGTTACAAATGAGAAAACTAGAGAAAAACTAGAGAAAAACCAGAGGAGCGGCAAACACATAACGCCAGTCTCCAATCCCAGAAAATCACAAAGTTGCATGCAGTCACTGCGAAACACTCAGAACACAGTACTAATCAGAAAAATAATGCAACTGATAAAACAATCAGTAATATAATGTCCAATTAAAATTAGGGGAGGTGATGGTCTAGTGGTTAAGGCATTGGGCTTAATACCAGAAGATCCTCGGTTCAAATCCCAGCCTGACTGGAAAATCACTAAGGGCCCTTGGGCAAGGTCTCCTCTATTGCACCCGGTGTGTAGTGAGCGCCTTGTATAGCAGCACCCTCATATCGAGGTGAATGTGAGGCATTATTTGTAAAGCACTTTGACCATCTGATGCAGATGGAAAAAGCGCTTTATATATGCAGTCCATTTGCCATTTATTTACCATTTAAACAAAAGAACAGCCACAAAGACAGTTAACCTAATATTACAACCCCAATTCTAATTAAGTTTGGACGATGTGTGAAATGTAAATAAAAACAAATACAATGATTTGCAAATCCTCTTCAACCTATGTTCAACTGAATACACCACAAAGACAAGATATTTAATGTTCAAACTGATAAACTATATTGTTTTTGTGCAAATATTTGCTCATTTAAAATGGATGCCTGCAACACGTTTCAAAAAAGTTGGGATAGTGGCAACAAAAGACTGGGAAAGTTGATGAATGCTTAAAGAACACCTGTTTGGAACATTCCACAGGTGAACAGGTTAATTGGAAACAGGTGTGTTTCATGATTGGGTATAAAAGGAGCATTCCCAAAAGGCTTTGGTTCACTTTGTGAACAACTGCGTGAAAAAATAGTCCAACAGTTTAAGAACAATGTTTCTCAACATTCAATTGCAAGGGATTTAGGGATTCCATCATCTACAGTCCATACTATAATCAGAAGATTCAGAGAATCTGGAGAACTTTCTACAAGGTCGAAAACCAACTTTGAATGCCCGTGAGCTTCGATCCCTCAGGCGGCACTGCATTAAAAACCGACATCATTGTGTAAAGGATCTTACCGTGTGGGCTCAGGAACACTTCAGAAAACCATTGTCAGTTAACATAGTTCGTCGCTACATCTACAAGTGCAAGTTAAAACTATATCATGCAAAGCGAAAGCCACACATCAACAACATCCAGAAACGCCGCCGCTTTCTCTGAGCCCCAAGCTCATTTGAAATGAACAGACACAAAGTGGAAAAGTGTTCTGTGGTCTGATGAATCCACATTCAAATTGTTTTTGGAAATCATGGACATCGTGTCCTCCAGACAAAAGAGGAAAAAGACCTTCCAGATTGTTACCAGAGCAAAGTTCAAAAGCCAGCATCTGTGATGGTATGGGGTGTCTTCATGCCCATGGTATGGGCAACTTACACATCTGTGATGGCACCATCAGTGCTGAAAGATACATCCAGGTTTTGGAGCAACATATGCTGCCATCCAAGCAACGTCTGCCTGCAGTCCAGACCTGTCACCCGTTGAAAATGTGTGGCGCATTATGAAGCGCAAAATACGACAACGGAGACCCCAGACTGTTGAACAACTGAAGTTGTACATCAAGCCAGAATGGGAAAGAATTCCACCTACAAAGCCTCAACAATTAGTGTCCTCAGTTCCCAAACACTTATTGAGTGTTGTTAGAAGGAAAGATGATGTAACACAGTGGTAAACATACCACTGTCCCAACTTTTTTGAAATGTGTTGCAGGCATCTATTTCAAAATGAGCAAATATTTACACAACAACAATAACGTTTATCAGTTTGAACATTAAATATCTTGTCTTTGTGGTGTATTCAATTCAATAAAGGTTGAAGAGGATTTGCAAATCATTGTATTCTGTTTTTATTTACATTTTACACAATGTCCCAACTTCATTGGAATTGGGGATGTACTATATAGTAAGGAAATTCATTTTTTTCATAGTCTTTTAACACCAGCTAATGTACCAGATAATTTAATACTATCGGAACAGTTATTCCAGATTTTAACACCTTTTACAGAAAAACAATGACTTTTAACAGTAGTTTGAATCTTTCTTCTATCGAATATCAGTGTACTTCATAGATGATAACTGGACTCCCTCATTTTAAAGAACTCTTGAATATGTTGAGGCAACAATCTATTTTTAACTTTATACATGGTCTGTATCATAAAATAATGCACCAAATCTTGAAATTTCAAAATAGGCAGACAAGCAAACAATAGGTTTGTTGGTTCATAATATGTTTTTTTTTTTTACTTATAACTTTGTAGACAGCAAGGCTTTAGCTTTATTGATAACTGGCCTTTGTTCTCGGGCCGCCGTGGCTTGCTGATGCCGGACGGCCTTCACCCTACTGGGGAAGGCGCCGCCATCTTGTCTGCGAACATAGATACGAGGTCTGTCCATAAAGTATCGTACCTTTTTATTTTTTTTTAAACTATATGGATTTCATTCATATGTTTTCACGTCAGACAAGCTTGAACCCTTGTGCGCATGCGTGAGTTTTTCCACGCCTGTCAGTGACGTCATTCGCCTGTGAGCACGCCTTGTGGAAGGAGTGGTCCCGCCCCGTCATCGGATTTTCATTGTCTGGAAATGGCAGAATGATTTTGGGTTTTTTTTTCCATCAGAATTTTTTCAGAAGCTGTTAGAGACTGGCACCTGGAAACCATTCGAAAAATTTATCTGGCTTTTGGTGAAAATTGTACGGGCTTCACAGAGAATAAGGACTATTACTACAGCTTTAAGGCCCACAATGGCGCTCGGCCCGCCGCGCTCTGAGCCACGACGACAGGCACGAACCACCGGATCATTTCTAAATGGATGGCTGTGTGGAGCTGGGACCGTCATGTGCACTTTCTCTGGTTATCACAAGAGCTGGACATCAACCATTTTCTGGCAGATTTCACTTTTAACAAGCGATTTTGTCGTGGAAAGCCGTGCGGAGGCTTTGTGCGTCACAACCGATTCGCTGTTCAAGCGAGACAAAGAACGCCTCCGTTTCGGCGTGCCAGAGGACAAGTTCGGACATGACCAGCTCTCCACAATTTCTCTTATAACTCACTCGACTGGTAAGCATTGAAAGCCGAGATAGGCATGTCCAAACTTGTCCTCTGACACGCCGAAACGGAGATGTTCCTTTGTCTCGCTTCCAAAGCGAATCGGTCGTGACGCGCAAAGCCTCCGCGCGGCTTTCCATGACAAAATCTCTTGTTAAAAGTGAAATCTACCAGAAAATGGCTGATGTCCAGCTCTTGTGATAACCAGAGAAAGAGCACACGACGGTCTCGTATCCACAGAGCCATCCATTTAGAAATGGTCCAGTGGCTTGTGCCGCGTCGTCGCAGCTCGGAGCGCGGTGTGCCGAGGGTCCTTAAAGGGGTCCTTAAAGCTGTACTAACAGACCTTATTCTCTGTGAAACCCGTAAAATTTTCACCGAAAGCCAGATAAATTTTTCGAATGGTTTCCAGGTGCCAGTCTCTCTTCTGAAAAAATTCTGATGGAAAAAACCCCAAAACATTCCGCCATTTCCAGACAATGAAAATCCGACGACGGGGCGGGACCACTCTTCCACAAGGTGTGCTCACAGGCGAATAACGTCACCGACTGGCGTGGAAAAACTCACGCATGTGCACGAGGGTTCAAGCTTGTCTGACGTGAAAACATATGAATCAAATCCATATAGTTTAAAAAAAAATAAAAAGGTACGATACTTTATGGACAGACCTCGTAGAGCTCTACAGGGAGGGTAACATGAGGAATTTACAGCAGGCCACGGAGCAGGTGATTAGAGACCCTGCAAAGGTTTATGACAAATGTGGGTGTGGAATCCATTAGCTTAGCTGGGAAATTAGTGCAGAAAATCCACTATGGTGATTGTGCAGTTTATCTGCCAGGGAGAGAAATTCAACAACTTGAGACTGTGGCCTGCTTCCGTAGATGTGTCCATAAAAATCACAGAGGGATATGCTTTGCAAACTTAATGCCCATTACTACATTGGATAATGCTGAAATTGAGGATGGCCCAATGGTTGTTCCAGCAATATCAAAGATTTCGTGTCTGCTACCTACAACTGGCGTGAAATGTCTCAAACCTAAACCTACTTCTAGGCATCTTATATATGCTACTCTGGAACTACCCCTAAACCCAAACAGTTCAACTGTCAACCCCACTGAGGCCCTTAGTCTGGGTCTCATTAACATAAGATCACAATCCTTAAAATCATTGATTAATGATCTAATTATTGATTATCACTTAGATATGATTGGGTTATGTGAAACCTGCCTTAAACCTACAGCTGTCCTCCCCTTAAATGAGGCCTGCCCAGCAGCATATACATTTAGTCACATCCTTCGTGATGTAAAGCAAGGCGGGGGTGTTGGTCTTATTTATAAATCTATGTTTAGCTTATTAGCTGTTGGGGGTCACAAATATAACTCGCTTGAGCATCTGATTCTCTGCTCTGCTCAGGATATACGCATTGCCAAGGTCAGAAGAATAAGAATCAGCCGTATTACTTTGTCACTGTATATAGGCCTCCTGGTCCATATTCTGAATTCTTAGATGAATTTGGTGCGTTCATCTCTCTAACCTGTCAACTAGTGCAGACATTTTGATTATTGGTGACTTCAGCATTCATATAAATAAGCCCTCTGATCCCTCTGCAAATCATTTATGGAAATTGTGGATGCATTAGGATTTCGCAATGCATTCGGAACTCGGCGCACATTAGTTGGTTGGTTCTCACACGTGGCCTTGCTGTCACAAACATTGACATTTTGCCTCTTGCCTTGGTGGTCTCTGACCACTCGTTTATTCGGTTTACATTTACGTTGCCACGTTTAGTGGCGCGAAAGCCTTGTCTATCTCTTGCGGCGACATGTGTTATTGCTGTCACGATATTGACATCATGCCTCTTACATCAGTGGTCTCTGAACCTCACTTATTAAGTGCACAGTTTCGCTGCCGTGTTTTAGTGGAACAACAACCTTATATATCACTACAGCAATGCATCAACACCTCAACTAAGACCTGAACTCGAAGCTAGACTGGCCTGATGTCTTAGCTTCATATTTGGCAAATACCCAATCAGGAGATAGTCTTGTGGATAGTTTAAACTCAGTGCGTAAAACTACACTCGACATGATTGCGCCACCTTTTTAAAACTGTGCTCATCCCAAAACACAGTCACCTTGGTTCAATGATTACCATGACTCCCCCAGACCTCTCCCCCCTTCACCCCACATTTTGTGGTCGCCGTCACGAAATGAATTAGTCCCCCCATTACAAAAAATGCCCCATTGTCATAACCCCGTCATGAACCCATAGATTAATGTACTTTTCATTCCCCAGTCCCACGACCTGCCACAAGACTGGGTTGTTAATCCCCTAGTTGCTCCCGGTGTGTAGTGGGCACCTTGCATGGCAGCAGCCTGACATCAGGGTGAATATGAGGCACTGATGTGTAAACCATTTTGAGCGTCTGATGCAGATGGAAAAGCACTATATAAATGCAGTTCATTTACCATTTATTTTGATTGACTACCTTACTAGAAGCGAAGATATTACGCTTTCTGCAATTGGCGGCCATATTGGCTGCCAGTTGAATAACTCTCATGTTATTCATGATACTTAAATTAAATGGCCATATTAGAATTCAGCACCCCAAAATTACCCTATATTGTGAATTTTGGAAGCTTTTGATGATTACAGTGCTTATGTGCTGTGAATCCATGGCACACATGCACAAAAAGTAGTCTCGGAGGGGGCGTCATATCAACTTCGTAGAAAAAATTTGTACCACTTTGGACAACTACAGACAACAGACTGGTTATACGTATATATCGTGGTCAGGGAAATGCATGGTGACAATGGAATTTTTCAGGGAGCCAAAGTGCATCTGACTCATTTTTTCCTGGCCAAGGCTTGTACTAATTTTTCAGTACATTTAGAACATTTTTCAATATTCATTTTGAAAAATAGCTGCCATGGTGAGATACGGAAAATTCATGACAGCACAACATCCAATTTTATTTGGAATACCTTTGGCTATACATGTACCAAATTTGATGCTTTTATCACAAAAAAAGCACAATTATTTAGCCTATGTACTGCGTATTATTTGTTTGCGTGCGCATGCGTGCGTGCATATAGTCAAATGTTTAGTGCACTTGGTTTCAGTGTGGAGTTGCATCAGACAGGGTATCTGTCATAAAACTTGTGCCAATTCAACATGCAGATCCACCTTGGATTTGCTGTGGCGACACAGTGAAAACAAGGGAGCAGCCAAAGGGACTTACTTTCATATATATAATATGTGCCAGATGAACAATGGTGGGCACAGCTAACCAAAAAGTTAGCTTAGATAAGAGATAATCAGCTAACTGAAAAGTTATCTTATATAAAGCTAAACCGATAGACCACCCAAAATTTATCGGAATCTCAGGGTAGGTGTCCCTTCCTAACGATGGAGGGACAGCTACCCTGTCATTAGGAGCATGCTAACAAGAACACAATAGGTCCTAATTAAAGCAATTGTTTAGTCACTAGCAATAGCAGTCTGCCTCTCGGTAGGAGGGGTCTAGGTTTAAAACTCCAGCTTTTGTGGGCTTCTGTTTGTTCTTCTCTACAAGGGTCAGACAGAAGTCAGACTACCAGAGCAAGAATTTTAGCTGAGGAAGCTTTTGTGATTTGAAGCAAAACGTCCTCGCGTCAAGCAACCAGTCCAGTCGAAGATTCAAGCTTCTCTACTATGGAAACCACCTGGACAACTGAGAGCCTACACAGAAACGTGCTGACTTATGGTTCTGATTTATAAATAAAATTAATACAGATAGAATAACTCCATTAATGTCAATTCTGTCATTTGTACAAAGTTAAAATATAACGTATATATTTGAATTTTAAATAATGCACTAATTCTGAAGTTTTGTACACAGACAGATGCCAAAGGGATTATGGGTAAAATGTGCCTCCGCTAACAGTGATTAGTTGACTCATTCATTCTATGTAAAAACCAACACGTTAATATGAGGTGTGTGTATTGGTGTTTACATATAAATGTGCTTTTGCAAAATATGCCCTTTTTTATTGGTAAAAAAAAAAAAAAAAGCCATTTGCAAAAAGCCAAAAAGTCAAGTTGTGAACTGATTTGACAACCGTCTGATATAACCGGGGTCAAAATAAACAGAACACTGCCATCTACTGGCATCCAGACGCTCATACTGCCATGAACACTACTGGCCAGTAGATGACAGCAGAGACCGTGAAAACTTGCCAAAACAAAATTCAGATAATCCGTGTCTGCTACATTTAAGATGCGTGGAATTTATAAACGCAAACTGAATTTCAGACATTATATATATTACTCTGGAACAAACACGACAGACCGTGTTTGACATAAGCTGGACTCTAAATACCAAACAGGAATTGATTGCAATGATTCCAATTGAAAATAATGGAAGAAGCAACCTGGGCTTCTGACATTTTTACATAAAACCAAACACAATAACATCTATAAACCCAGAAATATATTCACGAGAGTTTTAGGCACAATATACAAAGAATTTAATGCTGTTGTCTGTGTAGAGCCTGATCAGAGCGTCTCAAATGCATTTCTTCTGTCATGAATGTACTGAGATTACCCATAATGCACCTGGACACAGCATGTCCACACTAAAACATTACCGCACAATGCCTGGGAAATAGACAAGTTAACTACATAAGACCTCTACGCATCACCATGCAGTCTCTCCAAGACAAAAAAGCTGTCCTGGCCAAAGCTACCAAGTTACGGGAATTTGATGAGGACACAGGGCTACAGGACATTTTCATAAGGCCAGACCTCACCAAGAAGCAGCGGGAAGCTTCAAAAAAACTTAAGCAGAGAACTCAAGGGGAAGAGGGAACAGAACCCGGAATGAAAGTTCAGAATCAAGCATGGCCAAATAGTCAACGAAGAGGAGGGATAAGCAGCAGTCCCGGACAAACCACCGCCGGAACAACATAAGATTATATTATACAAACTCTGACAATTGTTGCTATGTAAATGTGTTGAACTTTGCACTGTTGCACTACATCATGACATACTTGCAGTCACTGAAGTTAAAGCCAAGCATGGAAGTCAGCCTAACACAAGTCTACTAGAGATCCCAGGCTTCAAACTATTCTGCACAGATCTTCAGACACAATACACCAGAGGAGTTGCCATCTACACCAGAGATAATATCATAGCTACAGAGTACAGGGATAATATTGTAGACTCCTATGCTGACAGTAAATGGATCCAGGTTAAGATGGAAGAAGGAGACACCATGCTGATTGGCTGTATCTACAGAAGTGGCACACCTGCAACTGCACAGCCCCTGGACACATCACTGCACCACATTCTACAGCACACTGCACAACTTACACAGTTCCAGCATCTTGTGATTACAGGAGATTTTAATCTGAACAAGATACAGTGGGACCCAGAACCCCACTTACCAGAAAACCTACCAGATCATTCGCCTGAAGAGGGCTTTCTGGAATGTGTTTTGGATATGTATCTCTTCCAACACGTCACATCCCAGATACAGACTCAACCAACGCACCACCCTGGTGGGCCTTCTGTTCACCAATGAGGAAGGCCTGGTTGACAGCCTAGAGTATGGACCTCACTTCGGAAACAGTGACCACATCAGTCTCCGTGCCACACTGAAGCTGAGTAATACCAGAGAGACTAGAACTCGCAACATATACCATTATGACAGAGGAAACTAAAAAGCTATGGAGGATTCACTGGATCTTGACTGGAATGAGTTATTTCATGGCAAGTCGGTCCAGGAATCTATGGACTCTCTAGAAGGCCAATTGAAGTCCCTAGTTGATACCTATATACCTCATAAAGAAGTACAAGCTGATGTATCCTCTCTTCCTGTCTGGATGAACAAAGAAACCCTGAAGTTTATCAAGAGAAAACATCACGCCTGGACCAGATATCACTACACTAAAGACGGCCAAGAATTTCTCAAGTATTTCAGAGCCAGGAACAAAGCAACCCATGCATGTCGAACTGCTACCAGATCCTTCGAACAGAAGCTGGCCAAGGAATGTAAGACAAACAACAAGGCTGTCTGGAAGTATGTGAACTCCCGGCTGTGACACAGGAAACAGTTTTACAGTGTATTCACTAGAGAAGACACCACAAACATCCCCAACATCCCAGCAAAGACTCCCCCCGAGTGACTTCTGTGTTACCCCTGAGAAGGTCAAGAAAGTTCTGCTGAGTCTGAAGGTTGACAAGTCACCCGGCCTGGATGGTCTACATCCAAGACTGTTCAGGGAGCTTGCAAGTACACTCTGCACCCCTCTTGCCATCATATACAGGAAGAGCATCGACTCACAGACTCTACCAACACAGTGGAAAGATGCACTGGTGTTGCCCATCTACAAGAAAAGAAGCAGACTACAGGACATCAACTACAGACCAGTTTCACTGACCTCCGTCATCTGCAAGACCCTTGAGGGCCTAATAGTGGAACAGCTGACACATCACATCAAGGAAAATGGACTTCAGTGTGTACATCAGCATGGTTTTACCAAGGGGAGAAACATAGTCACCAACCTACTAGAGGCGCTAGACATCTGGACTGAGGCCCTGAGACACAACATCCCAGTGGATATCATATTCTTGGACTACACCAAGGCATTTGATACCGTGGTACACCAATAGCTGCTGAGACAGATACACAGCTTTAGAATCACAGGGAAGGCACATGCATGGATCGAGCAATTCCTGGTTGGGCGACGACAGAAGGTCTCTGCGAACGGAACACACTCGACCTGGAAACCAGTCATTAGCAGCGTTCCACAGAGCTCTGTGCTCAGCCCGGCACTGTTCCTGCTCTACGTGAGTGACATCCCAGACCTTCTAGATTGTGTAATCAACATATTCACAGAAGATATGAAGATCTTCACAGCAATAGTCAATTCCAACAGATCTAGAGAAAACCTGCAAGAAGATCTTAGGAAACTAGAGCAGTGGTCTCAGAAAATGCAAATGCGGTTCCATCCAGAAAAGTGCCACATCCTATACCTAGGTGCCCAGAATACTGCAACACCATACACCATGAAGAATGACCAAGGTACAGACATCGCTCTCACACAGGTGGACACTGAGAAGGACCTTGGTGTCACTATCGACTCCAAGTTGACCTTCTCAGCTCATGTGGAGGAGATCATAGTCAAAGCCAACCGGTTCCTAGGATGTCTGGCCCGCACCTTCAAGTACCCTGACAAGAAGGTCTTCCTCCAGCTCTACAAATCCATGGTACGCCCCATCCTTGAGTATGCGTCATGTATCTTGTCACCACGCTACAAGAAGGACATGGATAAGATCGAGCGCATCCAACGACGGGCAACGAAGCTTGTACGAGAGATTCGGCACCTCAGTTATGAGGATTGCCTGAATCACCTCAATCTACCAGCGCTACTGTATAGACATCAGCGAGCAGACCTTCTGCAATCCTTCAAGGTCATCAGAGGCATTGACGACATTACCACCATCACAGACTGCTCGGTGTGTGGTGTCAAGGTGCTCTTTGAGACCAGCCTGGCAACAACAACACAAGGTCACCCCTACAAGTTACAAGTACAACCAGCAACAGGTCCACGAAAGCACTTCTTCGTCACCCGAGTCATCCCCATCTGGAACAACCTATCTTGCCACACAGTAACAGCTGAAAACATCAACACCTTCAAGTCAAGACTACACGCTGAACTCAAAAATCAAGATATTTACAACAACTACCCCTTCTAAATTTCCTCAGACCACACAATACCATACACAATATACAAGCAACAGAAATCTACATCAAGCCGTCCTACCTCAGCCTCATCTATTGACCATGCTGAAGGTATGATTCTGAAGGTATGAAAACCTTCAAAATTAGTGCATTACTTTAAAACTAAAACATATATCTGATATTTTCACTTTATAAAAAAAAAAAAAAACTTCAGACTTGACGTTAATTTAAATAACTTGCCCGAAATTAGTTTGGTTAAAATTTTAACCACAAGTTAAAACTGTATGCCTCTGGATCACTTGGGTGATATTGCCAGCGTATCAGCATGGAATCAAAAGAAATGAGCTTTTTTCTTTTCTGTGACCAGTTCTCCTTTGCCTGCAGAGGATAGAGTGGTTTCTTTTGGAACCAGCTCTACTCTGTTTGTAAAAGATAGAATTCCACATCTACTACAAAACATTGAACAGGTAGGTACTCAACTTATATTAGATTTAATAGATATTCGTAACTGTTAAGCTTTGTTCACCACACCTGCAAAAATATGTTAGCGGTTTAAAAATAATCGGACCAAAACTTATCGGAAGATAATTGGTCCAATGATGGTTTTCAAAGTTATCTGAAAAGCTAATCCGATAATGAAACATTAGCTTCAATAATTAGCGGATTAGCGGAACTGCGCCCACCACTGCAGATGAATGACTTAAATTCTATGTCATAGTTTTATTGTTTCTGGTTACATATACAAAACACAATGCACTATTTTGAGGCAATTTTCGTTTTTATTATGATAATTTATTTATTTATAATTTATGACGACAATTAAATATATTTGTATTGACGTTTTATGAACTCACAACCTCCGTGCAGTACCTTCACAGCCCACCAGGTGGCCTCGCCCATACTTGAGAAACAACAGCGTAAAATCAAAACAAATATTGTAGTAAAAATATGTTCAACTCTTTCTGTGGTTCAGTGTCAGCAGCTAAATCACAAACTTGAGAAGCAAAATAAAATGGAACTATGTTGTGGTGATTTTGGAGGATAAGCACACGGTAACCAGTTTATGCCAAATCCAGGTCAATATGAGTTTACAGGATTTATTCAGATTTCTAATTTATTAACTTATTTATTTTTACTTTTGACATCTCTGGGTGGGTAGCTGTAATTTAACGCTCATATTCGTGAGTAGCAAAGCGTTCGTGAGCGGGAGTCGAATCAGCTGACAGATGTTGCTGCTGTGAGGTAAATGCAAGAAAACCAGTTAATTTGAGAAATCAGTATTGGACATAACACCGGTTGTGCCTACCCGTTCGTGTCCGTGGTTTTAATTGGCTGCTGCAGTTCTTATTTGTGTTTTCTGATGTCCCTGCTGTACACCTCCAGTGTCTCTTTGGGGGATGAGCTTCTTCTGAGAAACGTTGCATCCTGCCAGCACCAGAGTTCAGCTCAGGGGCTTTTGTGTCGTTCAGCCCTTGATCAGCTGGAGCCTGCAAGGAACTCTGCAGAAAACCCCTGGAAAAGCTCCAGGTTTAGAAGCGAGCTGATCAGTATAGGTGACTCTCTTCACTACCACTGCTGACTTCTACGGGTTACTACTACTACTTACTACCACACCATTTTTTACGGGTTATCCCTGACATAGGACTGCTTTGTTTCAATCAACGTGAGTGGCAATCATATCAGATAGGAAGAAACCGCACAAGAAGGGAAGTAAGAAATCGAACACTTTAGTAGTTGATATGCCAGACTCCAGCAACGTTCTCATGTTACAATTAATTACACAAATCGCCTCCCTAATCCAAAGCAACTATGAACTGAAAGAAGAAGTTAGAAAGCTAAGAGCTGAGCAAAGCTCCTATGCTGTAAGCCAGGACGCTCTATTGAAGAGAGCAGAAGAACTTGAGAATGAGCGTGGTACATGGAACTCTACTACCCCTGCAACCCCTGCAACAAATGGTACTCTAAACTGTGACATTGTCCAGACCATGGTATGTGCAGTAATTGATGAACTCTCTCAGAGAAGAGAAAAGGAAGTGAATGTTGTGATCTATGGCATTAAAGAAACACCTAGCTCTGAGTCTGAGGAAGCAGATGTGAGACGGTCTGTACTCAATCTGTTTCAAAACGGCCTAATGTGCAACGTGAGAGATGGCGACATTGACAGAGCATTCAGATTGGGCAAGCCTCGTGACCCTAATGCGAATCCACGGCCAGTTAAGGTGTTCCTCAAGTCCGGTGCCACCAAAACGCGAGTACTTGAAAACACTAGGAAACTTGGCAAGCTACCAGATGACCATGTGTACAAACACATATTTATTCGACCCGACTGGACGAAAGTCCAGCGAGACGTTGACTACAAGTGATGCCAGACTTCTAAAGAGACCACTGGCAATGGTGAGCAGTCTACAGAACAGCCTGTGGGACTGCAACGACCACAGGACTACCAGGACGCCCAGGGTGGTGGATCCGGGCAAACCGAAACGTGGCACCCACTTTCAGGCCAACAGTTCACCAATCGCTGCAGAGAGGAGGACTCGTTCACACAGCAGACAGAATGCTCAAGAGAGGAGAACTCATTTAACCAGTAGACAGAATGCTCAGGACCGGGTTGTATTACCTGGTCCAGCTACCCCACCTGTAGACATTGCAACTCCTGCCAGAATGATCACTGACAAAGTATCTCTGGACAATAGCATGTCTGACAGACCTACAGAATAGGACTTACAGACTCCCTCTTGTCAGACCTTCTGGTGTTTAACGCCAGGAGCATCAACAACAAACAAGATGAACTCCAGCAAATATTATGCGAATGACTGTCCAAATGTTATTTACATCTCAGAAACCTGGTGCATGACCAGGCCCACCTCACAGCTTTTAATAATGACTGTGGTAAATCCCTCATATCATGTCCTTAGACAAGACCGTGAAACCACCACTGGTGGAGGTGTTTTAATTGCTGTTTCAAATTTGCTTAATTCCAATATTGTTTGTTCTCAATCATTGGCACCAGTGAATGTGTTTGTTGATGTAAAAATGAAAGACTCCACTTTTCTGAGACTAGGTAGTGTGTATAGACCACCTAACGCTATTATAGAAGATGTCTCTCGCTCCTCATGTGTCAGAGGAATTTCTAGATCTTTGTCATAAATCTGGTGCAAGCTAATGTCAGTTTTCCTACCCGTAATGAGAATATGTTGGATCTTGTACTTTGCTCAGAACAAAACTTGATCAGGAAATTACTGCAGTGAACCTTTTTTGTGTTAGTGATCACTGCAGTATCAAGTTTAAAATCAGCCTTTTGAGAAACAGGTCAAAGATAGAGTCTTGAAACCGTGTTTTATAAGGCAGACTTTGTCCTGATTAATAGTTATCTGGTCACACTAGACTGGGAGTATCTATTCTAACTGCAACCATGCAGATGACTATTACAAAGCATTTAAGAAAGTTATTGATTTTGTAATACTGTTATTGCCCATCACGATGTGTCCTTTCATATGTACGCGGATGACTTATAAATCTATCTGCCTGTGACTTCTTTTTCAGACACACAGTCCATCAATTCCTGTCTCATTGACATAAAGCGATGGCTATAACAAAACTTTCTCTGTCTGAACGAGTCAAAAACTGAATTCATCCTCTTTGGATCTTCCAGCCATGTAAAATATGTTAAAAACATCACTTATTTTGGCTCTCAGCTCAACCGCACTGTCAGGAATCTGGGTGTAATTTTTGACTCAGATTTAAAATTCAATAAACAAACTGACTCCGTGGTTAGAGCAAGCTTTTTCCAACTCAGTTAGCTAAGGTCAAACCTTTACTAAACCACAGAGATTTTGAGAAAACCATCCATGCTTTTATCAGCTCACGTTTGGACCGTACCTATTGTAACCCTCTATACACCGTCTGCAACTGGCGCAGAATGCAGCTGCTCGCTTCCTCACCAGCACTCGCAAACACGACCACATCACACCAGTTCTTTACTCCCTCCATTGGCTCCCGGTTCAGTTCCGAATACAATTTAAACTCTTGATGTTCATCTTTAGTTCAATCCATGGCCTCGCACCGCCTTACCTCGGTGATATTTTGACCCCTCACCAGCCTAGCAGAGCCTTGCGCTCCTCAGACCAACACCTGCTGGTGGTTCCAAGGTCAAGGTATAGACAGTGGGGCGATTGTGCCTTTGCCGTGGCAGGTCCTAAACTCTGGAACTCTCTTCCTCTGGAGTTACGCTCCATCTCATCCCTGCCCCTGTTCAAAGCCAGGCTGAAAATCTATTAGTTTCAATTGGCCTTTGACACAAAGAGCTATGACTCCCTGTGAATTGACAACTGTAATATATTTTAGATGTATTTTTTATCTTATGGTTGTTTTTAAATGTATACAGCACTTTGATCAACTATGGTTGTTGTAAAGCGCTGTAGAAATAAAACTTGATTGATTGAATACTGAACTTTGTTCCCTTAACAACCATTACCTCAAAAAAGTGTGCTCCTTGGTTTAATGACAAGCTGAAGCGCTTGAAGAGAGTTAAGCAAGAATATCATGAAATTTGCATAGTATCAAGAGAGCGCCAAGCTGTTTAAGTCTGAATTACTCCAGGCTAGGTGCAATTATGAGAAAAACCTTTTTGATAACAAAAACAGGAACAGCAAAAGGTTTTATAACTATATTAAAAGGCAAACCCTGGTATGCTCAGACATTCCTTGTGTTAGAACACAAAGCTCTCTTGTTACTATTGACAAGGAGAAGGCTGATGTTTTCTCAGATTATTTCACAACAGTATTTGTTAAAGACAATAATGTCATGCCTGAGGATGTGATAACACTGAAGTCATTCTTATGTGAAACCACAACTATGATCAAAATTGTAAAGAAGTTAAAACTTTCATCTGCACCAGGTCCAGACAAAATTACTACATTCTTTTTAAAAAATGTTATTGCAAAAATAGCAAACCCTTTCAATGTTTTGTATAACAAATGTCTGACGGTTTTGTTCCAAATGATTGGAAAATTGCTCATGTTATTCCAATATTTAAGAAAGGTAACCCACAGCTACCTTCAAACTATCGTTCAGTTAGTCTTACATCAATTCTTTGCAAAGTGTTAGAAAGAGTGGTATGTGTGCAAATGTTAGATTACTTTTTTGAAAAAAAAAAATTATTCCTGTAAACCAGCATGTTTTTTTTTTGTTGTTGTTGTTCTTGTTTTTTTTTTTTTTGTCTAGAAGATCTACTGTCTCAATTTGATAAAGTGCCTTGACAGATGGACTAGAAACTATGGCAATGGTTATCAGATGGACGTGATTTATCTAGACTACTCAAAATGTTTCGATCTGGGTGGTACATAGCAAATTACTCTACAAAATTTCACAATATGGTATTATTGACAGTGCCTTTAAATGGATTGAATTGTTTAATACAAAGGGTACAATATGTTAAAATAGGGAGCTGCTTGTCTTCTCCACAAACTGTCATATCTGGTGTTCCACAGGACACAGTGTTGGGCCCCCTTGTGTTTTTGTGTTTTTCCAGTGATATAAACTCTGTTATTGAATATAGCACTGTCAGTATGTTCACAGACGATACGAAAGTGTACAGGGAAATGAAAACTGCTGATGATTGCAACTTACTCCAAATAGACTTAAACAATGTATACAACTGGGCATCCTTGTGGCAGCTCAGGCTTAACCCTGACAAAACAAATATTTAAGAATTGGTTAAAATGAATTCATTAATTTGTACTACTTGACTGGAAGTTGAAATTGATAAGGTTGACACTGTTTGTGATATTGGTGTTCAGATGCAATCTGACCCGAAATTTACCTCACAATGTAAAAATATTGTAAGAAAGGGTCATTCAACATTAGAAATCTGTTTAATAGATTTAAAGGTCATAAAGTAGACTTCTATGTTAGCGTGTACCAAACCTATATTCGACCAATCCTTGAGTCCTCAAGCCTAAGTCTGGTCACCTTATCTGAAAGGCAATATTGTTAACGAGAATTAGTCAAAGGTATTTTACAAGAAAACTTCCAGGTTTCTCAAATTGTCCAGACTAGACTTGATTTATTTAAATTAGAAAGTCTTCAGTGCAAGAGAATTAAAGCAGATTTATTGTTGTACTATAAAGTTCTCAATAACATTACATGCATTAATGTACCAGGCAGTTTACAACCATTTAATAGTAGTAGAGGCCACAACAAACACTTGTATAACTATTATAGTAGAACTGATGCTAGAAAACATTTTTGGTGCAATAGAATAGTGAAATATTGGAACAAATTGGATCTAAAATTGTGAACAGTAACTCAGTCAACCAGTTTAAACACTTTATGAAATCTGTTACTTTCAACACTGATGATTTATGTTAATTGCTATTGTATGTTATTAATCCCAAGGGGGAGTATACACATGTTCCTTACACCCCTGATTTTATGTTTTTTATTGTTTTATGAGAATAAACTTTCAATAAACTTTAAATGGAACAGAACGCATGCTTTGGAACAACTTTTTTTTAGTTCAGACATGGGTGTGACTCACAGACAAGCAGGATGACTCATGTACTTTCAGTGAGGAAGTACAATAACCCCCCCCCCCCCCCCAAAAAAAAAAAGCATATCAAAAACAAAGTGGATAGGCAAACATGCACCTAGCGATATTTGACCGAATCTCCTCGCTGATTGGCTAGTTCAAATTACATCATCAAAGAGTTTATTTCAACATGGCGGCGCCTTCGGCATTGAGTGTTGGTGCTAATTTTTCATCTTTTAATGCCATTTTGGGTGCCATAAAGTCAGAGGGATTCTATGCCGTTTTGGGTGCCATAAAGTCGTTTGAATCGGAACAGATGCCGTGCCCAAAATGATTTCCACCGGTGCTTTTCGCCACGTGGTGGAAATAATTTCGGGCACGATGTAAATAATTTTGCAGTCTTGGTAATGTTCTGTTGGGCGGGGATGATCAACAACTTTTTTTTTTTTTTTTTTTGCCTTAAGTGGCCTCATTTTGTGTAGCTAACATGATAAAACATTCAAAATGCCATGGTAAACAGAAATAATCTCTTAGATTTTTCCATCCATCCATCCATCCATCCATTTTCTTCCGCTTTATCCGGAGTCGGGTCGCGGGGGCAGCAGCTCAAGCAAAGCCGCCCAGACCTCCCGATCCACACACACCTCTCCCAGCTCCTCCGGGGGAACCCAAGGCGTTCCCAAGCCAGCCAAGAGATGTAGTCCCTCCAGCGTGTCCTGGGTCTTCCCCGGGGCCTCCTCCCAGTGGGACGTGCCCGGAACACCTCTCCAGCGAGGCATCCAGGGGGCATCCGGAAAAGATGCCCGAGCCACCTCAACTGACTCCTTTCGACGTGGAGGAGCAGCGGCTCGACTCCGAGCTCCTCCCGAGTGACCGAGCTCCTCGCCCTATCTCTAAGGGAGCGCCCAGCCACCCTGCGGAGGAAACTCATCTCGGCCACTTGTACTCGCGATCTCGTTCTTTCGGTCATGAGTCAAATCTCATGACCATAGGTGAGGATCGGAACGTAGATCGATCGGTAAAACGAGAGCTTTGCCCCCCCTACTCAGCTCTCTCTTCACCACGACGGTCCGATACAGCGACCGCATCACTGCAGATGCTGCACCGATCCGTCTATCAATCTCACGCTCCATCCGTCCCTCACTCGTGAACAAGACCCCGAGATACTTAAACTCCTCCACTTGAGGCAAGGACACTCCACCTGAAGAGGACAAAGCACCTTTTTCCGGTCGAGAACCATGGCCTCGGATTTGGAGGTGCTGATTTTCATCCCGGACGCTTCACACTCGGCTGCAAACCGCCCCAGTGCACGCTGAAGGTCCTGATTTGACGAAGCCAACAGAACCACATCGTCCGCAAACAGCAAAGACGAGATTCTGTGGTTCCCAAACCAGACTCCCTCTACACCCTGGCTGCACCAAGAAATTCTGTCCATAAAAATAATGAACAGAACTGGTGACAAAGGGCAGCCCTGGCGGAGGCCAACGTGGACTGGAAACAGGTTTGACTTACTACTGGCAATGCGAACCAAGCTCCTGCTGCGGTCGTACAGGGACCGGATAGCCCTTAACAAAGGACCCCGGACCCCGTACTCCCGGAGCACTCCCCACAGGGTGCCCCGAGGGACACGGTCAAATGCCTTCTCCAGATCCACAAAACACATGTGGACTGGTTGGGCAAACTCCCATGAACCCTTGAGCACCCGATGGAGCGTGTAGAGCTGGTCCAGTGTGCCGCGACCAGGACGAAAACCACACTGCTCCTCCTGAATCCGAGGTTTGACCATCAGTCGAATTCTCCTCTCCAGTACTCTGGAATAGACCTTACCGGGGAGGCTGAGGAGTGTGATCCCCCTATAGTTGGAACACACCCTCCGGTCCCCCTTCTTTCTTCTTTCTTAGATTTTTCCAAAACCTGCAAATTCAAGACAGAATAAAAACGAAAGTCCACGTCAGCACGTGTGTTTATCCTGTTTTTTCTCTGTCAGTGTCATGTCTGCAAAACCTTCGATTAGTCCACCCCTGAAAATAGTGAATGGTAAAATATGCCAATTTTCAATAATGAAAATCACCAATATCAAGCTACTATCATGAATGTGAAATAAGATATTAAACTCCGATCGCCATTAAGTTCCTGCCCGACCGCGGCCGTTCTGTCCCGTTCCATCGTGAATAAATTTAGACAGCTGGCAAAACAGCGCAACCCGCTATTTTGTCAGTGCCACGTACAGTGAAATATCGTCCAGTTCAACTTTGTCGAGAGCACCACCATGTTGAAATAAACTCTTTGATGATGTCATTTGAACTAGCCAATCAGCGAGGAGATCTGGTCAAATAGCACTAGGTGCGTGTTTGCCGTATCTGGCAAAATATCCACTGCCTATAAAAAAACAACAACAAAAAAGTAATTCTTACATTTGCTTCCACATCTATTTCATTGCAGACCGCATGAACAAAGATGTTCATGTCTTCATGTCAGTTATTAATGGTGGTGGATTCTGCTCAATCAATCTTAGCACCAGCAGGGACAAACATAGACATTATATACATAGACGCCTCATAACACCCTGCTCAGCGTCCCGCTCTCGTTGGAGCGACAACATACAGAATGTGTCTCTTCCCAGATAGATCTTTCAGTGTAGCTTCTTGTTCTGACTTTAACACAAAGTTAACAACCAAGTCTTTAATCACCAACTGCAAATAGTAATCAAAACATTTCAATCGTATCTTTCTGAACTCTTCCGGCTCAAACTCCATTGTGTCAATGTTTACAATGTGCTTGAGCAATAACAGGTGAAGTTGCTCATAAACTTTAAGTTTCTTAAATATTTATTATGGTCACTCTTAAAACTTCAGTTATCTTTATAATTTTATAAAGTAAATTGTAAATTTTAGAATTAATGTAGATGAGATATACTCATTATCAAGTATCTGGGAACTACTTTTGCAAAGGAATTCATCAAGCACGTCGGCCACGGGTGCATACGTCTGCTTTTAGCTTCTCATAAGCTAAGCTAGTTGCGGTCATGAGAGCCGGACTACTTTCACCACACTGCTCTGCGCGCCGCTCTCGATGGAGCGACAACACACAGAATGTGTCTCTTCCCAGATAGAACTCTTCCAGTGCAGCTTCTTGTTCTGACTTTAACACGAAGTTAACACCCAAGTTTTTCATCACCAACTGTAAGTGGTGGTGGCGTAATAGATTGCATGTTGGACTGGGACGCCAGCGACTCGGGTTTGCCTCCCGTTCGTAGCCACGTTCCCAACTGGCACTCTCAACAACCACTAACTCTTATTTCCTTCTGGAAATAAGTCCTTCATTGAGACTTTCGTTGGTGACCCACGTTAAATAAGAGACCTCAACCTCATCAAAACATTTCAATCGTATTTTTCTGAACTCTTCCGCATCAAACAATATCGTGTCAATTATGTTTACAATGTGCTTGAGCAGGTGAAGTTGCTCATAAACTTTAAGTTTCTTAAATATTTCTTTTGGCCACTCTTAAAACTTCAGTTAACTTTATTACTGGTAAATTTTAGAATTGATTTAGATGAGATATATTCATTATCTCACAGGAATATATCACAATTATCTGGGAATTACTTTTTGGGCAGGAATTCCTCAAGCACATCGGCCGCGGGCGCGTACTAACACAAAATACCCAGAAACTGAACAGTTGTTCGGCTATAACGAGAGCGTCCACTTTTTGCTTGTCATAAGCTAAGCTGGTGGCGCTCGTGAGTAGAGGTGGGCGGATCGATCCTAATATCGATAATATCGATACCAACTCTGGTATTGATATTGAACAATCCTCGTGTAAAAAGATCGATACTCAAGCTTTTTTTCTCTCAAGCACGCACTGACTGCTGCGCACGCAGATTCATCAAAGTCTACTCTCTGTCTGTAAGAGCAGCGCTGTGCTGCGTCACACAACACGGAGCAGCGCACCTTTGTATTGTGGTTTGTCAGCCCTCTACCAGGAGATTTTAAGTTGTGTTGAGTGATATTTTTTTTAACAAAAATGTTGTTTCTGATAATAAAGTATTTTGTTGTCATGTACAGTGTTTGGCGAAATTCTATCCTAGGTCTTTTGGGTCCTTTGGATCTATGAAGATTAAATGTGTTGTGTGGGCCGCTGAAGAGGAGGTACTGCTGGCCCACCACCACCAGAGGGCGCCCTGCCTGGAGTGCGGGCTCCAGGCACCAGAGGGCGTCGCCACCTGAGATGAGCAGCCAGGGTGACAGCTGTCACCCATTATTGGACACAGCTGTTTCTACTCGGCACCAAGGTATATCAGGAGGACGGCGTCTCCACCTCAGTGCCGAGATATCGCCTAAGACTGAGGTAGTATCTCTGCATTCTTATTCTGATTAACCAGCTAATCATTTGTTAAACCTTTTCAGGATTGTTGACTGCTAAAAGCTATATTGCTTGGATAAGTACTCACCTTCCTGTTGTGCATTGACAAGAGGTGGAGGCGGCTTCTCCCTCTTCGTTACTGGGTGCTGTCGCATCACACCTGTGTGTTGTTGCTCTCTCCTGCCAGCAGTACCGGATCCGACGAGCGGAGGCAGTGGCCACCTGGGAATTCGGGACTTGGCGGTTCCAGTATTTCCAGGGTTCGGTGGCAGAGGAGATCGGGGTGGTTCCGGTTCGACTGAGACGGGCGTCTCCTACCTTCGAGCCTGCCCACACGACACCAGCAAATTCGACCCCAAATTGTGATTGTTGTACTTATTGTGCTTGTTCACAATAGTAAACCTTGTTATTTATCTTCCTCCATTGTCCGTTCATTGCGCCCCCTGTTGTGGGTCCGTGTTCCTACACTTTCACAACAATATGAAAAAGTATCGGTATCTGTATCGATATCGGCGATACTGGGCCTGTATTTATTTGGTATCGGATCAATACCAAAATTCCCGGTATCGCCCACTTCTACTCATGAGAGTGCGCAGCAGGGGCAAGCATAGACATTATATACGGAGACGCCTCATAACTTGCTGCAACGTGATTCAGCGTCGCCGCCATATTGGATGGGTCTCTTCACAGAGTCAATAAAGCAAAAATCCGCACAGCCTAAGCACTCCCATGCAGTAAAAAGCTATTATTATTTTTTATTAAGCAGTGTCTAATAAAAGCTTGTTTCTTTCAATAAAAACTTGTTTCTTTACTAAATTATAAAATTAATTTATATATTTATCTATATGCCATAAAATATGTCTTTGTTAAAGAGCGTAAGACAAAGTCTTTCAGCATAAAGTATGTATTTTTAATGTGTGACAGCATCCTGTATCGTAACTGAATCTCTGCTGTTTCTAACAAACCAAACTGTGGGAAAATCGAGTAAAAATTTGGGGAGCTGTGGATTATTGTAGTTGGGGATACACCTTCTGCGGTACAAATTCAAAAAATGCATTGGGGGCACGATCACTGATCTGTATATATACTGATCTGTATATATAAGTAACTGGTAACCAACTTCACTCTGGTTTGAAGGATTACGCCAAAACTATGTCACAGATTCTCACCAAATTTGCACCACAGATAGATATAGATATTAAGGCATGGAAGACGCCATTGAATTTTGGAGGTGAGCCGGATCTGGATTTACGAAAGTCAGAAATCTCTTGGCTGCTCTTGTTAACATATAATTTTTGCCATATTATGTTTCTCCTTGTAGACCTCAGATCCTGAGACTTACTGCTTACAATGACAATTCATCAGAACCCACCTTCATCATTTTAGGACTGAATAAAGTAGCAGCACCACAGTTTGTTGTTTGAGAGTAGTCCTTTGTAGTTAAAAACAGGTGAAATAATGAAGACCTAGCTTTGTATAATCTATATACTGTAAACATATCTCTATTTATAGCCTCATAATGACCGCTGATAAAAGGCAGCTGTCATCAAGCTGCCATAGGAGTTATCACTTGTAGTTTAAAATAGGTGACATAGTGAAGATATAGCTTTGTATAATGTACATATATATACATATTATTTATATATAAAACATATATATTAAAAAGATCAACTTTATTTATGGCAAGTGGCGAAACACTGCCATCTGCCAGGGCAGGTACAGAAAATGATGGCACATCTGCTGGCGTGACAAATACAGAAACCACTGGCATCTGGCGGCACATACAGATGCCAGTGTATGTGCCGAGACAACATGCCACAGATACAGTAAACACTTGCATCTGCCCTGGCAGGTACAGATTAGAAGCCTTCATAACCTGAGCCATAGATGCAGTACTAGTTCCATGTTTGTATCCAACAACGTTTGGTCATATCCCGAAATGTATAGAACTGCTTTTAACTGAACAGCCTTTGCTCATCAACAAATGTTGTTCACTGAAAAAACAAAGAAAAAAAATTGTTGCTAGGGGAATTCTGTAAAAAAAATTACAGTGAATATGTAAAGAGTTTTACACAAAATATGGATTTTTTTTTAAGTTTAAACCTGTTGCAATTTACAAATAAATAAATAAATTAAACTGTAATTTTAATGGTCTTTTCATGTTGAATTTGCATGGACACAAATATAGTAACTTCCTTTGGCTGCTCCCTTATTTTCACTTGGGGTCCCCACAGCAGATCCAAGGTGGGTCTGCATGTTGATTTGGTTTACTCTGGATGCCCTTCAGTCTTCTTGAACAGTTTCTTTCTATTGTTTCGTGATTTCATCAAGTGCTTGTTCCCAGGAGTTCTTTGACAAGAAAATATCTATCTTTTAACATCCTACCATAACAAAGCGAACAGAATAATGGGGGAAAAGTCATGTTAGCGGTGTAAACTTGCTCACTCTATCCCACTGCAGTGCACAAATAATATCTCATGCTGCAATAGAAACTAGGATGAAAAATAGTGTTTTGACAAATATTGGCTGTACAAATGTGGGATTGAGTTTGAATACAAGGTCTGTTAGAAAAGTATCGGACCTTTTTATTTTTTGCAAAAACCTGATGGATTTGAATCACGTGTGCTTGCAAGAGCAAACCTTGAACCTTCGTGCGCATGCGTGAACTTTTTCACGCCTGTCAATTGCATCATTTCCTGGTAAGCAGCCTTTGTGTGGGATGTGTGTAGCATGCTCGGCGGATTTTCATTTCAAGGAAAACGACGGAACGACTGGAGCAGCACCGCATCAAATTTTGCCAGAAACTGGGCGAGAGCCAGGTGGAAATCATTCGGATGATTCAGACAGCTTTCGGTGACTTTTCAGTCGTGTGAGTATCCGAGAAATTGTGGAAGAGGTGGGCATGTCACAGCATCTCCTGTGAGACTTCCAACTCAGCAGCAGCATGAATTTCACCACCAATCTTTTCATGACCAAATCTTCTGTTGAATGTACCGAAAAAGTGCTGATATCCTCTTCTGCAATTTCTCGGATAGTCACACGACGGTCCCACATCACCACAGCTTTGACTTTGGAATGATCTGGTCATTTCAGCATGTTGATGGCCGACTGGAGCATGGCTCGCTCTCCACTGTTGTGTGGACGTCTTTAAACCAGTTGTACCGCTCCTTAATCTGTGTGATGCCAAAGCATCGTCACCGAAAGCGGTCTGAATCATCCAAATGGTTTCCACCTGGCTGTCGCCCAGGTTCTGGCAAAATTTGATGTGGTGCTGCTCCAGTCGTTCCGTCTTTTTCCTTGAAATGAAAATCCGCTGAGCGCACAACACACGTCCCACACAAAGGTTGCTTACCAGGAAATGACGCAATCGACAGGCGTGAAAAAGTTCACGCATGCGCACGAAGGTTCAAGGTTGGCTCATGCAAGCAAGCACACGTGATTCAAATCCATCAGGTTTTTGCAAAAAATAAAAAGGTCCGATACTTTTCTAACAGACCTCGTAAATGTAACAGCACAGTAACAGCACAGATAATGCAGATTTATTGTGAAACTCTCTTGAAAACATTGATCATACCCATCGATTTCTATTTATACCTGGTTCCTAGACGCTAATCAAGATGGCGGCAACAGCCAGCGAATGAGCGGATCGGCCGGTCCTCCTCCATCTAGTGATTAAATAGAAATCGATGGGTTTGATGCACCTGCTGAAGGTGAATAAGAATAGGCAGTGAGTAAAACAGTCAAGGACTGTTGGCCGCTTCATCATCCTTTCTACAATGACTTCATCTTTCGGCTGTTCCTGTTAGGGGTCGCCACAGCAGATCAATCGTTTCCATCTCACCCTGTCCTCTGTATCTTCCTCTGTCACACCAACCACCTGCATGTCCTCTCTCAGCACATCCATAAACCTCCTCTTTGGCCTCCCTCTTCTCCTCCTGCCTGGTGGCTCCATCCTCAGCATCTTTCTCCCTATATACCCTGGGTCCCTCCTCTGCACATGTCCAAACCAACTCAATCTCACCTCTCTGACTTTGTCTCCAAACCATCCCACCTGAGCTGTCCTCTGATATGTTCATTCCTAATCTTGTCCATTCTCATCACTCCCAAAGAGAATCTCAACATCTTCAGCTCTGCCACCTCCAGCTCCACCTCCTGTCTTTTTGTTAGTGCCACCGTCTCTAAGCCGTACAACATAGCTGGTCTCACTACTGTCTTGTAAACTTTCCCCTTCACTCTTGCAGATCCTTCTTCGGTCACAAATCACTCCTCCCACTCCACCCTGCCTGCACTCTCTTCTTCACCTCTCTACCACACTCTCCATTACTTTGAACAGCTGACCCCAAATATTTAAACTCATCTACTTTCACCACTTCTATTCCTTGTAACTGCACTATTCCACTGGGCTCCCTCCCATTACACACATGTACTCAGTCTTGCTTCTACTGACTTTCATTCCCCTTCTCTCCAAAGCATATCTCCACCTCTCCAGACTAGACTCAACTTGCTCTCTCGCTACAGATCACAATGTCATCTGCAAACATCATAGTCCATGGGGACTCCTGTCTGATCTTATCTGTCAATCTGTCCATCACCACTGCAAACAAGAAAGGACTCAGAGCTGACCCTTGGTGTAATCCCACCTCCACCTTGAATGAGTCTGTCATTCTGACTGCGCATCTCACCGCTGTCACACTATTCTTGTACATGTCCTGCACTACCCTAACATACTTCTCTGCCACTCCAGACTTCCTCATACAATACCACAGCTCTTCTCTTGGCACCCCATCATAAGCTTTTTCTAAGTCCACAAACACACAATGTAACTCTTTCTAGCCTTCTCTGTACTTCTCCAACAGTATTCTCAGAGCAAACATTGCATCTGTAGTGCTCTTTCTCGGCATGAAACCATACTGCTGCTCACAGATCTTCACCTGTTTTCTAAGCCTAGCTTCTACTACTCTTTCCCATAACTTCATGCTGTGGCTGATCAACTTTATGCCTCTGTAGTTACTGCAGCTTTGCACATCACCCTTGTTCTTGAAAATAGGAACCAGCACACTGTCTCCACTCCTCAGGCATCCTCTCACTTTCCAAGATTTTATTATACAATCTACTAATCTAAACTCTACTGCCATCTCTCCTAGACATTTCCATGCCTCCACTGGAATGTCATCTGGACCAACTGCCTTTCCACTCTTCATCCTCTTCATAGCAGCCCTCACGTCTTCCTAATCTCTTGTACTTCCTGATTTACTCTCACCACATCATCCAGCCTTTTCTCGCTCATTTTCTTTATCATCAGCTCTTCAAAATATTCCCTCCACCTTCTCAGCACACGCTCCTCACTTGTCAGCACATTACCATGTGCATCTTTTACCACCCTAACCTGCTGTACATCCTTTCCAGCTCTGTCCCTTTGTCTGGCCAATCGGTACAAGTCCTTTTCTCCTCTCTCTCTCCTTCTCTTTCTCCTTACTATTCAACTTCTTGTACAGTTCGCAATATGCCTTTTCCTTCGCTTTTGCCACTTCTCGTTTCGCCTTACGCCGCATCCCTTGTACTCCTGTCTACTTTCGTCATCTCTCCGACTATCCCAAAACTCTTTCGCCAACCTTTCTCCTTATGCTTTCCTGGACCTCTTCGTTCCACCACCAAGTCTCCTTGTCTTCCTTCCACTGTCCAGATGTCATACCCAGTACTGTCCTGTCTCCCTCACCACATCTGCAGTACTTTTCCAGTTGTCAAAATTGCTTCCCCTCCAACCAGCGCTTCTCTCACCTGCTCACTAAATTTCACACGTCTTCCTCCTTCAGCTTCCACCATCTGATCATTCGTTGAGCTCTCTTTCTTCTTCTTCACCTCTAAAGTCATCCTACAAACAACCATCCTATGCTGTCTAGTGACACTCTCTTCTGCCACCACTTTACAGTCTCTAATTTCTTTTAGCTTGCATCTCCTATAAAGAATGTAGTCCACCTGTGTGCACCTTCCTCCACTCTTATACAGTGAGGAAAATAAGTATTTGAACACCCTGCGGTTTTGCAAGTTCTCCCACTTAGAAATCATGGAGGGGTCTGAAATTTTCATCTTAGGTGCATGTCCACTGTGAGAGACATCTAAAAAAAAAAAAATCCAGAAATCACAATGTATGATTTTTTAAATAATTTATTTGTATGTTACTGCTGCAAATAAGTATTTGAACACCTACCAACCAGCAAGAATTCTGTCTCACACAGACCTGCTAATTTTTTTTAAGAAGCCCTCTTATTCTGTACTCTTTACCTGTATTAATTGCACCTGTTTGAACTTGTTACCTGTATAAAAGACACGTGTTCATACACTCAATCAATCACACTCCAACCTGTCCACCATAGCCAAGACCAAAGAGCTGTCTAAGGATACCAGGGATGAAACTGTAGACCTGCACAAGGCTGGGATGGACTACAGGACAACAGGCAAGCAGCTTGGTAGAAGACAACAACTGTTATTATTTATTAGAAAGTGGAAGAAACACAAGATGACTGCCAATCTCACTCGGTCTGGGATTCCATGCAAGATCTCACTTTGTGGGGTAAGGATGATTCTGAGAAAGCTCAGAACTACACAGGAGGACCTGGTCAATGACCTGAAGAGAGCTGGGACCACAGTCACAAAGATTACATTAGTAACACATGATGCTGTCATGGTTTAAAATCCTGCAGGGCAGCAAGGTCCCCCTGCTCAAGCCAACACATGTCCAGGCCCGTTTGAAGTTCACCAGTGACCATCTGGATGATCCAGAGGAAGCATAGGAGAAGGTCATGTGGTCAGATGAGACCAGATTAGAGCTTTTTGGAATCAACTCCACTTACCATGTTTAGAGGATGAGAACAACCCCAAGAAAACCATCCCAACTGTGAAGCATGGGGGTGGAAACATCATACTCTGGGGGTGCTCTTCTGCTAAGGGGACAGGACAACTGCACCGTATTGAAGGGAGGATGGATGGGGTCATGTATTGCGAGATTTTGGCAAACAACCTCCTTCCCTCAGTAAGAGCACTGAAGATGGGTCATGGCTGGGTCTTCCAGCATGACAATGACCCCAAACACACAGCCAGGGCAACTAAGGAGGGGCTCCGTAAGAAGCATTTCAAGGTCCTGGAGTGATCTGGCCAGTCTCCAGACCTGAACTCAATAGAAAATCTTTGGAGGGAGCTGAAACTCCAAACCTGAAAGATCTAGAGAAGATCTGTATGGAGGAGTGGACCAAAATCCCTGCTGCATTGTGTGCAAACCTGGTGAAAAACTACAGGAAACATTTGACCTCTGTAATTGCAAACAAAGGCTACTCTACCAAATATTAACATTGATTTTCACAGGTGTTCAAATACTTATTTGCAGCAGTAACATACAAATAAATTAGTAAAAAAAAAAAAATCATACATTGTGATTTCTGGATTTTTTTTTTTTAGATGTCTCTCACAGTGGACATGCACCTAAGATGAAAATTTCAGACCCCTCCATGATTTCTAAGTGGAAAAACTTGCAAAACCGCATGGTGTTCAAATACTTATTTTCCTCACTGTATGTTACCCTGTGCTCCTCCCTTTTCTTAAAGTAGGTGTTCACCACAGCCATTTCCATCCTTTTTGCAAAATCAACTACCATCTGTCCTTCCCCATTCCTACCCTTGATACCATATCTACCCATTACTTCCTCATCACCTCTGTTCCCTTCACCAACATGCCCATTCAGGTCCACTCCTATCACCACTCTTTCATGCTTGGGCACACTCTCCACCACCTCATCTAACACACTCCAAAAATCTTCTTTCTCCTTCATCTTACTGCCTGTGGGGCATATGCACTGATGATATTCATCATCACCCCTTCAATTTCCAACTTCACACTCATCACCCTGTCAGACACTCGCTTAACCTAACACACTTTTAACATACTCTTCCTTTAAAACGACTCCAACACCATTTCTCTTTCTGTCCTCACCATGGTACTTGTACCCACCGCCGATGCTCCTGCTCTTACTTCCCTTCCACTTGGTCTCTTGCACACACAATATGTCTACCTTTCTCCTCTCCATCATATCAGCCAGCTCTCTCCCTTTACCAGTCATACTACCAAGATTCAAAGTCCCCACTCTCATTTCCACCTTTCTAGTTTTCTTCTCCTCCCCTTCTTCGTCGTCTTCGCCCAGCAGTAGCCCAATGTCCACCGGCACCCTGTTGGGCAACAGCACCGGTGGCAGACGTTGTTAACCCGGGCCGCAACCGATCCAGTATGGAAATTCGATTCTTAGTCTGCATAGTTGGGTTGGCTTGTTTTACGCCGGATGCCCTTCCTGACGCAACCCTCCTCATTTATCCGAGCTTGGGACCGACACTCAGAATGTACTGGCTGCACACCCCATGTGGCTGAGTTATCCTTTCTACAATGACTATAAAAAAGAAACACAGATGAGTGAAGAAATATCAAATAGCCTTTTGAAAAACTTATTAGAATTTTCCTGTGGAAATGACAATGGACTCCAAAAATATTATTCAGACATTAATCTAGAAAAACAAGAATTCAAGACAAATGGCAGTATCATTTTATTACAGCATTTAACTAGAAAATGGTGACAAAAGCCATGATAAATAAGTTTCACAATTTGTCTTTTTCTTTCCTCAACCAAAATTTAAAAGTAAACAATTGGGAAATGGTCCTTTCACTTTTTCTTTTTTTTTGGGGGGGGGGGGGGGGGGGGGGGGGGAAGTCGGCCGATTGGCCTAATTTTTTATAGAGATCAGAAACCAGAAGAACGATGTCCAACTACAAGTCGCAGAGCTTTGTTTCTATTTTCTGTCACAAGGTTAGAAGTGACCTCACGCCCACTTATACTGAAAGCAAATCTTTTTTTTTTTTTTTTTTAATCAAATTCTTTAGCTTGATGGTTCTGAAAGTGGTCGGGAGGGGAGGGGGCATTGTTCTTCAGCTGAAAAGAAATGTGAAGGGCAGCTTGTGGCTACAATAACATAAAAATTACAGTCAAATAGTACGGTGCATCTGGAAAGTATTCACAGCATTTCATTTTCCACATTTTGTTATGTTACAGCCTTATTCCAAAATAGATGAAATTATTTTTTTGCTCAAAATTCTACATACAGTCTAATGACAATGTGATTTTTTTTTTAAAAATGTATTCAAAATATAATAATAAAAAACAACTAAGAAATCACATGTACACAAATATAAAAACAGCCCTTGTCATGAAGCTCAAAATTGAGTTCACATGCATCCTGTTTCCACTGCTCATTCTTGAGATGTTTCTGCAGCTTAGAAAACCTGCTCCAGAGCGCTCTTGACCTCAGACTGAGGCAACGGTTCATCTTTCAGCAGGACAATGGCCCTAACAGTCAAGATATCAAAGGAGTGGTTTCATGACAACTCTGTGAATGCCCTTGAATTGTCCAGCCAGAGCCCAGACCGGAATCCGATTGAGCATCTCTGGAGTGATCTGAAATTGGCTGTGCACAGACCCTCCCCATTCAACCTGACGGAGCTTGAGAGGTGCTGCAAAAAGGAATGGACAAAATTACCCAAAGATAGGTGCACCAACTGTGGTATCATATTCTAGAAGACTTGAGGCTGTAATTGCTGCCAAAGGTGAATCAACAAAGTATCAAGCAAAAGGTGTGAATACTTATGTACACGTGATTTTTTTTTTTTTTGTTTATTTTTAATAAACTGTACAAAAAAATCATGTTATTGTGAGTAGACTTGTGAGAGGAAAAAGTGAATTTACTCCATTTTGGAATAAGGCTGTAACATAAAATGTGGAAAAATTGAAGTGCTGTGAATATTTTCCGGATGTAGTGTTTTTTTTTTTAATCTATAATCATCTGTTGTTGTGTTTCGTGATGCTGACATCACCACTGGCATTGTGGCATTTTCAAAAGCTGCAACCTTGTGATAAAATACCAAAATCTCCTCTATGGATGTTCATGGTGTACAAACTGCTCTCACCACTCTTTCATGTGTGCAGTCTCAGCAATTGTGATTTATACAACAGATCCATATGGAAATTCTTCTGAATGGTGTCAGAAGAAATTCACGCATTTTATTTTGTGAGCAGGTTTTTAGTATCTACCATACTGTTTCCTGGCACCTTTGTGTACTTTTAAAAAATTTATTTTCATTTCATTAAAATGGGGCCTTTCTGATACCATTTTACACAACATTTAAGAAATATGAAATACTATTTGAAAGTGGGGCTTAGCTATTTTCTGACTTATGAAGGAGGAATTTTGGAGGACGACTGCTTTCATTGCAAATTTAAGGTCTTATTATTTTATTTCATGTTAATCCAACCCATTATTCAGTCAATATCTGAATGATTACATTTTCACAGCAAAGATGGGAAAGCAACTCTCACTCATTCAGGGAAAAAAAAACCACAACCATGCTAACTCAGCAGGTTAACAACAAAGGCTTCTTAATGTACAATAATTTTGGGGCCTTCAGATTCTAACTACTAAAAAGTAACACCTGTTTTGTATTTGTACATATTTACATTATGGCTGACCATTTTAACATCCCTGAAGATGCTACGCGTCACACATTAAATTTTTTTCTATCGTGAGTTTGTTGAGCCAAGGCTCAATACATTTACACAAAGCACCGTCATCTGTGCTGCATCCGGGTAGTTAAACCATAAACCCTCTTCCATGGAATCATTTTAAATAATGTGAACATAATGTACTGCGTCAAAGCACACAGATCACAGAGTGTACTTGTTCACTGGAAAATCTGGAGCAGGATTCAACAGTCTTCAAGCAGGTAAAATTAACATCATTTGTAATAACAAAAGAATCTACTGACTCACTCATCTGCAACCACTTGCTCCAAGGGCAACCAGGGGGAAGGGGGCTGGAGCCTATCCCAGCAGTCATAGGGCATGAGACAGGGTACACCGTGGACAGGATGCTAGTCTGTCGCAGGGCCACATATAGACAAACAAACGCAATCACACCTGTGTGCACACCTACGGACAATTTAAAGTTTCCAATCCACCTAACCTGCATGTCTTTTTGGATGCGGGAGGAAGCCGGAGCACCCGGAGGGAACCCACACAAAGTCAGGCAGAACAGAGAAAGGTCACATGAGGAAATCAATCCCATGACCTTCTTGGTGTGAGGCAACAGTGCTAACCACTAAGCCACCACGCTGCCCAAAAGAATCTAAATATTTCAAAACTTGTTAAAAAAGCAACATATCATCATGGAAAGCATGTAGTCCTGTTCACAAACCACACCAACCCAACAAGAATAATACAACGGTACATGACGATAATATCCAGGTGATTTCTCAGAATAAGTCCCATCCTCATTCCATAGAGAACTCACAATATAATGTTTTCTAGTGTTGGTAAAAACTGGATTCCTACTTCAAACAGTTTCAATGTATTTATATTAAAAAAAAAGGACAATTCTGAAAGTTGTTGGTTCTTACTGCAGCAGTTCTTCCCAAGAAATAGGTTTAGAGAAGACTTCACGCTCCAGCCAGAGGTCATAGTTCATTTGGAAGTCCTCTGGCAGGTCCACTCTTTGACCGAGAACACTTTGCAGGCAGTTATCTACAGGCAGAAAGTCTGGATTGCTGTAGTTTTTGTCATAGCGGCGACTGTTGAAACGCTCAATGTTAGCCCGCAGAGCACACTCCTCCGCCTGGAAGTCCCATGGACGAGCATCCAAATCTGCTGCCAGAATTGCAAAAGACTAGTCATATTTTGGGCACTTTTAATCTCTAGTTTTCTTCTGATTAAGGATGACCAAATTCAGTAATGACACTGAAAATCAGAGGTCTGTTAGAAAAGTATCGGACCGTTTTATTTTTTTCAAAAACTATATGGATTTGAATCACGTGCGATTACATCAGACAAGCTTGAACCCTCGTGGGCATGCAAGAGTTTTTTCACGCCTGTCGGTTACATCATTCGCCTGTGGGCTGGCTTTGAGTGAGGAGTGGTCCACCCCCCTCTGTCGGAATCTCTTTGTCTGAGAACTTGCTGAGAGACTGACGCTTTGCTTGATCAAAATTTTTTCAAAAACTGTGAGGCACATCGAAGTGGACACCATTCGAGAAATTCAGCTGGTTTTCTGTGAAAATTTTAACGGCTGTTGAGAGATTATGGACTGTTGCTGTTGCAGCGGCGGCTCAGGGCGCGTCGCGACGTCCCGCTCCGTGGACAGTCCTTAAAGCGACAGCAACAGTCCATAATCTCTCATCAGCCGTTAAAATTTTTACAGAAAACCAGCTGAATTTCTCGAATGGTGTCCACTTCGATGTGCCTCACAGTTTTTGAAAAAATTTTGATCAAGCAAAGCGTCAGTCTCTCAGGAAGAAGTCAGACAAAGAGATTCCGACAGGAGGGGTAGACCACTCCTCACTCAAAGCCTGCCCACAGGCGAATGACGTAACCGACGGCGTGAAAAAACTCACGCATGCACACGAGGGTTCAAGGTTGTCTGATGTAATCGCACGTGATTCAAATCCATATAGTTTTTGAAAAAAATAAAAAGGTACGTTAGTTTTATCACAGACCTCGTATATATACATACAGTAGTGTTCAGATAATAGTAGTGCTATGTGACTAAAAAGATTAATCCAGGTTTTGAGTATATTTCTTATTGTTACATGGGAAACAAGGTACCAGTAGATTCAGTAGATTCTCACAAATCCAACAAGACCAAGCATTCCTGATATGCACACTCTTAAGGCTATGAAATTGGGCTATTAGTAAAAAAAAAAAGTAGAAAAGGGGCTGTTCACAATAATAGTGTTGTGTGGGCCGCTGAAGAGGAGGTACTGCTGGCCCACCACCACCAGAGGGCGCCCTGTCTGGAGTGCGGGCTCCAGGCACCAGAGGGCGCCGCCTCACAGGAGCAGCCGGGGTGACAGCTGTCACTTATCGCCTACAACAGTTGTCACCAATCATCCAATCAGCAGTGGTATATCAGCAGGACGACATCTCAACCTCTTTGCCGAGATATCGCTCTACCGAGGAGGTAACGTACTCAGCCGACTTTGTTGTCTTCCTGACAGGAATACCTGTTACTTTGTGTGTTGGATAGCAGATATTTTGTTTCCTTTTTTCCGACGAGAGGTGGAGGTGGTTTTCCACCATACGTGTTGCTGGGTGCAGACACACCCACATCTAACTGTTTTTGTTCCTCGCCAGCAGTACCAGATCCGACAAGCGGAGGCAGTGGCCACCTGGGAGTTCGGGACTTGGCGGCTCCAGTATTCCCGGGATTCAGTGGCGGAGGAAATCGTGTGGTTCCGGTTCTGCTTTGGACAGACGTCTCTTATCTTCGAGCCTGCCCACGCGACACATTTTTGTGAATTGACTTCATTGACTATTATTGTAATCTGCTGTGTTTGTTGTGCTTATTCACAACAGTAAAGTGTTATTTGACTTCCTCCATTGTCCGTTCATTTGCGCCCCCTGTTGTGGGTCCATGTCACTACACTTTCCCAACAATAGTAGCATTTGCTGTTGACGTTACAAACTCAATACTATTATGTTCAAACTGTTTTTTTTTAGCAATCCTGTGAATCACTAAACTAGCATTTAGTTGTATAACCACAGTTTTTCATGATTTCTTCACATCTGCGAGGCATTAATTTTGTTGGTTTGGAACCAAGATTTTGCTCGTTTACTAGTGTGCTTGGGGTCATTGTCTTGTTGAAATACCCATTTCAAGGGCATGTCCTCTTCAGCATAAGGCAACATGACCTCTTCAAGTATTTTGACATATCCAAACTGATCCATGATACCTGGTATGCGATATATAGGCCCAAAACCATAGTAGGAGAAACAAGCCCATATCATGATGCTTGCACCACCATGCTTCACTGTGAACTGTGGCTTGAATTCAGAGTTTGGGGGTCGTCTCACAAACTGTCTGTGGCCCTTGGACCCAAAAAGAACAGTTTTACTCTCATCAGTCCACAAAATATTCCTCCATTTCTCTTTAGGTCAGTTGATGTGTTCTTTGGCAAATTGTAACCTCTTCTGCACGTCTTTTATTTAACAGAGGGACTTTGCGGGGGATTCTTGTAAATAAATTAGCTTCACACAGGCATCTTCTAACTGTCACAGCACTTACAGGTAACTCCAGACTGTCTTTGATCCTGGAGCTGATTAATGGGTGAGCCTTTGCCATTCTGGTTATTCTTCTATCCATTTTGATGGTTGTTTTCTGTTTTCTTCCATGCATCTCTGGTTTTTTGTCCATTTTAAAGCATTGCAGATCACTGTAGATGAACACCCTATAATTTTTTGCACCTGCGTATACGTTTTCCCCTCTCCAATCAACTTTTTAATCAAGCTACGCTGTTCTTCTGAACAATGTCTTGAATGTCCCATTTTCCTCAGGCTTTCAAAGAGAAAAGCATGTTCAACAGGTGCTGGCTTCATCCTTAAATAGGGGACACCTGATTCACACCTGTTTGTTCCACAAAACTGACGAACTCACTGACTGAATGCCACACTACTATTATTGTGAACACCCCCCTTTCTACTTTTTTTTTTACTAAAAACCCAATTTCATAGCCTTAAGAGTGTGCATATCATGAATGCTTGGTCTTGGATTTGTGAGAATCTACTGAATCTACTGGTACCTTGGTTCCCATGTAACAATAAGAAATATACTCAAAACCTGGATTAATCTTTTTAGTCACATAGCACTACTATTATTCTGAACACTACTGTGTGTGTGTGTGTGTGTGCATACACAAAATTTCAAGTCAGCTACGATCAGTTCAAAGTTGTGCTCACCACCATGTCTTTAAACAATAGCTACCTGATGGTCAATGCTACAGATCCTGATGCACTAATTTTGTTTGTAACTCACCGTTTCCATAGGCCCAATCATCATTGAGGCGATGTCGAACTTTCTGGTAGATGGCTGACATTGTCTTCATGTTGCTCTTCCTCCACTGACGGCCCAAATATTTAGTTTGCACTTTGAGGAGTTTGAGGACGTAGAGCTGCATCATCGCCTGCTTGACTTTTAGCGCCCTCTTCAGAATGGGAGCTGACTTGAACACTACAAGCATCTTGTGGAGCAAAGATTAGTGTGAGGAGTTAAACGTTTGTTGTGTGTGTTTATGGCAACAGCTTTTTGTTGAGAAGTGTTCTCACCATGGTTCTGGAGTGCTTCCACTTTGTCAGTTTGTTGAGGATTCTCAGCAGGTTAATGCACGAAAACAGATTCCTCCAGCAAAACTGATTGTTGTCTCCTGATTCCTGTTAAAGTTGGAATAACCACAAAAAATGACATCACACCAACCGTACAGTTAGAGCAGCAGTTTGATCAAAGCAGAGAACTTACCAAACTCTCTGCAGTTAACTCCGGCAGCTCGTGCACCACACAGTGAGGAAAATCAAGTACTGAAATACTAAAACAGGAAACATTGATGTTTAAATACAGCTTATTACTTTATTCATGTCAGGAATCAGAATTTCTGTCAACCAATGTTGGTCATTACCTATTCTTAGCTGTGATGTAGGACATGATGTTCTGGTTGAAAAACTTCAGAATTAGCGGAATGCAGTTTGCAAACACCAAATGTTGAGCCATGTACTCAAACTATGAAACCAAGCACACAAAGACAACACATAAGTGGAAAATATAACAATGTGCAAAAAGCTCACTAAAATACAAATGAAATGAAATACAGTGCTTTCTCCTGGAAATATAAAGATATCTGCCAAGATTTCAGTTTGAAACTGCTTTGATAGCCCTGCACAACTATATATACGAGGTCTGTTAGAAAACTATCAGACCTTTTTATTTTTTTAAAAACTATATGGACTTAAATCATGTGCGCTTGCATCAGCCAAGCTTGAACCTTCGTGCACATGCGTGAGTTTTTTCACGCCTGTCGGTTGCGTCATTCGCCTGTGGGCAGGCTTTGAGTGAGCACTGGTCCACCCCCCTCGTGGGATTTTCATTGTCAGGAAAATGGCTGAGTGATTGGAGCAGCGCTGAATCAAATTTTTCCAGAAACTGTGAGAGACAGCCAGGTGGAAACCATTCGGAAGATTCAGACGGCTTTCGGTGAAGATACTCTGGGCGTCACACAGATTAAGGATCATTACAACCGGATTAAAGACGGCCCACAGTGGCGCTGGGCGCGCCGCGCTCCGAGTGGCCATCAACAGGCTGAAACGACCAGATCATTTCCAAAGTGAAGGCTGTGTTGATCCGGGACGTCGTCTCACTACCAGAGAAATTAAAGACGTGCGGAGGAATTCACGTGTCGGGACGGAGCCGCTAATGGCGCACAACAAAAAGCACGTCCGTGTTGGAAACCATTCGGAAGATTCAGACAGCTTTCGGTGGCTTTTCAGTCGAGTGAGTATCCGAGAAATTGTGTAACAGCTGGGCATGTCACAACTTGTCCTGTGAGACTTCCAACACGGACGTGCTTTTTGTTGTGCGCCATTAGCGGCTCCATCCCGACGCCCGAATTCCTCCGCACGTCTTTCATTACAAAATCTCCTGTAACAGTGGAATGTGCTGCAAAAGTGCTGATGTACACCTCTTCCACAATTTCTCTGGTAGTCAGACGAGGTCCCGGATCAACACAGCCTTCACTTTGGAAATGATCTGGTCGTTTCAGCCTGTCGATGGCCGCTCGTAGCGCGGCGCGCCCTGCGCCACTGTGGGCCGTCTTTAATCCGGTTGTAATGATCCTTAATCTGTGTGATGCCCAGAGTATCTTCACCGAAAGCCGTCTGAATCTTCCGAATGGTTTCCACCCGGCTGTCTCTCACAGTTTCTGGAAAAATTTGATTCAGCGCTGCTCCAATCGCTCAGCCATTTTCCTGACAATGAAAATCCCACGAGGGGGGTGGACCAGTGCTCACTCAAAGCCTGCCCACAGGCGAATGACGCAACCGACAGGCGTGAAAAAACTCACGCATGCGCATGAAGGTTTAGCAGGTGCACACCAGGCTCCAGGGAGAGTTCACACACAATCAAAGGGCTCTGATCTAAAGTGGCTTGGTTCGTCACACCCAAGGATATGTGTGAAACTTAACACCATATTACAGTGCAGGCAGCAAGCAGCATTTTGTTAATAATCACTGGCCATGAATTACGCCCTGTCTCGCATAGGAGGCGGGTCTGGGCACAGTTTGAAAATATAAATGGCTGGGCGATTAATCAAGGACATACGGTACCCACTTTCTTTGAATTGGTAAGTGTCAGTGCTTAACTTCATTTCATACCTCTGTTACTGGGCATGCTCAGACCTCTCTGTCCGAGCAAAAATCTGTTATACAATATCTGGTATATACGGCGTTTATTACATGGAAAACCATACAGAAGCATTGGGACTTTTGCTTTTGTCCGGTCAGTGTATTTAGTTTATACGATAATGGTTTAGAGGAGTTTTACTGTACTTAAAAAAACAGTCACAATCAATTTAAGTTGTGAATACATAGTGCACCCGCCATCTGGTGGTGGCATTGCAGTAATACATACAGTTGAAACGAGAAGTGAAAAAAGTTTAGCTCAATGTAAATACTTATTTGTGATTCATTCCATGCAAGTTGGTTTGGTAAGAAAGAAAAAGAAAATGTGAACTGAAGCTGTCTTAATTTCATGTTGATGAAAAAGAAATAACTGAAAACATGTCGGATGTAATCATTTATTATTGTGTAAAACTACAAATTTATGGATGTGGGTCCACTGGTGAAAGCCATTTCAGAGGGAATGTCATTTTTGGGTGGTTTAATAAATTTACCACGCAATCAATACCGGCAATAAAAATACTGTTCACTCTCATTAGGATATTTGTACTGGTACCATTTCAGCGAAGCTTTAAGAAACTATAAGCACAACATAATCGTCATTTATCATCCAGTCAAAAACTACTATTAATAAATAATAAATAACCCTTCCATTAGCTTGACAGCAGAATCTGAATGTTTACTCAACATTAGTGCCATCTTTAGTGTGCACCAACGTCTTCTATCCCTCCCAAGCGTGACTCTAGTTTAAACACTTAGAACCCTCAAAACCATTCTTTCGTTTCCTAACACTTCATCTGAGTCGGCGGAGCAAACCAAGCTCTCTGATAGCGAGAATGTCCCGAGGGACATTGTTGTTGTTCAGGCTCCGCAGCTGCAGAGTAGCTTAGCATCGCACTAGCTGAGGGAGTGAAGTGCGGCGTCATACAGTGCAAAAAAGGCACTAAACAATCAAAAATGGTTAAAAATGCACACTGAAGGACCAAGAACTACGTCAAGTGCATACCCAAAGATAAAAAATTACACTCAAGCCACTAAAACCAAGTTACAAATGAGAAAACTAGAGAAAAACTAGAGAAAAACCAGAGGAGCGGCAAACACATAACGCCAGTCTCCAATCCCAGAAAATCACAAAGTTGCATGCAGTCACTGCGAAACACTCAGAACACAGTACTAATCAGAAAAATAATGCAACTGATAAAACAATCAGTAATATAATGTCCAATTAAAATTAGGGGAGGTGATGGTCTAGTGGTTAAGGCATTGGGCTTAATACCAGAAGATCCTCGGTTCAAATCCCAGCCTGACTGGAAAATCACTAAGGGCCCTTGGGCAAGGTCTCCTCTATTGCACCCGGTGTGTAGTGAGCGCCTTGTATAGCAGCACCCTCATATCGAGGTGAATGTGAGGCATTATTTGTAAAGCACTTTGACCATCTGATGCAGATGGAAAAGCGCTTTATATATGCAGTCCATTTGCCATTTATTTACCATTTAAACAAAAGAACAGCCACAAAGACAGTTAACCTAATATTACAACCCCAATTCTAATTAAGTTTGGACGATGTGTGAAATGTAAATAAAAACAAATACAATGATTTGCAAATCCTCTTCAACCTATGTTCAACTGAATACACCACAAAGACAAGATATTTAATGTTCAAACTGATAAACTATATTGTTTTTGTGCAAATATTTGCTCATTTTAAAATGGATGCCTGCAACACGTTTCAAAAAAGTTGGGATAGTGGCAACAAAAGACTGGGAAAGTTGATGAATGCTTAAAGAACACCTGTTTGGAACATTCCACAGGTGAACAGGTTAATTGGAAACAGGTGTGTTTCATGATTGGGTATAAAAGGAGCATTCCCAAAAGGCTTTGGTTCACTTTGTGAACAACTGCGTGAAAAAATAGTCCAACAGTTTAAGAACAATGTTTCTCAACATTCAATTGCAAGGGATTTAGGGATTCCATCATCTACAGTCCATACTATAATCAGAAGATTCAGAGAATCTGGAGAACTTTCTACAAGGTCGAAAACCAACTTTGAATGCCCGTGAGCTTCGATCCCTCAGGCGGCACTGCATTAAAAACCGACATCATTGTGTAAAGGATCTTACCGTGTGGGCTCAGGAACACTTCAGAAAACCATTGTCAGTTAACATAGTTCGTCGCTACATCTACAAGTGCAAGTTAAAACTATATCATGCAAAGCGAAAGCCACACATCAACAACATCCAGAAACGCCGCCGCTTTCTCTGAGCCCCAAGCTCATTTGAAATGAACAGACACAAAGTGGAAAAGTGTTCTGTGGTCTGATGAATCCACATTTCAAATTGTTTTTGGAAATCATGGACATCGTGTCCTCCAGACAAAAGAGGAAAAAGACCTTCCAGATTGTTACCAGAGCAAAGTTCAAAAGCCAGCATCTGTGATGGTATGGGGTGTCTTCATGCCCATGGTATGGGCAACTTACACATCTGTGATGGCACCATCAGTGCTGAAAGATACATCCAGGTTTTGGAGCAACATATGCTGCCATCCAAGCAACGTCTGCCTGCAGTCCAGACCTGTCACCCGTTGAAAATGTGTGGCGCATTATGAAGCGCAAATACGACAACGGAGACCCCAGACTGTTGAACAACTGAAGTTGTACATCAAGCCAGAATGGGAAAGAATTCCACCTACAAAGCCTCAACAATTAGTGTCCTCAGTTCCAAAACTTATTGAGTGTTGTTAGAAGGAAAGATGATGTAACACAGTGTAAACATACCACTGTCCCAACTTTTTTGAAATGTGTTTGCAGGCATCTATTTCAAATGAGCAAATATTTACACAACAACAATAACGTTTATCAGTTTGAACATTAAATATCTTGTCTTTGTGGTGTATTCAATTCAATAAAGGTTGAAGAGGATTTGCAAATCATTGTATTCTGTTTTTATTTACATTTTACACAATGTCCCAACTTCATTGGAATTGGGGATGTACTATATAGTAAGGAAATTCATTTTTTCATAGTCTTTTAACACCAGCTAATGTACCAGATAATTTAATACTATCGGTAACAGTTATTCCAGATTTTAACACCTTTTACAGAAAAACAATGACTTTTAACAGTAGTTTGAATCTTTCTTCTATCGAATATCAGTGTACTTCATAGATGATAACTGGACTCCCTCATTTTAAGAACTCTTGAATATGTTGAGGCAAACAATCTATTTTTTAACTTTATACATGGTCTGTATCATAAAATAATGCACCAAATCTTGAAATTTCAAAATAGGCAGACAAGCAAACAATAGGTTTGTTGGTTCATAATATGTTTTTTTTTTTTACTTATAACTTTGTAGACAGCAAGGCTTTAGCTTTATTGATAACTGGCCTTTGTTCTCGGGCCGCCGTGGCTTGCTGATGCCGGACGGCCTTCACCCTACTGGGGAAGGCGCCGCCATCTTGTCTGCGAACATAGATACGAGGTCTGTCCATAAAGTATCGTACCTTTTTATTTTTTTTTAAACTATATGGATTTCATTCATATGTTTTCACGTCAGACAAGCTTGAACCCTTGTGCGCATGCGTGAGTTTTTCCACGCCTGTCAGTGACGTCATTCGCCTGTGAGCACGCCTTGTGGAAGGAGTGGTCCCGCCCCGTCATCGGATTTTCATTGTCTGGAAATGGCAGAATGATTTTGGGTTTTTTTTCCATCAGAATTTTTTCAGAAGCTGTTAGAGACTGGCACCTGGAAACCATTCGAAAAATTTATCTGGCTTTTGGTGAAAATTGTACGGGCTTCACAGAGAATAAGGACTATTACTACAGCTTTAAGGCCCACAATGGCGCTCGGCCCGCCGCGCTCTGAGCCACGACGACAGCACGAACCACCGGATCATTTCTAAATGGTTGGCTGTGTGGAGCTGGGACCGTCATGTGCACTTTCTCTGGTTATCACAAGAGCTGGACATCAACCATTTTCTGGCAGATTTCACTTTTAACAGCGATTTTGTCGTGGAAAGCCGTGCGGAGGCTTTGTGCGTCACAACCGATTTCGCTGTTCAAGCGAGACAAAGAACGCCTCCGTTTCGGCGTGCAAGAGGACAAGTTCTGGACATGACCAGCTCTCCACAATTTCTCTTATAACTCACTCGACTGGTAAGCATTGAAAGCCGAGATAGGCATGTCCAAACTTGTCCTCTGACACGCCGAAACGGAGATGTTCCTTGTCTCGCTTCCAAAGCGAATCGGTCGTGACGCGCAAAGCCTCCGCGCGGCTTTCCATGACAAAATCTCTTGTTAAAAGTGAAATCTACCAGAAAATGGCTGATGTCCAGCTCTTGTGATAACCAGAGAAAGAGCACACGACCGGTCTCCGTATCCACAGGAGCCATCCATTTAGAAATGGTCCAGTGGCTTGTGCCGCGTCGTCGCAGCTCGGAGCGCGGTGTGCCGAGGGTCCTTAAAGGGGTCCTTAAAGCGGTACTAACAGACCTTATTCTCTGTGAAACCCGTAAAATTTTCACCGAAAGCCAGATAAATTTTTCGAATGGTTTCCAGGTGCCAGTCTCTCTTCTGAAAAAAATTCTGATGGAAAAAAAACCCCAAAACATTCCGCCATTTCCAGACAATGAAAATCCGACGACGGGGCGGGACCACTCTTCCACAAGGTGTGCTCACAGGCGAATAACGTCACCGACTGGCGTGGAAAAACTCACGCATGTGCACGAGGGTTCAAGCTTGTCTGACGTGAAAACATATGAATCAAATCCATATAGTTTAAAAAAAATAAAAAGGTACGATACTTTATGGACAGACCTCGTAGAGCTCTACAGGGAGGGGTAACATGAGGAATTTACAGCAGGCCACGGAGCAGGTGATTAGAGACCCTGCAAAGGTTTATGACAAATGTGGGTGTGGAATCCATTAGCTTAGCTGGGAAATTAGTGCAGAAAATCCACTATGGTGATTGTGCAGTTATCTGCCAGGAGAGAAATTCAACAACTTGAGACTGTGGCCTGCTTCCGTAGATGTGTCCATAAAAATCACAGAGGGATATGCTTTGCAAACTTAATGCCATTACTACATTGGATAATGCCTGAATTGAGGATGGCCCAATGGTTGTTCCAGCAATATCAAAGATTTCGTGTCTGCTACCTACAACTGGCGTGAAATGTCTCAAACCTAAACCTACTTCTAGGCATCTTATATGCTACTCTGAACTACCCCTAAACCCAAACAGTTCAACTGTCAACCCCACTGAGGCCCTTAGTCTGGGTCTCATTAACATAAGATCACAATCCTTAAAATCATTGATTAATGATCTAATTATTGATTATCACTTAGATATGATTGGGTTATGTGAAACCTGCCTTAAACCTACAGCTGTCCTCCCCTTAAATGAGGCCTGCCCAGCAGCATATACATTTAGTCACATCCTTCGTGATGTAAAGCAAGGCGGGGGTGTTGGTCTTATTTATAAATCTATGTTTAGCTTATTAGCTGTTGGGGGTCACAAATATAACTCGCTTGAGCATCTGATTCTCTGCTCTGCTCAGGATATTACGCATTGCCAAGGTCAGAAGAATAAGAATCAGCCGTATTACTTTGTCACTGTATATAGGCCTCCTGGTCCATATTCTGAATTCTTAGATGAATTTGGTGCGTTCATCTCTAACTTGTCAACTAGTGCAGATAACATTCGGATTATTGGTGACTTTAACGTTCATATAAATAAGCTTTCTGATCCCCTCTGCAAATCATTTCTGGAAATTGTGTATGCATTAGGATTTCAGCAATGCATTCGGGACTCGGCGCACATTAGTGGAAATACCCTGTTTTTGGTTCTCACACGTGGCCTTGCTGTCACAAACATTGACATTTTGCCTCTTGCCTCGGAGCTCTCTGACCACTCATTTATTAGGTGTGCATTTATGTTGCCGCGTTTAGTGGACCGAAAGCCTTGTCTATCTCTGCGGCGACATGTGTTATTGCTGTCACGAATATTGACATCATGCCTCTTACATCAGTGGTCTCTGAACACTCACTTATTAAGTGCACAGTTTCGCTGCCGTGTTTAGTGGAACAACAACCTTATATATCACTACAGCAATGCATCAACACCTCAACTAAGACTGAACTCGAAGCTAGACTGCCTGATGTCTTAGCTTCATATTTGGCAAATACCCAATCAGGAGATAGTCTTGTGGATAGTTTAAACTCAGTGCGTAAAACTACACTCGACATGATTGCGCCACCTTTTTTAAAACTGTGCTCTCCCAAAACACAGTCACCTTGGTTCAATGATTAACCATGACTCCCCCAGACCTCTCCCCCTTCACCCCACATTTTGTGGTCGCCGTCACGAAATGAATTAGTCCCCCCATTACAAAAAATGCCCCATTGTCATAACCCCGTCATGAACCCATAGATTAATGTACTTTTCATTCCCCAGTCCCACGACCTGCCACAAGACTGGGTTGTTAATCCCCTAGTTGCTCCCGGTGTGTAGTGGGCACCTTGCATGGCAGCAGCCTGACATCAGGGTGAATATGAGGCACTGATGTGTAAACCATTTTGAGCGTCTGATGCAGATGGAAAAGCACTATATAAATGCAGTTCATTTACCATTTATTTTGATTGACTACCTTACTAGAAGCGAAGATATTACGCTTTCTGCAATTGGCGGCCATATTGGCTGCCATGTTGAATAACTCTCATGTTATTCATGATACTTAAATTAAATGGCCATATTAGAATTCAGCACCCCAAAATTACCCTATATTGTGAATTTTGGAAGCTTTTGATGATTACAGTGCTTATGTGCTGTGATCCATGGCACACATGCACAAAAAGTAGTCTCGGAGGGGGCGTCATATCAACTTCCGTAGAAAAAATTTGTACCACTTTGGACAACTACAGACAACAGACTGGTTATACGTATATATCGTGGTCAGGGAAATGCATGGTGACAATGGAATTTTTCAGGGAGCCAAAGTGCATCTGACTCATTTTTTCCTGGCCAAGGGCTTGTACTAATTTTTCAGTACATTTAGAACATTTTTCAATATTCATTTTGAAAAATAGCTGCCATGGTGAGATACGGAAAATTCATGACAGCACAACATCCAATTTTATTTGGAATACCTTTGGCTATACATGTACCAAATTTGATGCTTTTATCACAAAAAAGCACAATTATTGAGCCTATGTACTGCGTATTATTGTTTGCGTGCGCATGGCGTGCGGCGTGAATAGTCAAATGTTTAGTGCACTTGGTTTCAGTGTGGAGTTGGCATCAGACAGGGTATCTGTCATAAAACTTGTGCCAATTCAACATGCAGATCCACCTTGGATTTGCTGTGGCGACACAGTGAAAACAAGGGAGCAGCCAAAGGGACTTACTTTCATATATATAATATGTGCCAGATGAACAATGGTGGGCACAGCTAACCAAAAAGTTAGCTTAGATAAGAGATAATCAGCTAACTGAAAAGTTATCTTATATAAAGCTAAACCGATAGACCACCCAAAAATTTATCGGAATCTCAGGGTAGGTGTCCCTCCTAACGATGGAGGGACAGCTACCCTGTCATTAGGAGCATGCTAACAAGAACACAATAGGTCCTAATTAAAGCAATTGTTTAGTCACTAGCCAATAGCAGTCTGCCTCTCGGTAGGAGGGGTCTAGGTTTAAAACTCCAGCTTTTGTGGCTTCTGTTTGTTCTTCTCTACAAGGGTCAGACAGAAGTCAGACTACCAGAGCAAGAATTTTAGCTGAGGAAGCTTTTGTGATTTGAAGCAAAACGTCCTCGCGTCAAGCAACCCAGTCCAGTCGAAGATTCAAGCTTCTCTACTATGGAAACCACCTGGACAACTGAGAGCCTACACAGAAACGTGCTGACTTATGGTTCTGATTTATAAATAAAATTAATACAGATAGAATAACTCCATTAATGTCATTCTGTCATTTGTACAAAGTTAAAATATAACGTATATATTTGAATTTTAAATAATGCACTAATTCTGAAGTTTTGTACACAGACAGATGCCAAAGGGATTATGGGTAAAATGTGCCTCCGCTAACAGTGATTAGTTGACTCATTCATTCTATGTAAAAACCAACACGTTAATATGAGGTGTGTGTATTGGTGTTTACATATAAATGTGCTTTTGCAAAATATGCCCTTTTTTATTGGTAAAAAAAAAAAAAAAGCCATTTGCAAAAAGCCAAAAAGTCAAGTTGTGAACTGATTTGACAACCGTCTGATATAACCGGGGTCAAAATAAACAGAACACTGCCATCTACTGGCATCCAGACGCTCATACTGCCATGAACACTACTGGCCAGTAGATGACAGCAGAGACCGTGAAAACTTGCCAAAACAAAATTCCAGATAATCCGTGTCTGCTACATTTAAGATGCGTGGAATTTAATAAACGCAAACTGAATTTCAGACATTATATATATTACTCTGGAACAAACACGACAGACAGTGTTTGACATAAGCTGGACTCTAAATACCAAACAGGAATTGATTGCAATGATTCCAATTGAAAATAATGGAGAAGCAACCTGGGCTTCTGACATTTTTACATAAAACAAACACAATAACATCTATAAACCCAGAAAATATATTCACGAGAGTTTTAGGCACAATATACAAAGAATTTAATGCTGTTGTCTGTGTAGAGCCTGATCAGAGCGTCTCAAATGCATTTCTTCTGTCATGAATGTACTGAGATTACCCATAATGCACCTGGACACAGCATGTCCACACTAAAACATTACCGCACAATGCCTGGGAAATAGACAAGTTAACTACATAAGACCTCTACGCATCACCATGCAGTCTCTCCAAGACAAAAAGCTGTCCTGGCCAAAGCTACCAAGTTACGGGAATTTGATGAGGACACAGGGCTACAGGACATTTTCATAAGGCCAGACCTCACCAAGAAGCAGCGGGAAGCTTCAAAAAAACTTAAGCAGAGAACTCAAGGGGAAGAGGGAACAGAACCCGGAATGAAAGTTCAGAATCAAGCATGGCCAATAGTCAACGAAAGGAGGGATAAGCAGCAGTCCCGGACAACCACCGGCCGGAACAACATAAGATTATATTATACAAACTCTGACAATTTGTTGCTATGTAAATGTGTTGAACTTTGCACTGTTGCACTACATCATGACATACTTGCAGTCACTGAAGTTAAAGCCAAGCATGGAAGTCAGCCTAACACAAGTCTACTAGAGATCCCAGGCTTCAAACTATTCTGCACAGATCTTCAGACACAATACACCAGAGGAGTTGCCATCTACACCAGAGATAATATCATAGCTACAGAGTACAGGGATAATATTGTAGACTCCTATGCTGACAGTAAATGGATCCAGGTTAAGATGGAAGAAGGAGACACCATGCTGATTGGCTGTATCTACAGAAGTGGCACACCTGCAACTGCACAGCCCCTGGACACATCACTGCACCACATTCTACAGCACACTGCACAACTTACACAGTTCCAGCATCTTGTGATTACAGGAGATTTTAATCTGAACAAGATACAGTGGGACCCAGAACCCCACTTACCAGAAAACCTACCAGATCATTCGCCTGAAGAGGGCTTTCTGGAATGTGTTTTGGATATGTATCTCTTCCAACACGTCACATCCCAGATACAGACTCAACCAACGCACCACCCTGGTGGGCCTTCTGTTCACCAATGAGGAAGGCCTGGTTGACAGCCTAGAGTATGGACCTCACTTCGGAACAGTGACCACATCAGTCTCCGTGCCACACTGAGCTGAGTAATACCAGAGAGACTAGAACTCGCAACATATACCATTATGACAGAGGAAACTAAAAAGCTATGGAGGATCACTGGATCTTGACTGGAATGAGTTATTTCATGGCACGTCGGTCCAGGAATCTATGGACTCTCTAGAAGGCCATTGAAGTCCCTAGTTGATACCTATATACCTCATAAAGAAGTACAAGCTGATGTATCCTCTCTTCCTGTCTGGATGAACAAGAAACCCTGAAGTTTATCAAGAGAAAACATCACGCCTGACCAGATATCACTACACTAAAGACGGCCAAGAATTTCTCAAGTATTTCAGAGCCAGGAACAAGCACCCATGCATGTCGAACTGCTACCAGATCCTTCGAACAGAAGCTGGCCAGGAATGTAAGACAAACAACAAGGCTGTCTGGAAGTATGTGAACTCCCGGCTGTGACACAGGAAACAGTTTTACAGTGTATTCACTAGAGAAGACACCACAAACATCCCCAACATCCCAGCAAAGACTCCCCCCGAGTGACTTCTGTGTTACCCCTGAGAAGGTCAAGAAAGTTCTGCTGAGTCTGAAGGTTGACAAGTCACCCGGCCTGGATGGTCTACATCCAAGACTGTTCAGGGAGCTTGCAAGTACACTCTGCACCCCTCTTGCCATCATATACAGGAAGAGCATCGACTCACAGACTCTACCAACACAGTGGAAAGATGCACTGGTGTTGCCCATCTACAAGAAAAGAAGCAGACTACAGGACATCAACTACAGACCAGTTTCACTGACCTCCGTCATCTGCAAGACCCTTGAGGGCCTAATAGTGGAACAGCTGACACATCACATCAAGGAAATGGACTTCAGTGTGTACATCAGCATGGTTTACCAAGGGGAGAAACATAGTCACCAACCTACTAGAGGCGCTAGACATCTGGACTGAGGCCCTGAGACACAACATCCCAGTGGATATCATATTCTTGGACTACACCAAGGCATTTGATACCGTGGTACACCATAGCTGCTGAGACAGATACACAGCTTTAGAATCACAGGAAGGCACATGCATGGATCGAGCAATTCCTGGTTGGGCGACGACAGAAGGTCTCTGCGAACGGAACACACTCGACCTGGAAACCAGTCATTAGCAGCGTTCCACAGAGCTCTGTGCTCAGCCCGGCACTGTTCCTGCTCTACGTGAGTGACATCCCAGACCTTCTAGATTGTGTAATCAACATATTCACAGAAGATATGAAGATCTTCACAGCAATAGTCAATTCCAACAGATCTAGAGAAAACCTGCAAGAAGATCTTAGGAAACTAGAGCAGTGGTCTCAGAAAATGCAAATGCGGTTCCATCCAGAAAGTGCCACATCCTATACCTAGGTGCCCAGAATACTGCAACACCATACACCATGAAGAATGACCAAGGTACAGACATCGCTCTCACACAGGTGGACACTGAGAAGGACCTTGGTGTCACTATCGACTCCAAGTTGACCTTCTCAGCTCATGTGGAGGAGATCATAGTCAAAGCCACCGGTTCCTAGGAGTCTGGCCCGCACCTTCAAGTACCCTGACAAGAAGGTCTTCCTCCAGCTCTACAAATCCATGGTACGCCCCATCCTTGAGTATGCGTCATGTATCTTGTCACCACGCTACAAGAAGGACATGGATAAGATCGAGCGCATCCAACGACGGGCAACGAAGCTTGTACGAGAGATTCGGCACCTCAGTTATGAGGATTGCCTGAATCACCTCAATCTACCAGCGCTACTGTATAGACATCAGCGAGCAGACCTTCTGCAATCCTTCAAGGTCATCAGAGGCATTGACGACATTACCACCATCACAGACTGCTCGGTGTGTGGTGTCAAGGTGCTCTTTGAGACCAGCCTGGCAACAACAACACAAGGTCACCCCTACAAGTTACAAGTACAACCAGCAACAGGTCCACGAAAGCACTTCTTCGTCACCCGAGTCATCCCCATCTGGAACAACCTATCTTGCCACACAGTACAGCTGAAAACATCAACACCTTCAAGTCAAGACTACACGCTGAACTCAAAAATCAAGATATTTACAACACTACACCTTCTAAATTTCCTCAGACCACACAATACCATACACAATATACAAGCAACAGAAATCTACATCAAGCCGTCCTACCTCAGCCTCATCTATTGACCATGCTGAAGGTATGATTCTGAAGGTATGAAAACCTTCAAATTAGTGCATTACTTTAAAACTAAAACATATATCTGATATTTTCACTTTATAAAAAAAAAAAAAAACTTCAGACTTGACGTTAATTAAATAACTTGCCCGAAATTAGTTTGGTTAAAATTTTAACCACAAGTTAAAACTGTATGCCTCTGGATCACTTGGGTGATATTGCCAGCGTATCAGCATGGAATCAAAAGAAATGAGCTTTTTTCTTTTCTGTGACCAGTTCTCCTTTGCCTGCAGAGGATAGAGTGGTTTCTTTTGGAACCAGCTCTACTCTGTTTGTAAAAGATAGAATTCCACATCTACTACAAAACATTGAACAGGTAGGTACTCAACTTATATTAGATTTAATAGATATTCGTAACTGTTAAGCTTTGTTCACCACACCTGCAAAAATATGTTAGCGGTTTAAAAATAATCGGACCAAAACTTATCGGAAGATAATTGGTCCAATGATGGTTTTCAAAGTTATCTGAAAAGCTAATCCGATAATGAAACATTAGCTTCAATAATTAGCGGATTAGCGGAACTGCGCCCACCACTGCAGATGAATGACTTAAATTCTATGTCATAGTTTTATTGTTTCTGGTTACATATACAAAACACAATGCACTATTTTGAGGCAATTTTCGTTTTTATTATGATAATTTATTTATTTATAATTTATGACGACAATTAAATATATTTGTATTGACGTTTATGAACTCACAACCTCCGTGCAGTACCTTCACAGCCCACCAGGTGGCCTCGCCCATACTTGAGAAACAACAGCGTAAAATCAAAACAAATATTGTAGTAAAAATATGTTCACTCTTTCTGTGGTTCAGTGTCAGCAGCTAAATCACAAACTTGAGAAGCAAAATAAAATGGAACTATGTTGTGGTGATTTTGGAGGATAAGCACACGGTAACCAGTTTATGCCAAATCCAGGTCAATATGAGTTACAGGATTTATTCAGATTTCTAATTTATTAACTTATTTATTTTTACTTTTGACATCTCTGGGTGGGTAGCTGTAATTTAACGCTCATATTCGTGAGTAGCAAAGCGTTCGTGAGCGGGAGTCGAATCAGCTGACAGATGTTGCTGCTGTGAGGTAAATGCAAGAAAACCAGTTAATTTGAGAAATCAGTATTGGACATAACACCGGTTGTGCCTACCCGTTCGTGTCCGTGGTTTTAATTGGCTGCTGCAGTTCTTATTTGTGTTTTCTGATGTCCCTGCTGTACACCTCCAGTGTCTCTTTGGGGGATGAGCTTCTTCTGAGAAACGTTGCATCCTGCCAGCACCAGAGTTCAGCTCAGGGGCTTTTGTGTCGTTCAGCCCTTGATCAGCTGGAGCCTGCAAGGAACTCTGCAGAAAACCCCTGGAAAAGCTCCAGGTTAGAAGCGAGCTGATCAGTATAGGTGACTCCTCTTCACTACCACTGCTTGACTTCCTACGGGTTACTACTACTACTTACTACCACACCATTTTTTACGGGTTATCCCTGACATAGGACTGCTTTGTTTCAATCAACGTGAGTGGCAATCATATCAGATAGGAAGAAACCGCACAAGAAGGGAAGTAAGAAATCGAACACTTTAGTAGTTGATATGCCAGACTCCAGCAACGTTCTCATGTTACAATTAATTACACAAATCGCCTCCCTAATCCAAAGCAACTATGAACTGAAAGAAGAAGTTAGAAAGCTAAGAGCTGAGCAAAGCTCCTATGCTGTAAGCCAGGACGCTCTATTGAAGAGAGCAGAAGAACTTGAGAATGAGCGTGGTACATGGAACTCTACTACCCTGCAACCCCTGCAACAAATGGTACTCTAAACTGTGACATTGTCCAGACCATGGTATGTGCAGTAATTGATGAACTCCTCAGAGAAGAGAAAAGGAAGTGAATGTTGTGATCTATGGCATTAAAGAAACACCTAGCTCTGAGTCTGAGGAAGCAGATGTGAGACGGTCTGTACTCAATCTGTTTCAAAACGGCCTAATGTGCAACGTGAGAGATGGCGACATTGACAGAGCATTCAGATTGGGCAAGCCTCGTGACCCTAATGCGAATCCACGGCCAGTTAAGGTGTTCCTCAAGTCCGGTGCCACCAAAACGCGAGTACTTGAAAACACTAGGAAACTTGGCAAGCTACCAGATGACCATGTGTACAAACACATATTTATTCGACCCGACTGGACGAAAGTCCAGCGAGACGTTGACTACAAGTGATGCCAGACTTCTAAAGAGACCACTGGCAATGGTGAGCAGTCTACAGAACAGCCTGTGGGACTGCAACGACCACAGGACTACCAGGACGCCCAGGGTGGTGGATCCGGGCAACCGAAACGTGGCACCCACTTTCAGGCCAACAGTTCACCAATCGCTGCAGAGAGGAGGACTCGTTCACACAGCAGACAGAATGCTCAAGAGAGGAGAACTCATTTAACCAGTAGACAGAATGCTCAGGACCAGGGTTGTATTACCTGGTCCAGCTACCCCACCTGTAGACATTGCAACTCCTGCCAGAATGATCACTGACAAAGTATCTCTGGACAATAGCATGTCTGACAGACCTACAGAATAGGACTTACAGACTCCCTCTTGTCAGACCTTCTGGTGTTTTAACGCCAGGAGCATCAACAACAAACAAGATGAACTCCAGCAAATATTAGCGAATGACTGTCCAAATGTTATTTACATCTCAGAAACCTGGTGCATGACCAGGCCCACCTCACAGCTTTTAATAATGACTGTGGTAAATCCTCATATCATGTCCTTAGACAAGACCGTGAAACCACCACTGGTGGAGGTGTTTTAATTGCTGTTTCAAATTTGCTTAATTCCAATATTGTTTGTTCTCAATCATTTGGCACCAGTGAATGTGTTTGTTGATGTAAAAATGAAAGACTCCACTTTTCTGAGACTAGGTAGTGTGTATAGACCACCTAACGCTATTATAGAAGATTGTCTCTCGCTCTCATGTGTCAGAGGAATTTCTAGATCTTTGTCATAAATCTGGTGCAAGCTAATGTCAGTTTTCCTACCCGTAATGAGAATATGTTGGATCTTGTACTTTGCTCAGAACAAAACTTGATCAGGAAATTTACTGCAGTGAACCTTTTTTGTGTTAGTGATCACTGCAGTATCAAGTTTAAAATTCAGCCTTTTGAGAAACAGGTCAAAGATAGAGTCTTGAAACCGTGTTTTATAAAGGCAGACTTTGTCCTGATTAATAGTTATCTGGTCACACTAGACTGGGATAGTATCTATTCTAACTGCAACCATGCAGATGACTATTACAAAGCATTTAAGAAAGTTATTGATTTTGTAATACTGTTATTGCCCATCACGATGTGTCCTTTCATATGTACGCGGATGACTTATAAATCTATCTGCCTGTGACTTCTTTTTCAGACACACAGTCCATCAATTCCTGTCTCATTGACATAAAGCGATGGCTATAACAAAACTTTCTCTGTCTGAACGAGTCAAAAACTGAATTCATCCTCTTTGGATCTTCCAGCCATGTAAAATATGTTAAAAACATCACTTATTTGGCTCTCAGCTCAACCGCACTGTCAGGAATCTGGGTGTAATTTTGACTCAGATTTAAAATTCAATAAACAAACTGACTCCGTGGTTAGAGCAAGCTTTTTCCAACTCAGTTAGCTAAGGTCAAACCTTTACTAAACCACAGAGATTTTGAGAAAACCATCCATGCTTTTATCAGCTCACGTTTGGACCGTACCTATTGTAACCCTCTATACACCGTCTGCAACTGGCGCAGAATGCAGCTGCTCGCTTCCTCACCAGCACTCGCAAACACGACCACATCACACCAGTTCTTTACTCCCTCCATGGCTCCCGGTTCAGTTCCGAATACAATTTAAACTCTTGATGTTCATCTTTAGTTCAATCCATGGCCTCGCACCGCCTTACCTCGGTGATATTTTGACCCCTCACCAGCCTAGCAGAGCCTTGCGCTCCTCAGACCAACACCTGCTGGTGGTTCCAAGGTCAAGGTATAGACAGTGGGGCGATTGTGCCTTTGCCGTGGCAGGTCCTAAACTCTGGAACTCTCTTCCTCTGGAGTTACGCTCCATCTCATCCCTGCCCCTGTTCAAAGCCAGGCTGAAAATCTATTAGTTTCAATTGGCCTTTGACACAAAGAGCTATGACTCCCTGTGAATTGACAACTGTAATATATTTTAGATGTATATGTTTTATCTTATGGTTGTTTTTAAATGTATACAGCACTTTGATCAACTATGGTTGTTGTAAAGCGCTGTAGAAATAAAACTTGATTGATTGAATACTGAACTTTGTTCCCTTAACAACCATTACCTCAAAAAAGTGTGCTCCTTGGTTTAATGACAAGCTGAAGCGCTTGAAGAGAGTTAAGCAAGAATATCATGAAATTTGCATAGTATCAAGAGAGCGCCAAGCTGTTTAAGTCTGAATTACTCCAGGCTAGGTGCAATTATGAGAAAAACCTTTTTGATAACAAAAACAGGAACAGCAAAAGGTTTTATAACTATATTAAAAGGCAAACCCTGGTATGCTCAGACATTCCTTGTGTTAGAACACAAAGCTCTCTTGTTACTATTGACAAGGAGAAGGCTGATGTTTTCTCAGATTATTTCACAACAGTATTTGTTAAAGACAATAATGTCATGCCTGAGGATGTGATAACACACTGAAGTCATTCTTATGTGAAACCACAACTATGATCAAAATTGTAAAGAAGTTAAAACTTTCATCTGCACCAGGTCCAGACAAAATTACTACATTCTTTTTAAAAAATGTTATTGCAAAAATAGCAAACCCTTTCAATGTTTTGTATAACAAATGTCTGACGGTTTTGTTCCAAATGATTGGAAAATTGCTCATGTTATTCCAATATTTAAGAAAGGTAACCCACAGCTACCTTCAAACTATCGTTCAGTTAGTCTTACATCAATTCTTTGCAAAGTGTTAGAAAGAGTGGTATGTGTGCAAATGTTAGATTACTTTTTTGAAAAAAAAAAATTATTCCTGTAAACCAGCATGTTTTTTTTTGTTGTTGTTGTTCTTGTTTTTTTTTTTTTGTCTAGAAGATCTACTGTCTCAAATTTGATAAAGTGCCTTGACAGATGGACTAGAAACTATGGCAATGGTTATCAGATGGACGTGATTTATCTAGACTACTCAAAATGTTTCGACTGGGTGGTACATAGCAAATTACTCTACAAAATTTCACAATATGGTATTATTGACAGTGCCTTTAAATGGATTGAATGTTTAATACAAAGGGTACAATATGTTAAAATAGGGAGCTGCTTGTCTTCTCCACAAACTGTCATATCTGGTGTTCCACAGGACACAGTGTTGGGCCCCTTGTTGTTTTTGTGTTTTTCCAGTGATATAAACTCTGTTATTGAATATAGCACTGTCAGTATGTTCACAGACGATACGAAAGTGTACAGGGAAATGAAAACTGCTGATGATTGCAACTTACTCCAAATAGACTTAAACAATGTATACAACTGGGCATCCTTGTGGCAGCTCAGGCTTAACCCTGACAAAACAAATATTTAAGAATTGGTAAAAATGAATTCATTAATTTGTACTACTTGAATGGAGTTGAAATTGATAAGGTTGACACTGTTTGTGATATTGGTGTTCAGATGCAATCTGACCCGAAATTTACCTCACAATGTAAAAATATTGTAAGAAAGGGTCATTTCAACATTAGAAATCTGTTTAATAGATTTAAAGGTCATAAAGTAGACTTCTATGTTAGCGTGTACCAAACCTATATTCGACCAATCCTTGAGTCCTCAAGCCAAGTCTGGTCACCTTATCTGAAAGGCAATATTGTTAAACGAGAATTAGTTCAAAGGTATTTTACAAGAAAACTTCCAGGTTTCTCAAATTGTCCAGACTAGACTTGATTTATTTAAATTAGAAAGTCTTCAGTGCAAGAGAATTAAAGCAGATTTATTGTTGTACTATAAAGTTCTCAATAACATTACATGCATTAATGTACCAGGCAGTTTACAACCATTTAATAGTAGTAGAGGCCACAACAAACACTTGTATAACTATTATAGTAGAACTGATGCTAGAAAACATTTTTGGTGCAATAGAATAGTGAAATATTGGAACAAATTGGATCTAAAATTGTGAACAGTAACTCAGTCAACCAGTTTAAACACTTTATGAAATCTGTTACTTTCAACACTGATGATTTATGTTAATTGCTATTGTATGTTATTAATCCCAAGGGGGAGTATACACATGTTCCTTACACCCCTGATTTTATGTTTTTTATTGTTTTTATGAGAATAAACTTTCAATAAACTTTAAATGGAACAGAACGCATGCTTTGGAACAACTTTAGTTTCATTCATAACTGATTCAGACATGGGTGTGACTAAAAGGTCACAGACAAGCAGGATGACTCATGTACTTTCAGTGAGGAAGTACAATAACCCCCCCCCCCCCCCCAAAAAAAAAAAAGCATATCAAAAACAAAGTGGATAGGCAAACATGCACCTAGCGATATTTGACCGAATCTCCTCGCTGATTGGCTAGTTCAAATTACATCATCAAAGAGTTTATTTCAACATGGCGGCGCCTTCGGCATTGAGTGTTGGTGCTAATTTTCATCTTTTAATGCCATTTTGGGTGCCATAAAGTCAGAGGGATTCTATGCCGTTTTGGGTGCCATAAAGTCGTTTGAATCGGAACAGATGCCGTGCCCAAAATGATTTCCACCGGTGCTTTTCGCCACGTGGTGGAAATAATTTCGGGCACGATGTAAATAATTTTTGCAGTCTTGGTAATGTTCTGTTGGGCGGGGATGATCAACAACTTTTTTTTTTTTTTTTTTTTGCCTTAAGTGGCCTCATTTTGTGTAGCTAACATGATAAAACATTCAAAATGCCATGGTAAACAGAAATAATCTCTTAGATTTTTCCATCCATCCATCCATCCATCCATTTTCTTCCGCTTTATCCGGAGTCGGGTCGCGGGGGCAGCAGCTCAAGCAAAGCCGCCCAGACCTCCCGATCCACACACACCTCTCCCAGCTCCTCCGGGGGAACCCCAAGGCGTTCCCAAGCCAGCCAAGAGATGTAGTCCCTCCAGCGTGTCCTGGGTCTTCCCCGGGGCCTCCTCCCAGTGGGACGTGCCCGGAACACCTCTCCAGCGAGGCATCCAGGGGGCATCCGGAAAAGATGCCCGAGCCACCTCAACTGACTCCTTTCGACGTGGAGGAGCAGCGGCTCGACTCCGAGCTCCTCCCGAGTGACCGAGCTCCTCGCCCTATCTCTAAGGGAGCGCCCAGCCACCCTGCGGAGGAAACTCATCTCGGCCACTTGTACTCGCGATCTCGTTCTTTCGGTCATGAGTCAAATCTCATGACCATAGGTGAGGATCGGAACGTAGATCGATCGGTAAAACGAGAGCTTTGCCCCCCCTACTCAGCTCTCTCTTCACCACGACGGTCCGATACAGCGACCGCATCACTGCAGATGCTGCACCGATCCGTCTATCAATCTCACGCTCCATCCGTCCCTCACTCGTGAACAAGACCCCGAGATACTTAAACTCCTCCACTTGAGGCAAGGACACTCCACCTGAAGAGGACAAAGCACCTTTTTCCGGTCGAGAACCATGGCCTCGGATTTGGAGGTGCTGATTTTCATCCCGGACGCTTCACACTCGGCTGCAAACCGCCCCAGTGCACGCTGAAGGTCCTGATTTGACGAAGCCAACAGAACCACATCGTCCGCAAACAGCAAAGACGAGATTCTGTGGTTCCCAAACCAGACTCCCTCTACACCCTGGCTGCACCAAGAAATTCTGTCCATAAAAATAATGAACAGAACTGGTGACAAAGGGCAGCCCTGGCGGAGGCCAACGTGGACTGGAAACAGGTTTGACTTACTACTGGCAATGCGAACCAAGCTCCTGCTGCGGTCGTACAGGGACCGGATAGCCCTTAACAAAGGACCCCCGGACCCCGTACTCCCGGAGCACTCCCCACAGGGTGCCCCGAGGGACACGGTCAAATGCCTTCTCCAGATCCACAAAACACATGTGGACTGGTTGGGCAAACTCCCATGAACCCTTGAGCACCCGATGGAGCGTGTAGAGCTGGTCCAGTGTGCCGCGACCAGGACGAAAACCACACTGCTCCTCCTGAATCCGAGGTTTGACCATCAGTCGAATTCTCCTCTCCAGTACTCTGGAATAGACCTTACCGGGGAGGCTGAGGAGTGTGATCCCCCTATAGTTGGAACACACCCTCCGGTCCCCCTTCTTTCTTCTTCTTAGATTTTCCAAAACCTGCAAATTCAAGACAGAATAAAAACGAAAGTCCACGTCAGCACGTGTGTTTATCCTGTTTTTTCTCTGTCAGTGTCATGTCTGCAAAACCTTCGATTAGTCCACCCCTGAAAATAGTGAATGGTAAAATATGCCAATTTTCAATAATGAAAATCACCAATATCAAGCTACTATCATGAATGTGAAATAAGAAGATATTAAACTCCGATCGCCATTAAGTTCCTGCCCGACCGCGGCCGTTCTGTCCCGTTCCATCGTGAATAAATTTAGACAGCTGGCAAAACAGCGCAACCCGCTATTTTGTCAGTGCCACGTACAGTGAAATATCGTCCAGTTCAACTTTGTCGAGAGCACCACCATGTTGAAATAAACTCTTTGATGATGTCATTTGAACTAGCCAATCAGCGAGGAGATCTGGTCAAATAGCACTAGGTGCGTGTTTGCCGTATCTGGCAAAATATCCACTGCCTATAAAAAAACAACAACAAAAAAGTAATTCTTACATTTGCTTCCACATCTATTTCATTGCAGACCGCATGAACAAAGATGTTCATGTCTTCATGTCAGTTATTAATGGTGGTGGATTCTGCTCAATCAATCTTAGCACCAGCAGGGACAAACATAGACATTATATACATAGACGCCTCATAACACCCTGCTCAGCGTCCCGCTCTCGTTGGAGCGACAACATACAGAATGTGTCTCTTCCCAGATAGATCTTTCAGTGTAGCTTCTTGTTCTGACTTTAACACAAAGTTAACAACCAAGTCTTTAATCACCAACTGCAAATAGTAATCAAAACATTTCAATCGTATCTTTCTGAACTCTTCCGGCTCAAACTCCATTGTGTCAATGTTTACAATGTGCTTGAGCAATAACAGGTGAAGTTGCTCATAAACTTTAAGTTTCTTAAATATTTATTATGGTCACTCTTAAAACTTCAGTTATCTTTATAATTTTATAAAGTAAATTGTAAATTTTAGAATTAATGTAGATGAGATATACTCATTATCAAGTATCTGGGAACTACTTTTGCAAAGGAATTCATCAAGCACGTCGGCCACGGGTGCATACGTCTGCTTTTAGCTTCTCATAAGCTAAGCTAGTTGCGGTCATGAGAGCCGGACTACTTTCACCACACTGCTCTGCGCGCCGCTCTCGATGGAGCGACAACACACAGAATGTGTCTCTTCCCAGATAGAACTCTTCCAGTGCAGCTTCTTGTTCTGACTTTAACACGAAGTTAACACCCAAGTTTTTCATCACCAACTGTAAGTGGTGGTGGCGTAATAGATTGCATGTTGGACTGGGACGCCAGCGACTCGGGTTTGCCTCCCGTTCGTAGCCACGTTCCCAACTGGCACTCTCAACAACCACTAACTCTTATTTCCTTCTGGAAATAAGTCCTTCATTGAGACTTTCGTTGGTGACCCACGTTAAATAAGAGAACCTCAACCTCATCAAAACATTTCAATCGTATTTTTCTGAACTCTTCCGCATCAAACAATATCGTGTCAATTATGTTTACAATGTGCTTGAGCAGGTGAAGTTGCTCATAAACTTTAAGTTTCTTAAATATTTCTTTTGGCCACTCTTAAAACTTCAGTTAACTTTATTACTGGTAAATTTTAGAATTGATTTAGATGAGATATATTCATTATCTCACAGGAATATATCACAATTATCTGGGAATTACTTTTTGGGCAGGAATTCCTCAAGCACATCGGCCGCGGGCGCGTACTAACACAAAATACCCAGAAACTGAACAGTTGTTCGGCTATAACGAGAGCGTCCACTTTTTGCTTGTCATAAGCTAAGCTGGTGGCGCTCGTGAGTAGAGGTGGGCGGATCGATCCTAATATCGATAATATCGATACCAACTCTGGTATTGATATTGAACAATCCTCGTGTAAAAAGATCGATACTCAAGCTTTTTTTTCTCTCAAGCACGCACTGACTGCTGCGCACGCAGATTCATCAAAGTCTACTCTCTGTCTGTAAGAGCAGCGCTGTGCTGCGTCACACAACACGGAGCAGCGCACCTTTGTATTGTGGTTTGTCAGCCCTCTACCTCAGGAGATTTTAAGTTGTGTTGAGTGATATTTTTTTTAACAAAAATGTTGTTTCTGATAATAAAGTATTTTGTTGTCATGTACAGTGTTTGGCGAAATTCTATCCTAGGTCTTTTGGGTCCTTTGGATCTATGAAGATTAAATGTGTTGTGTGGGCCGCTGAAGAGGAGGTACTGCTGGCCCACCACCACCAGAGGGCGCCCTGCCTGGAGTGCGGGCTCCAGGCACCAGAGGGCGTCGCCACCTGAGATGAGCAGCCAGGGTGACAGCTGTCACCCATTATTGGACACAGCTGTTTCTACTCGGCACCAAGGTATATCAGGAGGACGGCGTCTCCACCTCAGTGCCGAGATATCGCCTAAGACTGAGGTAGTATCTCTGCATTCTTATTCTGATTAACCAGCTAATCATTTGTTAAACCTTTTCAGGATTGTTGACTGCTAAAAGCTATATTGCTTGGATAAGTACTCACCTTCCTGTTGTGCATTGACAAGAGGTGGAGGCGGCTTCTCCCCTCTTCGTTACTGGGTGCTGTCGCATCACACCTGTGTGTTGTTGCTCTCTCCTGCCAGCAGTACCGGATCCGACGAGCGGAGGCAGTGGCCACCTGGGAATTCGGGACTTGGCGGTTCCAGTATTTCCAGGGTTCGGTGGCAGAGGAGATCGGGGTGGTTCCGGTTCGACTGAGACGGGCGTCTCCTACCTTCGAGCCTGCCCACACGACACCAGCAAATTCGACCCAAATTGTGATTGTTGTACTTATTGTGCTTGTTTCACAATAGTAAACCTTGTTATTTATCTTCCTCCATTGTCCGTTCATTGCGCCCCCTGTTGTGGGTCCGTGTTCCTACACTTTCACAACAATATGAAAAAGTATCGGTATCTGTATCGATATCGGCGATACTGGGCCTGTATTTATTTGGTATCGATCAATACCAAAATTCCCGGTATCGCCCACTTCTACTCATGAGAGTGCGCAGCAGGGGCAAGCATAGACATTATATACGGAGACGCCTCATAACTTGCTGCAACGTGATTCAGCGTCGCCGCCATATTGGATGGGTCTCTTCACAGAGTCAATAAAGCAAAAATCCGCACAGCCTAAGCACTCCCATGCAGTAAAAAGCTATTATTATTTTTTATTAAGCAGTGTCTAATAAAAGCTTGTTTCTTTCAATAAAAACTTGTTTCTTTACTAAATTATAAAATTAATTTATATATTTATCTATATGCCATAAAATATGTCTTTGTTAAAGAGCGTAAGACAAAGTCTTTCAGCATAAAGTATGTATTTTTAATGTGTGACAGCATCCTGTATCGTAACTGAATCTCTGCTGTTTCTAACAAACCAAACTGTGGGAAAATCGAGTAAAATTTGGGGAGCTGTGGATTATTGTAGTTGGGGATACACCTTCTGCGGTACAAATTCAAAAAATGCATTGGGGGCACGATCACTGATCTGTATATATACTGATCTGTATATATAAGTAACTGGTAACCAACTTCACTCTGGTTTGAAGGATTACGCCAAAACTATGTCACAGATTCTCACCAAATTTGCACCACAGATAGATATAGATATTAAGGCATGGAAGACGCCATTGAATTTTGGAGGTGAGCCGGATCTGGATTTACGAAAGTCAGAAATCTCTTGGCTGCTCTTGTTAACATATAATTTTTGCCATATTATGTTTCTCCTTGTAGACCTCAGATCCTGAGACTTACTGCTTACAATGACAATTCATCAGAACCCACCTTCATCATTTTAGGACTGAATAAAGTAGCAGCACCACAGTTTGTTGTTTGAGAGTAGTCCTTTGTAGTTAAAAACAGGTGAAATAATGAAGACCTAGCTTTGTATAATCTATATACTGTAAACATATCTCTATTTATAGCCTCATAATGACCGCTGATAAAAGGCAGCTGTCATCAAGCTGCCATAGGAGTTATTCACTTGTAGTTTAAAATAGGTGACATAGTGAAGATATAGCTTTGTATAATGTACATATATATACATATTATTTATATATATAAAACATATATATATAAAAAGATCAACTTTATTTATGGCAAGTGGCGAAACACTGCCATCTGCCAGGGCAGGTACAGAAAATGATGGCACATCTGCTGGCGTGACAAATACAGAAACCACTGGCATCTGGCACGGCACATACAGATGCCAGTGTATGTGCCGAGACAACATGCCACAGATACAGTAAACACTTGCATCTGCCCTGGCAGGTACAGATTAGAAGCCTTCATAACCTGAGCCATAGATGCAGTACTAGTTCCATGTTTGTATCCAACAACGTTTGGTCATATCCCGAAATGTATAGAACTGCTTTTAACTGAACAGCCTTTGCTCATCAACAAATGTTGTTCACTGAAAAAACAAAGAAAAAAAATTGTTGCTAGGGGAATTCTGTAAAAAAAATTACAGTGAATATGTAAAGAGTTTTACACAAAATATGGATTTTTTTTTAAGTTTAAACCTGTTGCAATTTACAAATAAATAAATAAATTAAACTGTAATTTTAATGGTCTTTTCATGTTGAATTTGCATGGACACAAATATAGTAACTTCCTTTGGCTGCTCCCTTATTTTCACTTGGGGTCCCCACAGCAGATCCAAGGTGGGTCTGCATGTTGATTTGGTTTACTCTGGATGCCCTTCAGTCTTCTTGAACAGTTTCTTTCTATTGTTTCGTGATTTCATCAAGTGCTTGTTCCCAGGAGTTCTTTGACAAGAAAAATATCTATCTTTTAACATCCTACCATAACAAAGCGAACAGAATAATGGGGGAAAAGTCATGTTAGCGGTGTAAACTTGCTCACTCTATCCCACTGCAGTGCACAAATAATATCTCATGCTGCAATAGAAACTAGGATGAAAAATAGTGTTTTGACAAATATTGGCTGTACAAATGTGGGATTGAGTTTGAATACAAGGTCTGTTAGAAAAGTATCGGACCTTTTTATTTTTTGCAAAAACCTGATGGATTTGAATCACGTGTGCTTGCAAGAGCAAAACCTTGAACCTTCGTGCGCATGCGTGAACTTTTTCACGCCTGTCAATTGCATCATTTCCTGGTAAGCAGCCTTTGTGTGGGATGTGTGTAGCATGCTCGGCGGATTTTCATTTCAAGGAAAACGACGGAACGACTGGAGCAGCACCGCATCAAATTTTGCCAGAAACTGGGCGAGAGCCAGGTGGAAATCATTCGGATGATTCAGACAGCTTTCGGTGACTTTTCAGTCGTGTGAGTATCCGAGAAATTGTGGAAGAGGTGGGCATGTCACAGCATCTCCTGTGAGACTTCCAACTCAGCAGCAGCATGAATTTCACCACCAATCTTTCATGACCAAATCTTCTGTTGAATGTACCGAAAAAGTGCTGATATCCTCTTCTGCAATTTCTCGGATAGTCACACGACGGTCCCACATCACCACAGCTTTGACTTTGGAATGATCTGGTCATTTCAGCATGTTGATGGCCGACTGGAGCATGGCTCGCTCTCCACTGTTGTGTGGACGTCTTTAAACCAGTTGTACCGCTCCTTAATCTGTGTGATGCCAAAGCATCGTCACCGAAAGCGGTCTGAATCATCCAAATGGTTTCCACCTGGCTGTCGCCCAGGTTCTGGCAAAATTTGATGTGGTGCTGCTCCAGTCGTTCCGTCTTTTTCCTTGAAATGAAAATCCGCTGAGCGCACAACACACGTCCCACACAAAGGTTGCTTACCAGGAAATGACGCAATCGACAGGCGTGAAAAAGTTCACGCATGCGCACGAAGGTTCAAGGTTGGCTCATGCAAGCAAGCACACGTGATTCAAATCCATCAGGTTTTTGCAAAAAATAAAAGGTCCGATACTTTTCTAACAGACCTCGTAAATGTAACAGCACAGTAACAGCACAGATAATGCAGATTTATTGTGAAACTCTCTTGAAAACATTGATCATACCCATCGATTTCTATTTATACCTGGTTCCTAGACGCTAATCAAGATGGCGGCAACAGCCAGCGAATGAGCGGATCGGCCGGTCCTCCTCCATCTAGTGATTAAATAGAAATCGATGGGTTTGATGCACCTGCTGAAGGTGAATAAGAATAGGCAGTGAGTAAAACAGTCAAGGACTGTTGGCCGCTTCATCATCCTTTCTACAATGACTTCATCTTCGGCTGTTCCTGTTAGGGGTCGCCACAGCAGATCAATCGTTTCCATCTCACCCTGTCCTCTGTATCTTCCTCTGTCACACCAACCACCTGCATGTCCTCTCTCAGCACATCCATAAACCTCCTCTTTGGCCTCCCTCTTCTCCTCCTGCCTGGTGGCTCCATCCTCAGCATCTTTCTCCCTATATACCCTGGGTCCCTCCTCTGCACATGTCCAAACCAACTCAATCTCACCTCTCTGACTTTGTCTCCAAACCATCCCACCTGAGCTGTCCCTCTGATATGTTCATTCCTAATCTTGTCCATTCTCATCACTCCCAAAGAGAATCTCAACATCTTCAGCTCTGCCACCTCCAGCTCCACCTCCTGTCTTTTTGTTAGTGCCACCGTCTCTAAGCCGTACAACATAGCTGGTCTCACTACTGTCTTGTAAACTTTCCCCTTCACTCTTGCAGATCCTTCTTCGGTCACAAATCACTCCTCCCACTCCACCCTGCCTGCACTCTCTTCTTCACCTCTCTACCACACTCTCCATTACTTTGAACAGCTGACCCCAAATATTTAAACTCATCTACTTCACCACTTCTATTCCTTGTAACTGCACTATTCCACTGGGCTCCCTCCCATTACACACATGTACTCAGTCTTGCTTCTACTGACTTTCATTCCCCTTCTCTCCAAAGCATATCTCCACCTCTCCAGACTAGACTCAACTTGCTCTCTCTCGCTACAGATCACAATGTCCATCTGCAAACATCATAGTCCATGGGGACTCCTGTCTGATCTTATCTGTCAATCTGTCCATCACCACTGCAAACAAGAAAGGACTCAGAGCTGACCCTTGGTGTAATCCCACCTCCACCTTGAATGAGTCTGTCATTCTGACTGCGCATCTCACCGCTGTCACACTATTCTTGTACATGTCCTGCACTACCCTAACATACTTCTCTGCCACTCCAGACTTCCTCATACAATACCACAGCTCTTCTCTTGGCACCCCATCATAAGCTTTTTCTAAGTCCACAAAACACACAATGTAACTCTTTCTAGCCTTCTCTGTACTTCTCCAACAGTATTCTCAGAGCAAACATTGCATCTGTAGTGCTCTTTCCTCGGCATGAAACCATACTGCTGCTCACAGATCTTCACCTGTTTTCTAAGCCTAGCTTCTACTACTCTTTCCCATAACTTCATGCTGTGGCTGATCAACTTTATGCCTCTGTAGTTACTGCAGCTTTGCACATCACCCTTGTTCTTGAAAATAGGAACCAGCACACTGTCTCCACTCCTCAGGCATCCTCTCACTTTCCAAGATTTTATTATACAATCTACTAATCTAAACTCTACTGCCATCTCTCCTAGACATTTTCATGCCTCCACTGGAATGTCATCTGGACCAACTGCCTTTCCACTCTTCATCCTCTTCATAGCAGCCCTCACGTCTTCCTAATCTCTTGTACTTCCTGATTTACTCTCACCACATCATCCAGCCTTTTCTCTCGCTCATTTTCTTTATTCATCAGCTCTTCAAAATATTCCCTCCACCTTCTCAGCACACGCTCCTCACTTGTCAGCACATTACCATGTGCATCTTTTACCACCCTAACCTGCTGTACATCCTTTCCAGCTCTGTCCCTTTGTCTGGCCAATCGGTACAAGTCCTTTTCTCCTTCTCTCTCCTTCTCTTTCTCCTTACTATTCAACTTCTTGTACAGTTCGCAATATGCCTTTTCCTTCGCTTTTGCCACTTCTCGTTTCGCCTTACGCCGCATCTCCTTGTACTCCTGTCTACTTTCGTCATCTCTCCGACTATCCCAAAACTCTTTCGCCAACCTTTCTCCTTATGCTTTCCTGGACCTCTTCGTTCCACCACCAAGTCTCCTTGTCTTCCTTCCACTGTCCAGATGTCATACCCAGTACTGTCCTGTCTCCCTCACCACATCTGCAGTACTTTTCCAGTTGTCAAAAATTGCTTCCCCTCCAACCAGCGCTTCTCTCACCTGCTCACTAAATTTCACACGTCTTCCTCCTTCAGCTTCCACCATCTGATCATTCGTTGAGCTCTCTTTCTTCTTCTTCACCTCTAAAGTCATCCTACAAACAACCATCCTATGCTGTCTAGTGACACTCTCTTCTGCCACCACTTTACAGTCTCTAATTTCTTTTAGCTTGCATCTCCTATAAAGAATGTAGTCCACCTGTGTGCACCTTCCTCCACTCTTATACAGTGAGGAAATAAGTATTTGAACAACCCTGCGGTTTTGCAAGTTCTCCCACTTAGAAATCATGGATGGGGTCTGAAATTTTCATCTTAGGTGCATGTCCACTGTGAGAGACATCTAAAAAAAAAAAAATCCAGAAATCACAATGTATGATTTTTTAAATAATTTATTTGTATGTTACTGCTGCAAATAAGTATTTGAACACCTACCAACCAGCAAGAATTCTGTCTCACACAGACCTGCTAATTTTTTTTTAAGAAGCCCTCTTATTCTGTACTCTTTACCTGTATTAATTGCACCTGTTTGAACTTGTTACCTGTATAAAAGACACGTGTTCATACACTCAATCAATCACACTCCAACCTGTCCACCATAGCCAAGACCAAAGAGCTGTCTAAGGATACCAGGGATGAAACTGTAGACCTGCACAAGGCTGGATGGACTACAGGACAACAGGCAAGCAGCTTGGTAGAAGACAACAACTGTTATTATTATTAGAAAGTGGAAGAAACACAAGATGACTGCCAATCTCACTCGGTCTGGGATTCCATGCAAGATCTCACTTTGTGGGGTAAGGATGATTCTGAGAAAGCTCAGAACTACACAGGAGGACCTGGTCAATGACCTGAAGAGAGCTGGGACCACAGTCACAAAGATTACATTAGTAACACATGATGCTGTCATGGTTTAAAATCCTGCAGGGCAGCAAGGTCCCCCTGCTCAAGCCAACACATGTCCAGGCCCGTTTGAAGTTCACCAGTGACCATCTGGATGATCCAGAGGAAGCATAGGAGAAGGTCATGTGGTCAGATGAGACCAGATTAGAGCTTTTTGGAATCAACTCCACTTTACCATGTTTAGAGGATGAGAACACCCCAAGAAACCATCCCAACTGTGAAGCATGGGGGTGGAAACATCATACTCTGGGGGTGCTCTTCTGCTAAGGGGACAGGACAACTGCACCGTATTGAAGGGAGGATGGATGGGGTCATGTATTGCGAGATTTGGCAAACAACCTCCTTACCTCAGTAAGAGCACTGAAGATGGGTCATGGCTGGGTCTTCCAGCATGACAATGACCCCAAACACACAGCCAGGGCAACTAAGGAGGGGCTCCGTAAGAAGCATTTCAAGGTCCTGGAGTGATCTGGCCAGTCTCCAGACCTGAACTCAATAGAAAATCTTTGGAGGGAGCTGAAACTCCAAACCTGAAAGATCTAGAGAAGATCTGTATGGAGGAGTGGACCAAATCCCTGCTGCATTGTGTGCAAACCTGGTGAAAAAACTACAGGAAACATTTGACCTCTGTAATTGCAAACAAAGGCTACTCTACCAAATATTAACATTGATTTTCACAGGTGTTCAAATACTTATTTGCAGCAGTAACATACAAATAAATTAGTAAAAAAAAAAAAAATCATACATTGTGATTTCTGGATTTTTTTTTTTTAGATGTCTCTCACAGTGGACATGCACCTAAGATGAAAATTTCAGACCCCTCCATGATTTCTAAGTGGAAAAACTTGCAAAACCGCATGGTGTTCAAATACTTATTTTCCTCACTGTATGTTACCCTGTGCTCCTCCCTTTTCTTAAAGTAGGTGTTCACCACAGCCATTTCCATCCTTTTTGCAAAATCAACTACCATCTGTCCTTCCCCATTCCTACCCTTGATACCATATCTACCCATTACTTCCTCATCACCTCTGTTCCCTTCACCAACATGCCCATTCAGGTCCACTCCTATCACCACTCTTTCATGCTTGGGCACACTCTCCACCACCTCATCTAACACACTCCAAAAATCTTCTTTCTCCTTCATCTTACTGCCTGTGGGGCATATGCACTGATATTCATCATCACCCCTTCAATTTCCAACTTCACACTCATCACCCTGTCAGACACTCGCTTAACCTAACACACTTTTAACATACTCTTCCTTTAAAACGACTCCAACACCATTTCTCTTTCTGTCCTCACCATGGTACTTGTACCCACCGCCGATGCTCCTGCTCTTACTTCCCTTCCACTTGGTCTCTTGCACACACAATATGTCTACCTTTCTCCTCTCCATCATATCAGCCAGCTCTCTCCCTTTACCAGTCATACTACCAAGATTCAAAGTCCCCACTCTCATTTCCACCTTTCTAGTTTTCTTCTCCTCCCCTTCTTCGTCGTCTTCGCCCAGCAGTAGCCCAATGTCCACCGGCACCCTGTTGGGCAACAGCACCGGTGGCAGACGTTGTTAACCCGGGCCGCAACCGATCCAGTATGGAAATTCGATTCTTAGTCTGCATAGTTGGGTTGGCTTGTTTTACGCCGGATGCCCTTCCTGACGCAACCCTCCTCATTTATCCGAGCTTGGGACCGACACTCAGAATGTACTGGCTGCACACCCCATGTGGCTGAGGTTATCCTTTCTACAATGACTATAAAAAAGAAACACAGATGAGTGAAGAAATATCAAATAGCCTTTTGAAAAACTTATTAGAATTTTCCTGTGGAAATGACAATGGACTCCAAAAATATTATTCAGACATTAATCTAGAAAAACAAGAATTCAAGACAAATGGCAGTATCATTTTATTACAGCATTTAACTAGAAAATGGTGACAAAAGCCATGATAAATAAGTTTCACAATTTGTCTTTTTCTTTCCTCAACCAAAATTTAAAAGTAAACAATTGGGAAATGGTCCTTTCACTTTTTCTTTTTTTTTGGGGGGGGGGGGGGGGGGGGGGGGGGGGGGGGGGGGAAGTCGGCCGATTGGCCTAATTTTTTATAGAGATCAGAAACCAGAAGAACGATGTCCAACTACAAGTCGCAGAGCTTTGTTTCTATTTTCTGTCACAAGGTTAGAAGTGACCTCACGCCCACTTATACTGAAAGCAAATCCTTTTTTTTTTTTTTTTTTAATCAAATTCTTTAGCTTGATGGTTCTGAAAGTGGTCGGGAGGGGAGGGGGCATTGTTCTTCAGCTGAAAAGAAATGTGAAGGGCAGCTTGTGGCTACAATAACATAAAAATTACAGTCAAATAGTACGGTGCATCTGGAAAGTATTCACAGCATTTCATTTTCCACATTTTGTTATGTTACAGCCTTATTCCAAAATAGATGAAATTATTTTTTTGCTCAAAATTCTACATACAGTCTAATGACAATGTGATTTTTTTTTTTTAAAATGTATTCAAAATAATAATAATAAAAAACAACTAAGAAATCACATGTACACAAATATAAAAACAGCCCTTGTCATGAAGCTCAAAATTGAGTTCACATGCATCCTGTTTCCACTGCTCATTCTTGAGATGTTTCTGCAGCTTAGAAAACCTGCTCCAGAGCGCTCTTGACCTCAGACTGAGGCAACGGTTCATCTTTCAGCAGGACAATGGCCCTAACAGTCAAGATATCAAAGGAGTGGTTTCATGACAACTCTGTGAATGCCCTTGAATTGTCCAGCCAGAGCCCAGACCGGAATCCGATTGAGCATCTCTGGAGTGATCTGAAATTGGCTGTGCACAGACCCTCCCCATTCAACCTGACGGAGCTTGAGAGGTGCTGCAAAAAGGAATGGACAAAATTACCCAAAGATAGGTGCACCAACTGTGGTATCATATTCTAGAAGACTTGAGGCTGTAATTGCTGCCAAAGGTGAATCAACAAAGTATCAAGCAAAAGGTGTGAATACTTATGTACACGTGATTTTTTTTTTGTTTTGTTTATTTTTAATAAACTGTACAAAAAAATCATGTTATTGTGAGTAGACTTGTGAGAGGAAAAAGTGAATTTACTCCATTTTGGAATAAGGCTGTAACATAAAATGTGGAAAAATTGAAGTGCTGTGAATATTTTCCGGATGTAGTGTTTTTTTTTTAATCTATAATCATCTGTTGTTGTGTTTCGTGATGCTGACATCACCACTGGCATTGTGGCATTTTCAAAAGCTGCAACCTTGTGATAAAATACCAAAATCTCCTCTATGGATGTTCATGGTGTACAAACTGCTCTCACCACTCTTTCATGTGTGCAGTCTCAGCAATTGTGATTTATACAACAGATCCATATGGAAATTCTTCTGAATGGTGTCAGAAGAAATTCACGCATTTTATTTTGTGAGCAGGTTTTTAGTATCTACCATACTGTTTCCTGGCACCTTTGTGTACTTTTAAAAAATTTATTTTCATTTCATTAAAATGGGGCCTTTCTGATACCATTTTACACAACATTTAAGAAATATGAAATACTATTTGAAAGTGGGGCTTAGCTATTTTCTGACTTATGAAGGAGGAATTTTGGAGGACGACTGCTTTCATTGCAAATTTAAGGTCTTATTATTTTATTTCATGTTAATCCAACCCATTATTCAGTCAATATCTGAATGATTACATTTTCACAGCAAAGATGGGAAAGCAACTCTCACTCATTCAGGGAAAAAAAAAAACACAACCATGCTAACTCAGCAGGTTAACAACAAAGGCTTCTTAATGTACAATAATTTTGGGGCCTTCAGATTCTAACTACTAAAAGTAACACCTGTTTTGTATTTGTACATATTTACATTATGGCTGACCATTTTAACATCCCTGAAGATGCTACGCGTCACACATTAAATTTTTTTCTATCGTGAGTTTGTTGAGCCAAGGCTCAATACATTTACACAAAGCACCGTCATCTGTGCTGCATCCGGGTAGTTAAACCATAAACCCTCTTCCATGGAATCATTTTAAATAATGTGAACATAATGTACTGCGTCAAAGCACACAGATCACAGAGTGTACTTGTTCACTGGAAAATCTGGAGCAGGATTCAACAGTCTTCAAGCAGGTAAAATTAACATCATTTGTAATAACAAAAGAATCTACTGACTCACTCATCTGCAACCACTTGCTCCAAGGGCAACCAGGGGGAAGGGGGCTGGAGCCTATCCCAGCAGTCATAGGGCATGAGGACAGGGTACACCGTGGACAGGATGCTAGTCTGTCGCAGGGCCACATATAGACAAACAAACGCAATCACACCTGTGTGCACACCTACGGACAATTTAAAGTTTCCAATCCACCTAACCTGCATGTCTTTTTGGATGCGGGAGGAAGCCGGAGCACCCGGAGGGAACCCACACAAAGTCAGGCAGAACAGAGAAAGGTCACATGAGGAAATCAATCCCATGACCTTCTTGGTGTGAGGCAACAGTGCTAACCACTAAGCCACCACGCTGCCCAAAAGAATCTAAATATTTCAAAACTTGTTAAAAAAGCACATATCATCATGGAAAGCATGTAGTCCTGTTCACAAACCACACCAACCCAACAAGAATAATACAACGGTACATGACGATAATATCCAGGTGATTTCTCAGAATAAGTCCCATCCTCATTCCATAGAGAACTCACAATATAATGTTTTCTAGTGTTGGTAAAAACTGGATTCCTACTTCAAACAGTTTCAATGTATTTATATTAAAAAAAAAGGACAATTCTGAAAGTTGTTGGTTCTTACTGCAGCAGTTCTTCCCAAGAAATAGGTTTAGAGAAGACTTCACGCTCCAGCCAGAGGTCATAGTTCATTTGGAAGTCCTCTGGCAGGTCCACTCTTTGACCGAGAACACTTTGCAGGCAGTTATCTACAGGCAGAAAGTCTGGATTGCTGTAGTTTTTGTCATAGCGGCGACTGTTGAAACGCTCAATGTTAGCCCGCAGAGCACACTCCTCCGCCTGGAAGTCCATGGACGAGCATCCAAATCTGCTGCCAGAATTGCAAAAGACTAGTCATATTTTGGGCACTTTTAATCTCTAGTTTTCTCTGATTAAGGATGACCAAATTCAGTAATGACACTGAAAATCAGAGGTCTGTTAGAAAAGTATCGGACCGTTTTATTTTTTTCAAAAACTATATGGATTTGAATCACGTGCGATTACATCAGACAAGCTTGAACCTCGTGGGCATGCAAAGAGTTTTTTCACGCCTGTCGGTTACATCATTCGCCTGTGGGCTGGCTTTGAGTGAGGAGTGGTCCACCCCCCTCTGTCGGAATCTCTTTGGTCTGAGAACTTGCTGAGAGACTGACGCTTTGCTTGATCAAAATTTTTCAAAAACTGTGAGGCACATCGAAGTGGACACCATTCGAGAAATTCAGCTGGTTTTCTGTGAAAATTTTAACGGCTGTTGAGAGATTATGGACTGTTGCTGTTGCAGCGGCGGCTCAGGGCGCGTCGCGACGTCCCGCTCCGTGGACAGTCCTTAAAGCGACAGCAACAGTCCATAATCTCTCATCAGCCGTTAAAATTTTTACAGAAAACCAGCTGAATTTCTCGAATGGTGTCCACTTCGATGTGCCTCACAGTTTTTGAAAAAATTTTGATCAAGCAAAGCGTCAGTCTCTCAGGAAGAAGTCAGACAAAGAGATTCCGACAGGAGGGGTAGACCACTCCTCACTCAAAGCCTGCCCACAGGCGAATGACGTAACCGACGGCGTGAAAAAACTCACGCATGCACACGAGGGTTCAAGGTTGTCTGATGTAATCGCACGTGATTCAAATCCATATAGTTTTTGAAAAAAATAAAAAGGTACGTTAGTTTTATCACAGACCTCGTATATATACACATACAGTAGTGTTCAGAATAATAGTAGTGCTATGTGACTAAAAAGATTAATCCAGGTTTTGAGTATATTTCTTATTGTTACATGGGAAACAAGGTACCAGTAGATTCAGTAGATTCTCACAAATCCAACAAGACCAAGCATTCCTGATATGCACACTCTTAAGGCTATGAAATTGGGCTATTAGTAAAAAAAAAAAAGTAGAAAAGGGGCTGTTCACAATAATAGTGTTGTGTGGGCCGCTGAAGAGGAGGTACTGCTGGCCCACCACCACCAGAGGGCGCCCTGTCTGGAGTGCGGGCTCCAGGCACCAGAGGGCGCCGCCTCACAGGAGCAGCCGGGGTGACAGCTGTCACTTATCGCCTACAACAGTTGTCACCAATCATCCAATCAGCAGTGGTATATCAGCAGGACGACATCTCAACCTCTTTGCCGAGATATCGCTCTACCGAGGAGGTAACGTACTCAGCCGACTTTGTTGTCTTCCTGACAGGAATACCTGTTACTTTGTGTGTTGGATAGCAGATATTTTGTTCCTTTTTTCCGACGAGAGGTGGAGGTGGTTTTCCACCATACGTGTTGCTGGGTGCAGACACACCCACATCTAACTGTTTTTGTTCCTCGCCAGCAGTACCAGATCCGACAAGCGGAGGCAGTGGCCACCTGGGAGTTCGGGACTTGGCGGCTCCAGTATTCCCGGGATTCAGTGGCGGAGGAAATCGTGTGGTTCCGGTTCTGCTTTGGACAGACGTCTCTTATCTTCGAGCCTGCCCACGCGACACATTTTTGTGAATTGACTTCATTGACTATTATTGTAATCTGCTGTGTTTGTTGTGCTTATTCACAACAGTAAAGTGTTATTTGACTTCCTCCATTGTCCGTTCATTTGCGCCCCCTGTTGTGGGTCCATGTCACTACACTTTCCCAACAAATAGTAGCATTTGCTGTTGACGTTACAAACTCAATACTATTATGTTCAAACTGTTTTTTTTTAGCAATCCTGTGAATCACTAAACTAGCATTTAGTTGTATAACCACAGTTTTTCATGATTTCTTCACATCTGCGAGGCATTAATTTTGTTGGTTTGGAACCAAGATTTTGCTCGTTTACTAGTGTGCTTGGGGTCATTGTCTTGTTGAAATACCCATTTCAAGGGCATGTCCTCTTCAGCATAAGGCAACATGACCTCTTCAAGTATTTTGACATATCCAAACTGATCCATGATACCTGGTATGCGATATATAGGCCCAAAACCATAGTAGGAGAAACAAGCCCATATCATGATGCTTGCACCACCATGCTTCACTGTGAACTGTGGCTTGAATTCAGAGTTTGGGGGTCGTCTCACAAACTGTCTGTGGCCCTTGGACCCAAAAAGAACAGTTTTACTCTCATCAGTCCACAAAATATTCCTCCATTTCTCTTTAGGTCAGTTGATGTGTTCTTTGGCAAATTGTAACCTCTTCTGCACGTCTTTTATTTAACAGAGGGACTTTGCGGGGGATTCTTGTAAATAAATTAGCTTCACACAGGCATCTTCTAACTGTCACAGCACTTACAGGTAACTCCAGACTGTCTTTGATCCTGGAGCTGATTAATGGGTGAGCCTTTGCCATTCTGGTTATTCTTCTATCCATTTTGATGGTTGTTTTCTGTTTTCTTCCATGCATCTCTGTTTTTTTGTCCATTTTAAAGCATTGCAGATCACTGTAGATGAACACCCTATAATTTTTTGCACCTGCGTATACGTTTTCCCCTCTCCAATCAACTTTTTAATCAAGCTACGCTGTTCTTCTGATCAATGTCTTGAATGTCCCATTTTCCTCAGGCTTTCAAAGAGAAAAGCATGTTCAACAGGTGCTGGCTTCATCCTTAAATAGGGGACACCTGATTCACACCTGTTTGTTCCACAAAACTGACGAACTCACTGACTGAATGCCACACTACTATTATTGTGAACACCCCCCTTTCTACTTTTTTTTTTACTAAAAACCCAATTTCATAGCCTTAAGAGTGTGCATATCATGAATGCTTGGTCTTGGATTTGTGAGAATCTACTGAATCTACTGGTACCTTGGTTCCCATGTAACAATAAGAAATATACTCAAAACCTGGATTAATCTTTTAGTCACATAGCACTACTATTATTCTGAACACTACTGTGTGTGTGTGTGTGTGTGCATACACAAAATTTCAAGTCAGCTACGATCAGTTCAAAGTTGTGCTCACCACCATGTCTTTAAACAATAGCTACCTGATGGTCAATGCTACAGATCCTGATGCACTAATTTTGTTTGTAACTCACCGTTTCCATAGGCCCAATCATCATTGAGGCGATGTCGAACTTTCTGGTAGATGGCTGACATTGTCTTCATGTTGCTCTTCCTCCACTGACGGCCCAAATATTTAGTTTGCACTTTGAGGAGTTTGAGGACGTAGAGCTGCATCATCGCCTGCTTGACTTTTAGCGCCCTCTTCAGAATGGGAGCTGACTTGAACACTACAAGCATCTTGTGGAGCAAAGATTAGTGTGAGGAGTTAAACGTTTGTATGTTGTGTGTTTATGGCAACAGCTTTTTGTTGAGAAGTGTTCTCACCATGGTTCTGGAGTGCTTCCACTTTGTCAGTTTGTTGAGGATTCTCAGCAGGTTAATGCACGAAAACAGATTCCTCCAGCAAAACTGATTGTTGTCTCCTGATTCCTGTTAAAGTTGGAATAACCACAAAAAATGACATCACACCAACCGTACAGTTAGAGCAGCAGTTTGATCAAAGCAGAGAACTTACCAAACTCTCTGCAGTTAACTCCGGCAGCTCGTGCACCACACAGTGAGGAAAATCAAGTACTGAAATACTAAAACAGGAAACATTGATGTTTAAATACAGCTTATTACTTTATTCATGTCAGGAATCAGAATTTCTGTCAACCAATGTTGGTCATTACCTATTCTTAGCTGTGATGTAGGACATGATGTTCTGGTTGAAAAACTTCAGAATTAGCGGAATGCAGTTTGCAAACACCAAATGTTGAGCCATGTACTCAAACTATGAAACCAAGCACACAAAGACAAACACATAAGTGGAAAATATAACAATGTGCAAAAAGCTCACTAAAATACAAATGAAATGAAATACAGTGCTTTCTCCTGGAAATATAAAGATATCTGCCAAGATTTCAGTTTGAAACTGCTTTGATAGCCCTGCACAACTATATATACGAGGTCTGTTAGAAAACTATCAGACCTTTTTATTTTTTTAAAAAAACTATATGGACTTAAATCATGTGCGCTTGCATCAGCCAAGCTTGAACCTTCGTGCACATGCGTGAGTTTTTTCACGCCTGTCGGTTGCGTCATTCGCCTGTGGGCAGGCTTTGAGTGAGCACTGGTCCACCCCCCTCGTGGGATTTTCATTGTCAGGAAAATGGCTGAGTGATTGGAGCAGCGCTGAATCAAATTTTTCCAGAAACTGTGAGAGACAGCCAGGTGGAAACCATTCGGAAGATTCAGACGGCTTTCGGTGAAGATACTCTGGGCGTCACACAGATTAAGGATCATTACAACCGGATTAAAGACGGCCCACAGTGGCGCTGGGCGCGCCGCGCTCCGAGTGGCCATCAACAGGCTGAAACGACCAGATCATTTCCAAAGTGAAGGCTGTGTTGATCCGGGACGTCGTCTCACTACCAGAGAAATTAAAGACGTGCGGAGGAATTCACGTGTCGGGACGGAGCCGCTAATGGCGCACAACAAAAAGCACGTCCGTGTTGGAAACCATTCGGAAGATTCAGACAGCTTTCGGTGGCTTTCAGTCGAGTGAGTATCCAGAAATTGTGTAACAGCTGGGCATGTCACAACTTGTCCTGTGAGACTTCCAACACGGACGTGCTTTTTGTTGTGCGCCATTAGCGGCTCCATCCCGACGCCCGAATTCCTCCGCACGTCTTTCATTACAAAATCTCCTGTAACAGTGGAATGTGCTGCAAAAGTGCTGATGTACACCTCTTCCACAATTTTCTCTGGTAGTCAGACGAGGTCCCGGATCAACACAGCCTTCACTTTGGAAATGATCTGGTCGTTTCAGCCTGTCGATGGCCGCTCGTAGCGCGGCGCGCCCTGCGCCACTGTGGGCCGTCTTTAATCCGGTTGTAATGATCCTTAATCTGTGTGATGCCCAGAGTATCTTCACCGAAAGCCGTCTGAATCTTCCGAATGGTTCCACCCGGCTGTCTCTCACAGTTTCTGGAAAAATTTGATTCAGCGCTGCTCCAATCGCTCAGCCATTTTCCTGACAATGAAAATCCCACGAGGGGGGTGGACCAGTGCTCACTCAAAGCCTGCCGACAGGCGAATGACGCAACCGACAGGCGTGAAAAAACTCACGCATGCGCATGAAGGTTTAGCAGGTGCACACCAGGCTCCAGGGAGAGTTCACACACAATCAAAGGGCTCTGATCTAAAGTGGCTTGGTTCGTCACACCCAAGGATATGTGTGAAACTTAACACCATATTACAGTGCAGGCAGCAAGCAGCATTTTGTTAATAATCACTGGCCATGAATTACGCCCTGTCTCGCATAGGAGGCGGGTCTGGGCACAGTTTGAAAATATAAATGGCTGGGCGATTAATCAAGGACATACGGTACCCACTTTCTTTGAATTGGTAAGTGTCAGTGCTTAACTTCATTTCATACCTCTGTTACTGGGCATGCTCAGACCTCTCTGTCCGGCAAAAAATCTGTTATACAATATCTGGTATATACGGCGTTTATTACATGGAAAACCATACAGAAGCATTGGGACTTTTGCTTTTGTCCGGTCAGTGTATTTAGTTTATACGATAATGGTTTAGAGGAGTTTTACTGTACTTAAAAAAACAGTCACAATCAATTTAAGTTGTGAATACATAGTGCACCCGCCATCTGGTGGTGGCATTGCAGTAATACATACAGTTGAAACGAGAAGTGAAAAAAGTTTAGCTCAATGTAAATACTTATTTGTGATTCATTCCATGCAAGTTGGTTTGGTAAGAAAGAAAAAGAAAATGTGAACTGAAGCTGTCTTATATTTCATGTTGATGAAAAAGAAATAACTGAAAACATGTCGGATGTAATCATTTATTATTGTGTAAAACTACAAATTTATGGATGTGGGTCCACTGGTGAAAGCCATTTCAGAGGGAATGTCATTTTTGGGTGGTTTAATAAATTTACCACGCAATCAATACCGGCAATAAAAATACTGTTCACTCTCATTAGGATATTTGTACTGGTACCATTTCAGCGAAGCTTTAAGAAACTATAAGAGCACAACATAATCGTCATTTATCATCCAGTCAAAAACTACTATTAATAAATAATAAATAACCCTTCCATTAGCTTGACAGCAGAATCTGAATGTTTACTCAACATTAGTGCCATCTTTAGTGTGCACCAACGTCTTTCTATCCCTCCCAAGCGTGACTCTAGTTTAAACACTTAGAACCCTCAAAACCATTCTTTCGTTTCCTAACACTTCATCTGAGACTGTAACGCTTTCTTATCTGATTTTCAGTTTGTGGTTTTTCACCCATGTACATGATCATACCTTTGCACAGTTACTGTAAACTGACGTGAATTGTGTTTACTAGCACAAAGAACCAAAACATTGTGTAAAAAACGGGTTAATAAGAGATACTAAGCTCATAACTCAGGGTGGTTTCACCAGGAAACATCTGCATGAAGCCAAAATGAACTGACAGAGTGAAACATGCACACTGTTGGAAGTGACTGAGTACCTTTAAGGAAACACCTCATATAATTAAATGTGAAAGGTGCTTGGCCACCGTACCTGGTAAACGTGGTTTAGTTTAAAGTGTTTCAGCAACAGCAGCAGGATGGCAGAAATGGCCTTCACAATGATTTCTTTGTGTCGATTCACATCAACACCAAGTTTCATGCTTTGCAACACTGTGGTCCTGCAGAAAAACACAAATAATCAGACTGAATCCCAGAATCCAGAACCAAAGCTTCAAAGGCTTTCATGTAGCAGGTCACATAACCCTAATTTTTACTTTTTTTTTTTTTGATACTTTTACTGAATTAAAAACATTTCAAAGGTACAACATCACTTGTGAAACTGTCTTTATATTCCAGTGCCGCTTCGTTTCATGATGGAGAAAATGTTTGCGCTGAAAAATTACATCAAAATGTAAAATCTGGACAGACTCAGATATTATGTCTTTTGAGGAGTTGAGCTTTAAGTTTGGCCTCAACAGGAAACACTTTTTCATGTACCTCCAGCTCAGATGTTTTGTTAGAGCAAATCAAAATAATTTGCTTACCCCCACATTCATCCCTGGAGGAAATTATGATAAAGAACAGTTTAAGAAAGGGTATTATTTCGGAAGTCTACAGGTTGCTGACATCTTATTCATCAGAAAATGCACAGTATAAGTTGAATGCATGGAAAGATGATTTGCATCAAGAAGTTTTAGATGAGGATTGGAAAGCAGCCTGTGTTAAGGCTCACACTATGTCTATAAATACACATCTTAAATTTATACAGTACAAATGGGTAATCCAGAACTATGTGACACCGATAGATTTAAATAGATACAATAAAAATATACCAGATGTATGCACAAAATGTATGGAATTCAGAGGAACTTTATTTCACTGCATTTGGCAATGCAGAAACATTAAAATTTTATGGGAAGAGGTAAGAGTTATAGTCAAGAAGATTATTTCAAAACAAATCTTACTGGACCCTAAACTTTTTTTGTTGGGCCTATACCCAGACAAACATAACTATAGTAGGAATAAGCGGGCATTTATAGACCTCAGCTTGCTTTATGCTAAGAAATGTGTTGCACTATTGTGGAAAACAATTTATAGACCTAGTACTTGTACTACTCAATGGATAAGACAGATGTTAGCAAGCCTTCCATTAGAGAGAATAACTTACATATTAAAGGCAAAATGGCATGTATTTGAGGACATATGGAGCCCTTTCATTATCTACATTAAGAACTTGGATTTATCAGACGAAGTAATGGATGACTAGTCTTTTTGGACAATGCAGTTCCCAATCTTGTGGGATTTATATTGTTTTTTCTATATATGTGTTTTAATTTGCATTAATTACAAACAAAACTTGGTTATATATAGATTACCATCTTTGTTAACAGGAGGAGCATTCTTGTTTTGAGTGTTTTGAGCGTTATGTTTTGTTCTGTTTTTTTATTTCTGTCTCTAAATAAATGCAGCAACTTATAGTATGAAAGCTTAATGAAGCTATACAAATGTAAAGGCTGTATGTAAAAGTGGTAAAACTTGAAAATAAAATAAAAAATATTGTGGAAAAAAAATAAAATCTGTAATCCAGTAATACACTGCATAAACATTAGACAGCAGCAAATGCTTTCCAGTTGAGATGCAAATTTTACAAAAATGTTGACGATTTTGCTTCAAGACTGCAACATCACATGAATATTTCCACTGGTGGAGAAATAAAGCAGGAAAGCTATTAAAACTTTGAAGGTTTGAATAAGCGCATTTCATTTTCATTGGGAAAATCACGTACGGCATCTCCTCTGGCAGCACATCTGCCAGGATGTTGATGGAATCAGTCTTGGCCTTGGAGGTTGGTGCAGCAGCGAGCAAGATCTTCAGTAATGCAATCTGGAAATTATGCAGCGAGAGAGAGAAAAAAAAATACAACTCAGCACAGACACTCAGCTGCCACTACAGTGCTGAATCAACAGTCAAATGAACAGTGGTGGTAATTACTATTTGTTCTGAAAGCAAATGTCCAAAATAATAATCATCTTTTATACTACCTTCACTATATTGTTCATTCCTCTTCTGTAAAATCATAAAGTTCCTGTGAAGCTAAAGTCCTTGAAGGACAATGTCAACATTGAAAAACGCCAGAGCCTCTGGCATATTCCAGCATCTTTATCATTCTCTCCAATAACTCCCCAATTTTTTCCAAATAAAAGTGACAAATGTCAAGAAATGTACCAGTACCTACTTGATATTTTGCCTCAATATTACCACAAGTGTTTTTGTGCCATAAAAGTGAGACACATTTTTAGTCTTCTTGCATCAGACTTCAACACTAAGAGCAGCCATATTTGTTGGCTCCCTGTGATGTCACTGGGGATTGCCCAAACATTCCCTTACTCCCCAAACAGGGAACAACTGGGGAAATACAATACAGTATCTACAAAACCAGGTACAGACTCAAACCATGTATTTGTTTGTTCATTATAAAGTTTTTTTTTTTTTTTTCCCCCACTGTTTAACTGTCTTGCTGCGCAACACTAACCATGTACTGAGGCAAACTGGGAAGAATTCCCTGATACAGCAGCTCAGTGGCACACATCTCCAACTCCTCTTCACCCTGGCAATGAAGCACAGGACACACACACACAATTAAATTACTGCTTCACACCAAAACATGTTCTGGAACTGTGGTATACAGAACTACCAACACTGCAAAAATGTTTGGCATGGCATTTGTGTAATTATGCTGCATATATATATATATATATATATATATATATATATATATATATATATATAAAACAAATGTGGTTTCTGGCAGGTATCTGTGGACCTGTGAACCTTCTATTTTGGGCCATGTTTACATCTTTTGAAATAATTTGTATTTGTCCTTTCATGTATTAGGTTAAATAAATAAACAAACTGTCTGGCTATCTTACCTATGAGTTATTCTGTCAAAATGAATTGTGGTATTTGTTTAAATAAATAAACTTCATGGTATTAGCTGTAACTTACCCCAGAAAGGGGAGTTTTCTGATACTCTTCTTCTTTGGCAATCTGAATCTCAGCGATGGACACATATTTGTGCTGGGGGGAAGAAAAGAGGAGGAGGGGGAGAATCAAAAAATCCATCACTACAGTGCTGCACCAACTGCTGTAAAAAAGAACAATAAAATATCATCATGATGCAACACCTGCTTTAATGTCTTGATGCTTTCATGAATTGGCCTTGGCAGGCCAACAACTGTATCTGTGTCACTGAAAGATATGCACAAAAAACATCAATGCACACACAACGCACTCATAGATATTCATTGAAGTAATCACTGATCACCATTGTGTTCTCGCTTTGTTTACAGTCAAAGGAAACTGACCTTCCAAGTGTGTAACCAATGAATTTGCTTCTACTTGATTCCAGGAAACATTCAATGTCTTTCTCCCTGTTGAAGGACATATGGCAAAGACATAAACAGTACTGAATGTCTGTCTACACTCATCAAATGTTTGCCATTTGTGTATGACAAATTAATGAACCATATAATTAGATTCTCTAAGCAGCTGGTCTGCTCTGTGTAAACCTCAACTGTCAGAGCTAAGAAGCTAAGCAGTGTGGGATCTGGTTAGTACTTGGATGGGAGACCTCTTTGGAATACCAGCGGCTGCATGTGTTTCTCCAGGTTACACTGGAGTTGCGTCAGGAAGGGCATCTGGCGTAAAACTTGTGCCAAATACCAATGCGGATCTCGCTTTATCTGCTGTGGTCACCCCGAACAAAATGGGAGCAGCCGAAATGACAACAACATAAGATTCTCTAAAGTTTAGTTATAGTTGAATCACAAAAGTGTGCATCTTCTCATAGCTGGTAAGAGACTTGATACACTAACTGATTTTCAGCCCACTTGTGGAGGCTATCTGCAGAAGTTAGCATGCCCAGAATTCAGAGGTGGGATGAAGTCACCATCAAGTCACTCTCAAGTCCAGCAAGTGGCCAGCTTTACTTAGATGTTCCAAGGTCAAGATATAAACGCTGGGGTGATCATGCTTTCGCGGTAGCTGGCCCAAGACTGTGGAATGAGCTACCTCTTGAGTTACGTACTATTCCTGACCTAGCACTTTTTAAATCTAAGTTAAAGACTTATTTATTTAAACTGGCTTTTAACACTTAGTGGGGAGGTGACATGTTCTGTTATTTTTATGTTCTTTTATGTGTTGTTTTAAAATTTTATTTTATATGTGTTTTATTTTTGTAAATTTGTGTTTTTAATGTTAAGCACTTTGGACACCAGTCGGTGCTGTAAAGCGCTTTATAAATAAATGTTGATTGATTGATTGATTGATTGAAGTCATGAATCGGCAAGTCTCATGTCATAATGACCAATTGTTTGCCACCTGACTTGAGACTTGACTTGGGACTTGAAGATTGATGACTTGAGAATGACCTGACAGTGACTTCGTCCCACCTCTGCCAGAATTTGTGAAATTTGTTCCCCCTTTTGAGGCAAAACATCTGACTGAGTGCACACTAACAAGATTGGGGGAGCCACCAAAGAAAGCTTTCTGACTGGCTGCTTACCCTCACAGTAAAGTCAATTTACCTGCACAAAGAAGGCTATGTTTTTGCCTGTTAGTTCCTAGAAAGATTACTCCTCCTAAAATGAAAATGCTGACGTACAATACATCACATGTAATTTTGGGTTGCATCTGAACAAAGAGCATCTCATGTATGCTAGCACAAAGGAACTCTCATTGCTGGGACTCTGCCTGACAGGTTTTCATGTATATCATCCTTTACCTGACAATGATTTTGACCATTTTATTCATCAGAAGTAAAACACATCAGTTTAGTAGCAAGGAGAATACAGATCTATTGCACTTGCAAGTGTCATGTCAAAGATTCTGATGTCATGGCTGGAAGCTTATCTGGACACAAGCGCCAATCAGTTTGGCTTTAAGCATAAGTACCTCGTATAGATATATATTTATATATGTGTACAAATGTACAAATGTGTATATATGTACAAAAACCGAAACCATAGTCAATGATGGTCCATGAATGCATCCATGTTTATTTGTTTTCTGGATGCTTCCAAGCCATTTAACCAAGACTACAGTAACCATACTAAACGTTTTTCTTTAATTAGAATTAAGCAACCCCCCGTGACCCAAACCCGGAAAAGCGGTTGAAGATGAGTGAGATGAGTGAGAATTAAGCAATGTACCTGATTACATTGTTGGAATTCTGACTTACAAGTACGGGAAAACATGGGGTAGAAATTTGGTAGGGTGATACACTATGTGGAATGTTTAAGGTCAATAAAGGCATAAGACATGTTGTTTTTGTGAATACATGGACTAGCTATCAAACAAACGCAAATCATGTGATAGCGGTTATTCATTGACTCTGCTGCCGCGTTCACACCAAGTGCGATCAGATGCTACAAATTCGCGTGGGTCGCCAGGCGGACGCGCCTCCTTCGCCCGGTGTGTCGCTCTGCTTGGGTGGACTTTTCGCTGTGAAAATTCGCCCGGTGCGTCATCAAATAGGAGGAGCTTCCATTCCGCTCGCCGGCTCCGGTTGTCAGTCAAGCTAACATGACGGACCTTGATTACACGGAGCGAGTTGCTGTGGAAAGCTCCCAATATAGAGAGTATCATTATTTGCTGCAGGAGCTGTGTCTGGGTGACGGCCGCTTTCAGCGGTCCTTCCACCTCTGCAGGACCCAGTTTGAGGATCAACTGTCCCGTTCGCGCGCGCACATGTAAACAATAAAAAATAAAAAAAGGAAACTCTGCTGCTTGCTGCAGCTGGCTCTTCCCCAAAAAAACTGTCATAATTGTGTTTAGAAACCAGTCACCATTTGTTTTATTATACATCTGTGTAGTTAATTAATAAAATATTCTCTACAGATGATTCGCTCGCGCGCGCACGTAAAAAAAAAAGAAAAGGAAAAAGCTCCGCACCCGCTGCTGCAAGTAGGGCTGCTGCTCGCTCCAAAAACTCTGTCATAATTGTGTTTAGAAACCAGTCACCATTTGCTTTATTATACAGCTGTGTAGTTAATAAGTAAAATAATCTCCAGGACGATTCGCGCGCGCGTACGTAAAATAAAAATAAACAGAAACTCCGCTCCCCACTGCTGTGGTGCTGCTGTTTGCTCCAAAAACTCTGTCATGATTGTGAAATAAAGGACAAAAGAGACATAAGTCCTGCTCACAGGCTGTTACCAGATACAGGACATGTTCACATCTTCAGTCAAACTCCAGACATCTCCATGTCACTACATATTCAGTCCCTGATTGGTCATCGCGGCGCGACAAGACGAAAAAGTTCAGATTTTTGAACTTGGGGAGGAGGGCAACGCAACGTGACGCAATATCGCGCCACAAATGCGCAAAACGCTCAAAATCGCTTCACTCGCGTCCATCGCGTCGCGCTGCGCGGTTTGGCATAAGGATTACATGGCAACCTGTGGCTGCAGTCGCTCGCGTCGCGCCCGGTGTGAACGCAGCTTTAGAGATACAGTGAAGAAAATAAGTATTTGAACACCCTGCAATTTGGCAAGTTCTCCCACTTAGAAATCATGGAAATTTTCATCTTCAGTGCATGTCCACTGTGAGAGACATAATCTAAAAAAAACAAAACAAAAAAAAAAAATCTGGAAATCACAATGTATGATTTTTTTAATAATTTATTTGTATGTTACTGCTGCAAATAGGTATTTGAACACCTACCAACCAGCAAGAATTCTGGCTCACACAGGCCTGTTAATGTTTAAGGTCAATAAAGGCATAAGACATGTTGTTTTTGTGAATACATGGACTAGCTATCAAACAAACGCAAATCACGTGATAGCGGTTATTCATTGACATTTAAGAAGCCCTCTTATTCTACACTCCATCCATCCATCCATCCATCAATCCATTCATTTTCTTCCGCTTTATCCGGAGTCAGGTCGCGGGGGCAGCAGCTCAAGCAAAGCCGCCCAAACCTCCCGATCCACACACATATTCTGCATTGTTTACCTGTATTAACTGCACCTGTTTGAACTAGTTACCTGTATAAAAGACACCTGTTCACACACTCAATCAATCACACTCCAACCTGTCCACCATAGCCAAGACCAAAGAGCTGTCGAAGGACACCAGGGACAAAACTGTAGACCTGCACAAGGCTGGGATGGACTACAGGACAACAGGCAAGCAGCTTGGTAGAAGACAACAACTGTTATGATTATTTATTAGAAAGTGGAAGAAACACAAGATGACTGTCAAACTCCCTCGGTCTGGGATTCTATGCAAGATCTCACTTTGTGGGGTAAGGATGATTCTGAGAAAGCTCAGAACTACACAGGAGGACCTGGTAAATGACCTGAAGAGAGCTGGGACCACAGTCACAAAGATTACATTAGTAACACATGATGCTGTCATGGTTTAAAATCCTGCAGGGCAGCAAGGTCCCCCTGCTCAAGCCAGCACATGTCCAGGCCCGTTTGAAGTTCACCAGTGACCATCTGGATGATCCAGAGGAGGCATGGGAGAAGGTCATGTGGTCAGATGAGACCAGAATAGAGCTTTTTGGAATCAACTCCACTTGCCATGTTTAGAGGATGAGAACAACTCCAAGAAAACCACCCCAACCGTGAAGCATGGGGGTGGAAACATCATACTCTGGGGGTGCTCTTCTGCAAAGGGGACAGGACGACTGCACCGTATTGAAGGGAGGATGTATGGGGTCATGTATTATGGGATTTTGACAAACAACCTCCTTCCCTCAGTAAGAGCATTGAAGATGGGTCATGGCTGGGTCTTCCAGCATGACAATGACCCCAAACACATAACCAGGTAACTAAGGAGGGGCTCCGTAAGAAGCATTTCAAGGTCCTGGAGTGGTCTGGCCAGTCTCCAGACCTGAACTCAATAGAAAATCTTTGGAGGGAGCTGAAACTCCAAACCTGAAAGATCTAGAGAAGATCTGTATGGAGGAGTGGACCAAAATCCCTGCTGCAGTGTGTGCAATCCTGGTGAAAAACTACAGGAAACATTTGACCTCTGTAATTGCAAACAAAGGCTACTGTACCAAATATTAACACTGATTTTCACAGGTGTTCAAATACTTATTTGCAGCAGTAACATACAAATAATTATTAAAAAAATCATACATTATTATTTCCGGATTTTTTTTTATTTATTTTTTTTAGATTATGTCTCTCACAGTGGACATGCACCTAAGATGAAAATTTCAGACCCCTCCATGATTTCTAAGTGGGAGAACTTGCAAAACCGCAGGGTGTTCAAATACTTACTTTCCTCACTGTATGTGAATGACACACTACAACCTGGCCAAAAGGTACTTAAGGCTGCCAGTGATATACAGCTATAAATCTGAGAAATCCTTTAAAACTCCTAGGCATTAAAGCAGCAGTGAGAAATTATGTATTTAGGACATTACATTTCAGACCTCAATGACAAAGGCCGTTCATTATGAGCTCTGGAGGACAGAAGATCCATATATGTGGTAGCATTCTGCTCTCCAATGTATAGTGCGCAGCTGAAGAGGAACTATTGCTAAATTTCTACATGCAAGCTTTTGTTGCATATAATGCAACCACAGTGCCAGTTTGATGTTGTGAAACTTTAGAATTTGCAACTGTCAAGCAACAGTCAGAAACTCAATGTACAAATTTCTAGCCAGACTCGATGCATCTGAGAAGCCACTTAAACATGGTCAGGTAAACCCAAGTTCCAGTGACCTTAAGGAAACATCTTAAGGACACCGGAACCAAGAGGTACAGTAGTGTTCAGAATAATAGTAGTGCTATGTGACTAAAAAGATTAATCTAGGTTTTGAGTATATTTCTTATTGTTACATGAGAAACAAGGTACCAGTAGATTCAGTAGATTCTCACAAATCTAACAATACCAAGCATTCATGATATGCACACTCTTAAGGCTATGAAATTGGGCTATTAGTAAAAAAAGTAGAAAAGGTGGTGTTCACAATAATAGTAGTGTGGTATTCAGTCAGTGAGTTCGTCAATTTTGTGGAACAAACAGGTGTGAATCAGGTGTCCCCTATTTAAGGATGAAGCCAGCACCTGTTGAACATGCTTTTCTCTTTGAAAGCCTGAAGAAAATGGGACGTTCAAGACACTGTATAGAAGAACAGCGTAGTTTGATTAAAAAGTTGATTGGAGAGGGGAAAACTTATACGCAGGTGCAAAAATTATAGGCTGTTCATCTACAACATAGGTGTCAAACTGATTCCAGAAAGGGCCAAGAGGGTGCAGGTTTTCTTTGTAGCCACCAACTCCAGCAGGTGATTACACTGATGAACATCACTTTGAGCAGATGGGAAGAGTTCGTCAGTGAAATCACCTGCTGGAGTTGGTGGCTACAAAGAAAATGTGCACCCTCTTGGCCCTTTCAGGAATCAGTTTGACACCTATGATCTACAATGATCTCCAATGCTTTAAAATGGACAAAAAAACAGAGATGTGTGGAAGAAAACGGAAAACAACCAATCACAATGGATAGAAGAATAACCAGAATGGCAAAGGCTCACCCACTGATCAGCTCCAGGATGATCAAAGACAGTCTGGAGTTACCTGTAAGTGCTGTGACAGTTAGAAGATGCCTGTGTGAAGCTAATTTATTTGCAATAATCCCCTGCAAACTCCCTCTGTTAAATAAAAGACATGTGCAGAAGAGGTTACAATCTGCCAAAGAACACATCAACTGTCCTAAAGAGAAATGGAGGAATATTTTGTGGACTGATAGAGTAAAATTGTTCTTTTTGGGTCCAAGGGCCGCAGACAGTTTGTGAGATGACCCCCAAACTCTGAATTCAAGCCACAGTTCACAGTGAAGACAGTGAAGCATGGTGGTGCAAGCATCATGATATGGGCATGTTTCTCCTACTATGGTGTTGGGCCTATATATCGCATACCAGGTATCATGGATCAGTTTGGATATGTCAAAATACTTGAAGAGGTCATGCTGCCTTATGCTGAAGAGGACATGACCTTGAAATGGGTGTTTCAACAAGACAATGACCCCAAGCACACTAGTAAACGAGCAAAATCTTGGTTCCAAACCAACAAAATTAATGCCTCGCAGATGTGAAGAAATCATGAAAAACTGTGGTTATACAACTAAATACTAGTTTAGTGATTCACAGGATTGCTAAAAAAAACAGTTTGAACATAATAGTTTTGAGTTTGTTGCGTCAACAGCAGATGCTACTATTATTGTGAACACCCCCTTTTCTACTTTTTTTTTTTTTTACTAATAGCCCAATTTCATAGCCTTAAGAGTGTGCATATCATGAATGCTTGGTCTTGTTGGATTTGTGAGAATCTACTGGTACCTTGTTTCCCATGTAACAATAAGAAATATACTCAAAACCTGAATTAATCTTTTTAGTCACGTAGCACTACTATTATTCTGAACAATACTGTACATGCACGCTTCTCTCTAACATATTTTAGCCAGTGCTTTAGTGTGTGCAGTTTTTTTTTAGTGTATGCGATCTATGGATGTGTCAATGGAATTAACTTCCAAGAGTAGAACAGGAACACTATATTATATATATATATATATATATATATATATATATATATATATATATATATATATATATATATATATATATATATATATATATATATATATATATATATATAAAAACAGTGAGGAAAATAAGTATTTTAACACCCTGCGGTTTTGCAAGTTCTCCCACTTAGAAATCATGGAGGGGTCTGAAATTTTCATCTTAGGTGCATGTCCACTGTGAGAGACATAATATACAAAAAAAATCCGGAAACCATAATGTATGATTTTTTAATAATTTATTTGTATGTTACTGCTGCAAATAAGTATTTGAACACCTGTGAAAATCAATGTTAATATTTTGTACAGTAGCCTTTGTTTGCAATTACAGAGGTCAAACGTTTCCTGTAGTTTTTCACCAGGTTTGCACACAATGCAGCAGGGATTTTGGTCCACTCCTCCAGTCAGATCTTCTCTAGATCTTTCATGTTTGGACCCATCTTCAATGCTCTTACTGAGGGAAGGAGGTTGTTTGCCAAAATCTCGCAATACATGACCCCATCCATCCTCCCTTCAATACGGTGCAGTCATCCTGTCCCTTTTGCAGAAGAGCACCCCCAAAGTATGATGTTTCCACCCCCATGCTTCACGGTTGGGATGGTTTTCTTGGGGTTGTTCTCATCCTCTAAACATGGTAAGTGGAGTTGATTCCAAAAAGCTCTATTCTGGTCTCATCTGACCACATGACCTTCTCCCATGCCTCCTCTGGATCATCTAGATGGTCACTGGTGAACTTCAAACAGGCCTGGACATGTGCTGGCTTCAGCAGGGGGACCTTGCTGCCCTGCAGGACTTTAAACCATGACAGCATCATGTGTTACTAATGTAATCTTTGTAACTGTGGTCCCAGCTCTCTTCAGGTCATTGACCAGGTCCTCCTGTGTAGTTCTGAGCTTTCTCAGAATCATCCTTACCCCACAAAGTGAGATCTTGCATGGAATCCCAGACCGAGGGAGATTGACAGTCATCTTGTGTTTCTTCCACTTTCTAATAAATAATCATAACAGTTGTTGTCTTCTACCAAGCTGCTTGCCTGTTGTCCTGTAGTCCATCCCAGCCTTGTGCAGGTCTACAGTTTTGTCCCCGGTGTCCTTAGACAGCTCTTTGGTCTTGGCTATGGTGGACAGGTTGGAGTGTGATTGAGTGTGTGAACAGGTGTCTTTTACAGGTAACAAGTTCAAACAGGTGAAATTAATACAGGTAAAGAGTGCAGAATAGGAGGGCTTCTTAAAGAAAAATTAATTAGGTCAGTGAGAGCCAGAATTCTTGCCGGTTGGTAGGTGTTCAAATACTTATTTGCAGCAGTAACATACAAATAAATTATTAAAAAAAAAAATCATACATTGTGATTTCCAGATTTTTTTGTTTAGATTATGTCTCTCACAGTGGACATGCACCTAAGATGAAAATTTCAGACCCTTCCATGATTTCTAAGTGGGAGAACTTGCAAAACTGCAGGGTGTTCAAATACTTATATATACGAGGTCTGTCCATAAAGTATCGTACCTTTTTATTTTTTTTTAAACTATATGGATTTGATTCATATGTTTTCACGTCAGACAAGCTTGAACCCTTGTGCGCATGTGTGAGTTTTTCCACGCCTGTCGGTGACGTCATTCGCCTGTGAGCACGCCTTGTGGAAGGAGTGGTCCCGCCCCGTCGTCGGATTTTCATTGTCTGGAAATGGCGGAATGATTTGGGGTTTTTTTCCATCAGAATTTTTTCAGAAGCTGTTAGAGACTGGCACCTGGAAACTATTCGAAAAATGTATCTGGCTTTCGGTGAAAATTTTACGGGCTTCACAGAGAACTTAGAATATCAAGGTCACTAAAATTACCATGAAATTCCTTTTCCTGGAATATAAAAGCCAAAACAAAAATCATCTCCACACAGAGAGTGGCATTTATTGACAGACTGAACAATACCTGACTTTCGGAGCCCACGGCAGCCCTTTGGGGAAGGAGACCCTCTCTGATGGAGGGTGAGAAACAGGTGGAGGCATCACCTCATCCCTCTCCAGCGGGAATGTTTCTGCATCTAAGGAGTTGTCATTGTCATCATTGTCATCCTCATCATCGCGAGAGTCATCTGCTTTATAAGGATCTTTCTCATTGAATGCATCCAAGTTGTCCTGTTTGATCAACGCCTGTGTGAGGGAGAAGAAGAAGAAAAAAAAAAAAAACATTCAGAGCATCTAGTTTACCATCTGACACATGCCATCAACATTTAAATGTATCATAAGACATTTAGTTTAATTACTTATAACATGAGTCCCCTGTCAGAATATTACCATTTCCCTATTCTGCAAATTCAGTTTAAAAGCATGTTTTCATGTATTTATACAGCAGAAGTAGTCACCAGTGCAGGTTTTCAAGCAGTTAACCTACTGCACATGTATTAATAGTGGTAGCAAACAAATGAACTCTGAGATCATTCTGATAGTTAGTGCAGTGCGCATGCACAACAATGCCATCACTTTTGAGATCCCAGAATTCTCCTATATTATTGTATTGATAGAGAAACATTTAAATTGTTAAAAAATGTAACTGCACAACACCTGCAACGAGGATAACAATCTTGTTTTTATGTAATGAGCATTTACCAATAATATTTCTTCTGAGAGTAGTAATGTCTACCTTGTGCTCACGGCGTGCCCGTTTCTGTTGTTGCTCTATAAGATCAGATGCAGACGCAGGAGGAGACGCAGCCCTCATGCTGCGAATTACTCGGATGCTGTCCTCTGGCATGGGAGGCAATCCCAACTCCTCTCGTTTACATACTTTTATGCTTTGGAGCTGCTCAAAACCTCCAAGTGTGAACTGGAACAAAATTGAGGAGTTGTTGAGTCATTTCTTTAAGGTTAAATAGTAGAATCTATTGTTGCAATGACACTTCCTTCTCTCACCAGTATACTTTTCCACAGCAGCAGTAACACCTTCTTCATTGGGAAGTGTGGAGCATGGCCACTGCAGAACTTGGTCACCATACCAAAGAGCATGACAGAAACAGGCTCATTGTTAAACAGAGCAGATCCTGGAGTAGAGACACAGAGTGGAAAAAGCCTATTAATATGTTATTCCCCTAAATATGGTGAGACTGCACTGATCTCAGTTTACCCAGTTCTGCTCTGAAGGTCTCCCTGATGACTCTCCACTCAGGCCTGTCTGCTGGGTCATCCTGCTGAATGGTCTCCACCATGAGGTACATGATGTTAAGGAGCACTCTGAGATCTGTGCTATCTGCGAGGGAGATGGCTGGCTTCCGTACGGCACTACTACATGCAGCACTGTTACTGAAAGAGAGAAAATTTATGGAATACACAGTATTTCCTCAAAGGAATTTCAACAGAAGTTCTCATAGAAAGAAGTATAAAAAAAGAAGAAATACTTGGCTTTACCCTTAGAAACCATGATCCTCTTCCCTGACCAAACTGGATTTGCTAAAATTTATTTCCTCTTCCCATTTACTCCACAGTCGTATTAGCTGCTCTGTAATGGCTCTGAAAAAACACGAGGGACCCACTGCCTCACAGCTTACCAACAGTTCCACCTTAAAGCTGTGGAGCTTTCAAATAATCATGGATGTGATCGTGACTGCTAAATTCTCCTTCTTTCAGCTTTTCCCATTAGGGGTCGCCACAGCAGGTCAACAGTTTCTATCTCACCCTGTCCTCTGCATCTTCCCCTGTCACACCAATCACCTGCATGTTCTCCAGCAACACATCCATAAACCTCTTTTTGACCTCCCTCTTCTCCACCTGCCTGATGGCTCCATCATCAACATCGTGCTCCCCATATACCCTGGGTTCCTCTTCTGCACATCCAAACCATCTCAGTCTCCCCGCTCTGAATTTGTCCCTAAACTGTTCTACCTGAGCTGCTCCTTTAATATGTCCAACGTCATCACTCCCAAAGAAAATCATCGTGTCTTCAGCTCTGCCACCTGTCAGTTCTGTCTCCTGTCTTTTTGTTAGTGCCACCTGTCTCTAAGCCGTACAACACAGCTGGTCTCACCACTATTTGTAAACTTTCCCCTTCGCTCTTGCAGATCCTTCTTCTTCACCTCTCTACCACACTCTCTCTTAGTGTGGACATTTGACCCCAAGTATTTAAGCTCATCTACCTTGAGCACCTCTACTTCTTGTAACTGCACTATTCCACTGGGCTCCTTCTCATTTACACACATGTACTCAGTCTTGCTCCTACTGACTTTCAATCCCCTTCTCTCCAGAGCATATCTCCACCTCTCCAGGCTAGTCTCAACCTGTTCTCTATTCTCACTACAGATCACAATATAATCTGCAAACATCACAGTCCATGGAGACTCTTGTCTAATCTTGTCCATCACCACTGCAAACAAGAAAGGGCTCAGAGCTAATCCTTGATGTAATTCCACCTAAACCTTAAATGCATCTGTCATTCCTACTGCACATCTCACCGCTGTCCTTGTACATACCCTGCACCATCCTCACACACTTCTCTGCCACTCGACTTCCTCATGCAATACCACAAGTCTTCTCTTGGTGCCCTGCCATTAGTTTTCCCTAACTCCACAATCACACAATGTAACTCCTTCTGTCTTTCTCTATATTTCTAGTGATTGTTAAATACAGGCTTCCCTTCACTTACTTATCCTCTTCTGCCTGGAAATAAATGAGACTGTGTGTCTGAGCATATTCAGCTGAATCATGGAAATGTTTTAAAACTCACTGCTTAACAAAATCATCCAGCCACATGCATTTTTGGTGCAGATTCTCGCAAACTTTTTTCCTGTAGTTAGCACAACCATTTGAATGCTAGCATAATAGTGAATCAGCGCACTGCTACAAAACCACTGGTTATGGTTGGTAGTGCAGCTTAAAGCATAGGTGTCTGTTAATACAGTGGATTACCCAATGTTACCTTGATATGTAATGTTTCCAATCAATAACTAGATACTGCACCTTAGTTAACCAGCAGCTATGGTCCATAAACTGCTTCTTTTTTAATACTGATAGGCATTTTGAGCGCTCTTCAAAACTAAAGAGCAAAACTTCAGCTTTGAAAAGTGCTTCAAAAATTAAAAGTACTTTGCGCTAGTCATGTGATGTCTGCTAAAGCCAGGATACAAATTAAGTTGAAAGTAGCTGAAAATTAGACTTGTAACACAAAGCCCATGACGGCCATAAGGTGCCCAATAATTTTCAGGCCGTCATGGCCGCTGTGAAATTCCTATGTTGCCTGCCAGGATTAACAGATTTGAATGACTCACAGAAATGGACATTTTGGTCAGTAGATCCACAGAAATTCACAAATCTGTGGAATTCCCATCTGCCTGAATAATGGATTAACATGTTTTGCCCCACTGGCAACAACTGTTGCCGAAATGTATCACTGTCATTTTCTACTCACGCTAAAAAATCTCAAAAGGGACTCATGCAATTTTTTCCACTTATAAAAATAAATAAATAAATCTGGGCATAAACGGGTTAATATCCTGTAGTGAAGGTAGACTTCTGCTCTTCACGTCAGGGGTAGACAGCTGTCCCCCCAAAAAACGTACTCGATCTCCATGTTAAGTAGTTCCACTAGAGCAGAGAAGGTCCCCACATCCAACAGCAGAAGGATATTGTATCTCATCCAGTGCTGCACCTCAGCTTCACAGCTGCATTCAGCAAAAGTTCCTACAGACAAAATTGAATAAATTACACAGCAATGAATAAACTAATTAAATAATCCTCCTAAACTAAATGTTTCTCTTAAGCTGGGGCCACACTACACAATTAAAAAAACATTTTAAAATGGTTTTGAGGGTGGGAAAAATCCAACACTGCAATGCATACTTAATGCATACATAGCCCAGCACAATGTTCTTGACAGATTTGAATCTGGGTTCCGTCACAAGCATGCTAATGAAACAGCTCTTCTTAGCATTTCAAATAATATTTTAATGGGCAGAGAGGCAGGTGAATATTCAGTACTTGTACTTTTGGCTCTGTCTGCAGCACAATTACAGTTTTTTGATTGAGAGACAAAGGACATCTCTGGGTGAGCCATAGATTGGTTCTCATCCTACCTGTAACAGGAGTTTCTCAGTTGCTGCAGCTAAATGCATGTCCTCTTCTACCATTCTGTCCTCTGGTGTGCCCCAAGATTCCATTCTGGGATTTTATTTGCATTGTACTTGCTCCCACTTCGATACATCTTGAATTATTTTGATGAGGTCTCATAATGTTACGCAGATGATATTCAGCTGAACATCACGGTTGCTCCTTAGAATGTTACAAAGGTATCTGTCCTTCAGACTATATTAATGTCATAATGTCATAAGGTCGCTTAATACCACAAAAACTGAAGTTCTTCTTTGTGCCCCTGAAGAGTCTGTTCCCTCAGTGATTAAGAACGTTGGCTCTCTGTCCTCCTCTGTTCACTCAAAGGTCAGAAATATGGGTGTTACATTTGATCAGTCTCTCAATTTTGACACACATTACCCGTCTTGTACAATCTTGCTTCTTCCATTTATGGAACACTGCCCATCTTAGAAACATTGTGTCTCAAGCTGAGCTGGAAATGATCACCCATGCTTTTTATAATCACATCTCAACTATTGTAATTCACTCTTTCCTAGCCTCAGTAAGTCTTCTCTGGATTGTTTACAAATGGACCAGAATGCTGCTGCAAGGTTTCTTACAAGGTCCTCTGAGAGGTCCCATGTAACACCCATTTTGTCCTCTTTGCACTGGTTCCCCATTCAGTTCAGACTGCAGTTTAAAATACTAGTGATGACTATTAGAGCTCTGCACGGTCAAATGCCTCTCTATATCAGTGTACTCTTGCACCCCATATAGTCTCATGACTACCAGGACATATGTAAATACATATGTCCTGGAAGCCAGGAGGTTACAACAAGCAGGTCTCTGAGGTCCTCGAACCAGAACCAGTTGGCTGTCCTTAGGTCAAGAGTGAAGACCAAAAGAGGTTTGAGGTTGTGGCTCCCAAACTGTGGAATGTACAGCCATTACATCTATGTTCTGTGGACTCTGTTGAAACTTTTAAAGAGAAGCTCATGACCCATTTCTACAGGCTTGCTTTTAATTAGTTTTATGTTACTGCTGTTTTAAGTTCTGTGTTTCTATTTGTATTTATTTTGTTGTAAAGTACTTTGTGAATTTATCTTGAAAGGCGCTATACAAATAAATTTTACTTACTTGCTTACCACTGGTGCAAATCCAAATCAGGCCCAGTATTTTGTATGGCACAATTCATTCAAATGTGTGCAGCCCAATAAAGTCATGCTTGAACATGACTTTATTTGGGGGGGGGGGGCAAAAAGCTTCATAATTTCATGATCCACAGCTTTCATCACATTCATTTTGTATTAATGTAAGTTTAATCATGTAAGTTTTTTAAACAAAAATTACTGCATTAATAAAGAACTTTTATTTGAAAAAAAAAATTTTAAATCACAACCAGCAGCTAATTTTACCATATAGTCACAATATCATGCATGGAGTCAATTGCATCTGTTGTTCTCAGTCTATACATTTACCCTTTTTTTGTCAAGACACCGTTTACAGTGAGGCAAGTAAATATTTGATCCACTGTTGATTTTGCAAGTTTTCCCAGCTACAAAGAATGGAGAGGTCTGTAATTTTTATCGTAGGTACACTGTGAGAGACAGAATCTAAGGAAGAAATGCAAGATGACTGTCAATCTTCCTCGTCTGGGGCTCCATGCAAGATCTTGCCTTGTGGGGTAAGGATGATTCTGAGAAAGCCCAGAACTACACGGGAGATCAGGTCAAAGACTGAGCTGAGATCACAGTCACAAAGATTACATTAGTAACACAAGACGCCGTCATGGTTTAAAATCCTGCAGGGCACGCAAGGTCCCCCTGCTCAAGCCAGCACATGTCCAGGCCTGTTTGAAGTTCACCAGTGACCATCTGGATGATCCAGAGGAGGCATGGGAGAAGGTCATGTGGTCAGATGAGACTAAATCAGAGCTTTTTGGAATCAACTCCACTTACCATGTTTGGAGGATCAGAACAACCCCAAGAACACTGTCCCAAGCGTGAAGCATGGGGGGGTGGAAACATCATTTTTGGGGGTGCTTTTCTGCAAAGGGGACAGGACAACTGCACTGTATTGAAGGGAGAATGGATGGGGTCATGTATCGCGACATTTTGGCAAACAACCTCGTTCCCTCAGTAAGACCTCTCCCTTCTTTGTAGATGCGAAAACTTACAAAATTGACAGTGGATCAAATACGTATTTGCCTCACTGTATGTGTGTATAGAAAAGAGTTGGACAAAGCCAAAAAATATTGGCTGTCAAGTGTGCATGTGGTTCTTCTGAACAAACACAAAAAAATAACTTGTAGCATGGGCCCAGCTTTAGGGAAATGTGAATTCTGATCAGTATCAACTCATGCTAGAGCAGTTTATAGTAAATTGAACCAACCCTGAGCCATGTAAAGAATGGCTCTGGCAACCTTTAGCCGCTTTTCCCGGGCAATCACCTCCAGGCTGTCCAAAAGCCGCATGGCATGTGCTCTGTGCTGTGCGGCATCAAGTTCTATCCACTTTGTATCAGCCACTAAGACCCAAAGGAATGTAAGAGAATCATAAAGATTGTAAGTGGATTTTTCGTTGTAGATATATCAAGTTTTTTTGCCATCACAATTGAGCTGCTACATTGCTACCACTCACCATGTGCCCTAAATTCCTCCTCAAAGCATTTCCTATTAAAGGCAAACTCTGGTCCTTCTGTGTAACTGTAGAGCTCTACAACATATATACACAGAAAAAAAATATTTTTCAGATTATGTCCCACATCTGTCCAAAAATGCATCACAAAGGGAGGGGGGAGACAGACATTGCATCTGACCATAAGTCACACTTATTTTTAAGATGTGGTGCTGCTGCTGCTTCATGCAACAAGAAGCAATGTGAATTTAATTGGTGAATCATACAAACACTGCATTAGTGAGCAGAAGCTAAAAGGCTAATTAAGGTTACTGTAGAAGGCACAAATAACTCAAGAGTCAACTGCTTCTTTTGGCCACTGAACAAACAAATACATCAAAGCAGCACTAAACATGAACATGTTTACCTCATTAAATGTAAATAAAACAGCTACAGTTTTAAAATTATTATACCCTCCATAGTGCAGTTCTAGCTGTCCTAGTGAGTGTAAACATGTCAAGTACTGAGTAGTATGAAGATTATTTCCTATGTTTATTCAAGAGCATATAAAGGTTATTCTCTCTTTGTTTAAGAGTGTGGTATTTCATTTTAATACCATAATTTATTAATTTCCCTCACTCTCTGAGACCTAGCACACCCTTCTCATTAAGATATTATTATATTAACAATTCTTAATTTAAGGTGGTTAGCATCCAGCTTAATGGTGTGTTACCACCTGCTTCTGTTCCAGATTTCAGACAAGACAGCACCTCATTCAGATCAATTTATAGAAGCAGCTTGTCATGCATGTAGTCTTGTGGCCATAATTAATAATGCAGTATATTTTTGACATACAAACTGCTTCAAAATACAAGTCACAGGATTAGCCAAACAGGTTATTAAAGTCATGAGTTATAGTCCAGAAAATACAGTAATGTGGACACAAAGTATGTTGCACTTTCTCAAGGAATGACTAGATGGGGGGGCAGAGAGACAGAGAGAAAGAGGGGGAACTCTCAGTGTCAAACAACAAAAATTGACAAGAATCCACACACCTGACAGCTCTGCAGCCCACTTATCTGTATCAGCATATTCAAACTCGAGGTCTGGTGACTCGGAGAGGCCCTGTGCGCAACACACCGCATATTTAATTCCATCACTGAGGATAGAATAGTTTCATCATAAATAAATTACACAAACAGATTTGAATACCTTTTTGTTTGTTATACAGTTAATAGCTACAAACTCTTTTAAAGGACCAATCTTTTATACTTAACTTTCCAATGCTGGTATGGGTAACACACCAACAGAAAACAGAAAACAAACCCAAAAAGATCAGAACTCAACTGTCCCTCATGGCTCACGGCCCACTCTCCAGGCAAACACCGTCAAATTACCATCTCAGGAGGCCCTTTCAAATATGTGCTATGCTTTTGTTTTGTATCGCTAGTATGGCAACAGCAGATGGCACGCCACTGAGCCTGGCTTGCTTGAGATGTCTTCCTTCAATAATCAAAAAACACTGAGGGAGTTTCTCCTTGCCACTGTGTTTGCTCAAGGAGCGGGTAAGACCCAGACCTTTTTTGTGTAGAGCACTTTGAGATGACTTGTGATTTAGCACTGTATAAACAAATGAATTATTTTCTAACATGTCTTTACATAATAAACTGTTAATACACTGTTATACCACCTCAATTTGACTGTCATTTTAACTTTGATTTTAATTGAGGCTGGATGTGTGCTTCTAATTATAACCATCTCTAAGATGTGATTCTTATGTCTTGTTTTTACGTTTTACGTCAAATTTTTGTTTTGACATGTACATTGTACTAATGTGCGCTTTTATTATACATATGTATACATGTTTCACACTAATGAATGAATTATGAATTATTGAATTATGAATTATAATCAACAGTGAATCAATCGCTAGATGTAACCCTTGTATAATCTTTAAACCACTACTAAAATAAACCGATATAACCCTATATTTGTATTTTTTAAATAACAGTAACTCAATAACTACCTTCAGAGACAGGTGATACCTTCGTTACATCTTAGAATAACAATAACATAACAGGTAAATATGTTAAAATGAAACGACCAGACTTAGATGGTTCACATTTCGACACTTCATCCTGGCCTGTGGATTCCAATCAGCAGCTAACTGGCTTCGTTCAGCCTAACTCACTCAACGTTAAACAACAGCTAAATACAGTGAAACACTGAAGCTTTGGGTGAATGTTATGTCAGAGATACACAGAATCAATGTGGCTATTGATGGCATTTTACAATTTTATTAGCAATAACTCAGCTTACATGTAAGCCTGGCTAATGCTAATGTGATTTGAAGTAGCAACAGCTGTAAAGGCCCGTCTTGTTTCTGCTTCATAGAAAAATAAAAGTACACTCTTCTTCGTACATACCTCTGAATCCTTTCTTTGGTTGCGGATAAATTCGCCCCTGCTTTTATTCGGTATCATGGCTCTCTGTTTATTGTTGACAGGTAACACACCACCGTTCACACCGACATCCATAATTTCTTTGGCTGAAACGTCTCCTCTCGCGAGATTACAGGATGTCATTGCTGCGTGATTGTCATGGTAACAACGGTGCCATTTCCCAGTTGGTGAATGTGTGCGTTTCACACACGCTTCCGTACTTTCACATGGCCGGGGTCTTAGCAAGTTTCAACAGAACTGGAGGGTTTTCACTTGTAAAGTGAGCTACCAGTACCAAAATAATTTCTTTGGTGAGGAGTTAACAAACATCATGTCGTCATGATCATGTTTAGGCGCCATTAAAAACATTAGTTTAGCATCCCCGCCCACATGTTGAAATCAGCCTGCATTAATTTTATTTATTTGGCGAGTTTTCATTGATGGTGATACAGCTGGTGCAAGAACACACGTCCGTTAGGTAGGGAGTATGCTTTGGCTGACGACGGCAGACGTTTACCCAGTCGGTGTCGCCGACCAAACGGTCCCCTCTAAAAATTGGCCCCCTGCCTTCACTGCACATGCATCACTTCAGAGCATTGGCTGCAATTCACCGATTATCGCATTGTTTCTGCTTAAAACTGCACTCGAGTCATCATCTCAGCTTGTCTATTTGTATTTCTGTCCAGAGATCTAGGATCCATCACGTCGATTTTATTTATGTTCAGAGATACAGGATCCAGTGACCAATTTCATATTTATTTACTTTTAAGACTCAATAAAATGTTCTTGACATAGAAAACTGGTAAAGCCTACTTTTAGTATACAGAAAATTCACAAGAGGTATTGATAAGGAAATCGATAAAGAATTGAGTCAATAAGCAGAATCGATAATGGCATCGATATCGATAAACTCTTATCAATACCCATCCCTAATGAGGACATAATTAAAAGTTGAAATGACTAAATTAAAAAAAAAAAGATTTAATTTGATCCTAATTAATAGATGCACTATAGTCATTGTTCCATCATCTCCTGTTGCATTTATAACTAGAAGCACTCAGAGAGTGCAAACCTCCGCCAAGGCCATGGGGTCACTGACACCATAACATCTACACGCCGTGGAATCATTGAACCTAAAAAAGTCTAACAATGATGTTTGCTCAGTAGTAAAAAAAAAGTTTCATCTGCTGTGACTGGATAGCATGTATCCTTAGCACTTGGCATCACAGTTTATTGCAACTTGCACCTTTCCCAGAAGCTACTGTCATCTGAGCACTGATATTGATATTGCATGTGCTTATAGACAAAAACAAATGAGACAAAATTCAATTTATTATTCAACTAAACTGCAAATATCTGAATTTTTTAACATTTATGAAACACTTCTCTAAATAAATAACAGTAAATTCTGAAATAGAACTATTTTTAAGTGTTGCATGTGCTACATAATGAGGTGCACCTTATATATATTCAGTGAAGTGCACCGAAGCATAATATATGCGACAGTAAGATGCTGATGTCAGCCTCTGGGTTTTCTGGATCCTAGGCGTGATTCATCAACACCTGGGAGTGGGTTTTGCACCTTGTGTATTTTGTTCAGTGATGTGCACTGAACCAGAACTTAACCATTGCTGAGTACACTGCTGACTCATCACTTTGCTTTTGCTAAATGAAGTAATCTGGATAGTGATATTCATTGCCACTAAAATATAATAATGCCAAATGATAGTCCTTCATCTAATAAATTCATTGTGCTCCCCAGCCCTGTATAGTTTGTCATGAGGGATTTCCTCTTTGCAGTGTGTTGTATTTGACATCGTTTACTAACAATGCCATAGGGTCACTGAACCTAAAGAGATTCCCTCCTTGGCACAGTGATCTATTCAACAATTCAGTGTTACAACCAAAACTATGATACATACTTTTCTTTCCTTTATATTTGACATCCTTGACCATGAAAACATACCACTAGAACTTGGAATCACTTTTATGTCTTTATTAGTTCAAAAGTTAAAAACGATTTTTCGGTAATGGCGGTTTTCTTCTGGATCTAGCTCCATAACATTTGAAGCTACATCAAATCTGATGACACCTTACTGAATCAGTACATATTCAGCTACAATTTGGTGTTAGTTGTGCATCTCTAGCTTCATTTGTCACCTCACACTGACACATTTTCTATTTTCCCTATATTTTTGCATATTCTGGATCACCAGATCCGGAATCCGGATCTGATCATCACCAAACTTTGTTGTTTGATAGAACATTTGACTATGTTACACCCTAATTTTTTTCAAGCCTTTCTGCCTTGTTTTTGTGGAGTTAGAAACTAGAATGTCAAAATTCCCCCTATCCCGCAATGGTGAAGAATCCTTAAAAAAATTCCTGGATCCGGATCGTGATCCAGATCACCACTAAAATTTAATCACTTGTTCCTCTTGTCATTTCAAACCACTCCACAAAATTTCATCAAAATCCGTTCAAAACTTTTTGAGTTATCCTGCTGACAAACAGACAGACAAACAAACAAACAAACTCGACCGAAAACATAACCTCCTTGGCGGAGGTAATAAATATTTGTATTTATTCACAATGTCTTTTTCCTGGTTGAAATGAAGCTAAGAATGAATTTACCAGACTTAAAATGTACACATTAATTTTCATGCGATTTTGTCTAAAAATAAATGTCCAAGGTTCCTTATAATGTTAATCAAGCAATCATCTCATCTGAAACAACATGTTATTTATGGTTTTAATTTACAGATGAACCAAGATTTTAACTTCAAAATGCACAGTAATCAGAAATTAATCTTGAGGTAAAAAAAAAAAAAACATTTGTAAGGATTTTTCTTTATAAAACCGCTGTGTATAAATTAGTAGTTCTGTTACACATTTCTGCACTGTAGTCTTTGGCGTTTTGACCTGATGCCTCGTTTCTATTGGACAACGCAAAGATCACAGCGTGCATCAGCAAAAGTTGCATTGGGTTGAACTTTCACCAAGGCAGCTTGATGACAACAGCAATGTGCGTTCCCGGCGGAGTGTCACGTCAGCTCCTTTTTTGATGCGACATGTCGTATTGAAAATGTGTTTTAGAGCGATCTGCGATGCATTTAATGCCCTAAACACGTGCAGTGTGAAAGGCTCTTAAGTGCTGTTTCTGTGGAATGGTGCATTCTAAAATCAGTGCACTGCAGTGGCTCAAAGAGGTTATTCTCAGTAAGATGGTCCACAAGCTGCTGTGAAACCACTTTTTCAAAGACTTTACAGCGAAAGCCTTCATATTCATCTATAGTTTTCCAGTAACCCTCAAGTCTAGGTTAGGTTTCTTAAGGATTGGTTTAATTATTGCACATTTTAAACTCTTGAGTACAAAACTCACGGTTAATGACAGGTAAATAATTTCCAGCATAGTAGGCTCAAGCGTAGCCCACAGATCCTGAAAACATTTTAGTTTGTATCAGGTTAAAAAGACAGGTTGTGCTTTGAGTAGAAGTTACAGGTTTCATCAGCATTGCGAGTGGAACAGTATCAAATTTGGTTAGTCTCCACATCCTATCAGGGATGGCAGCCACGTCAGTAGCAGGATCAAGTGGTGGAACTAGAGCATGCTGAGATATACTTGACCTAATATCCTCTATTTTCTCTTCAAAATAATCTAAGAAATCCTGAGTAGTAAATGAAGAGTGCCTTACAGGTGGCCACCCTGAAATGAGTGTGGCCACAGTGCCAAACAAAAACTTTTAATTCTACTTGTTTTTAATAAAATCTGAGTAGTAGGCTCATTTTGTAACCAATAGTGCATTCTTATAGTCCAGACGACCATCACACCATGCCGGGTGGATTATGTGGATGACAGGATATGAGTGATGTTTACAATGACACGAGGTGTATGACGCCATGCATAAACTGCCTAACAACAAAGCATGTGGTATGGACTTTAATTACTGCTGAACATTTGAAAAATGCTTATTTAAGGCCAGCTATGCTCCTCGCCGTCATCTTCACTGGGTTTATGATCCATGGCATATGTACAACGACATTCAATGCTATATATCTCACTTCTCCCAGTTATTAAAGGTTGCCTAGATAATTATACTAGAGAAGCTCGAATCTTCGACTGGACTTCTAATCGCAGAAGCTTCCTCAGCTAAATTTCTTGCTCTGGTAGTCTACTTCTGTCTCGACTCTTGTAGAAAAGAACAACAGAAGCCAGAAAAAGCTGGAGTTTTAAACCTAACCAGACCCCTCCTACTGAGAGGCAGACTGCTATTGGCTAGTGACTAACAATTGCTCTAATTAGCACCCATTGTACTCTAGTTAGCACCCTCCTAATGACAGGGTAGCTGTCCCTCCTAACAATGGGACTGACGCCTCTCCTGAGGATGTGAATGACCCATTATCATGAACAAAAGACTGAAACTGCTTTGACCTGAGTACCCCATTGTAAACAGGGGACAAAGCATGTCTCAGACCCCCCCCTCCCCGGTTAAGGCTGTGTTTCAACTGTTTCACATACAATGCTTCCTTCACTCCCCTCTAAAACCATGTTGTTCTGTAAAGAACAACAGAACAAAGAGATAATATATATACATAATATACAGATAATATATAGTACATACGGAACATGGTGTCCAATATATTAAATATAATGCTAGCAAAAATGTTTTAATATATAGAACCAAGCAGGACAAATAGCTAAAATTTCAGCATTCAAATTGCCCAACAACAGTCTTGAGACCTGTTCCCTTCAGCTCCTCCCTTGTTTTCACTTGGGGTCACCACAGCAGATCCAAGTTGGGTCTGCATGTTGATTTGGCACATTCCTGGCGCAAGTCTACATTACATGGATAAATGTGGCAGGGGTGGGGTTTGAATCGGAAACCTTCTGCACTGAAACCAATCACACAAACCACTTGTCCACTACCCCTGCTCTAGTCTTAAGACCTGTAAAAGGAATAAATACCTTGGTCATTTTACAACCCCAATTCCAATGAAGTTTGGACGTTGTGTGAAATGTAAATAAAAACAATACAATGATTTGCAAATCCTCTTCAACCTATATTCAATTGAATACACCACAAAGACAAGATATTTAATGTTCAAACTGATAAACGTTGTTGTTTTTGTGCAAATATTTGCTCATTTTGAAATGGATGCCTGCAACATGTTTCAAAAAAGCTGGGACAGTGGTATGTTTACCACTGTTACATCACCTTTCCTTCTAACATGTTTGGGAACTGAGGACACTAATTGTGAATGTCATGATTGGGTATAAAATGAGCATCCCTAAAAGTCTCAGCTGTTCACAAGCAAAGATGGGGTGAGGATCACCACTTTGTGAACAACTGCATGGAAAAAAAATAGTCCAACAGTTTAAGAACAATGTTTTCCAACGTTCAATTGCAAGGAATTTAGGGATTTCATTATCTACATTCCATAATATAATCAGAAGATTCAGAAAATCTGGAGAACTTTCTACACCTAAGCGGCAAAGCCGAAAACAACATAGAATGCCCATGACCTTCAACCCCTCAGGCGGCACTGCATTAAAAACAGACATTGTGTAAAGGATCTTACCGCGTGGGCTCAGGAACACTTCAGAAAACCATTGTAAGTTAACACAGTTCATCGCTACATCTACAAGTGCAAGTTAAAACTCTACCATCCAAAGTGAAAGCCAAACATCAAAAACCTCCAGAAACGCCGCCACCTTCTCTGGGCCCAAGCTCGTTTGAAATGGACAGATGCAAAGTGGAAAAGTGTGCTGTGGTCTGATGAGTCCACATTTCAAACTGTTTTTGGAAATCATGGACGTGTCCTCCGGACAACAGAGAAAAAAAGACCATCCAGATTGTTACCAGGGCAAAGTTCAAAAGCCAGCATCTGTGATGGTATGGGGGGTGTGTTAGTGCCCATGGCATGGGCAACTTACACATCTGTGATGGCACCATCAATGCTGAAAGGTACATCCAGGTTTTGGAGCAACACATGCTGCCATCCAAGCAACATCTTTTTCTGGGATGTCCCTGCCTATTTCAACAAGACAATGCCAAGCCACATTCTGCACGTGTTACAACAACATGTCTTCGTAGTAAAAGAGTGCGGGTACAAGACTGGCCTGCCTGCAATCCAGACCTGTCGCCCATTGAAAATGTTTGGTGCATTATGAAGCGCAAAATACGACAACGGAGACCCTGGACTGTTGAACAACTAAAGTCATACATCAAGCAAGAATGGGAAAGAATTCCACCTACAAAGCTTCAACAATTAGTGTCCTCAGTTCCTAAACGCTTATTGAGTGTTGTTAGAAGGAAGGGTGATGTAACACAGTGGTAAACATACCACTGTCCCAGCTTTTTTGAAACATGTTGCAGGCATCTATTTCAAAATGAGCAAATATTTGCACAAAAACAATAAAGTTTATCAGTTTGAACATTAAATACCTTGTCTTTGTGGTGTAGTCAATTGAATATAGGTTGAAGAGGATCTGCAAATCATTGTATTTGACAAGCCGGGCGGGTGCCAGGCACCCCAAGAGGGTGGACCCTCTATGCAGACTCCCAGACCAGGTTTAGGTGTAACAGAAGTCATCATCTGTAATTCAGGCTCAAGTTCGGTACACAGGTTGCCAGTCAGCGGAGCAAAGGTATAAACAGGGTGAGGCAAATACGCAGTCATAATCAAGCAGGGGTTCGTGGCACGAGCAAACAGTATTCAGAGATGAGGCAGAAGACGTAGTCAAAAACACAGAGCAGATTTCAAAAAACACGGCAAGGCAAAACAGGACAGGAAACAAGAGCTAGGATGTATATGAATGACGACAAACTGGCGGGGAAGTGGTGGCTGGGAGGTGGTTAAATAGGACAGGAGTTAACAAGGTGCAGGAACAATCTAGAAAGGGGGCGTGGCTAGTGAACAAAGCTTAAACACTGTGCAAGATGGGGAAGAAGAGTGCACAAAGTGAAGTGATATAGGATACAAAGATGCGTGAGGAAGTGCCAAGAGTGAGAGTGAAAGAAAACACAGAGTGGACAGAAAAAGTGAAAGACAAAGACATGAGACAGGTGCAGAGATGTCAAGTGAGAACATAATGGGATGGGTGTGAGGGAACACAGGGAACTATGAACCGAGCTAACACAGAATATAACTATGATGAGAACTAGAAGCAGGCATGAACATGAGAGCAAAAGAAACTGCATGAGAACTGATTGGGAAACATGGAGCATGAATACTAAAGCAAAACTAACCTAATGATAACCTAATGAAAACTACATGAGAAAATAGAGAAATACTAAAACTAAATTAAACAGAAACTGACTTAAGAAAACAAGGAGGTAAAACAAACCATAAGAAAAGCAGTGACTAAACAATAACAGAAAACAAATCCTGACATTACAGCACAACAAATATTACAAATGAGGGGAACTAGATAAACAAGTGATAATGAATGAACAAAAAAATTAAAACACAACTGACTAAAGAAAACTAGAACAGAATCAACGGCCAAAGTAAATAATAAAGGAAAACAAAATGACAACTTAAAACATAAGAGAATAAACCAAGATGAAAATAAACTACTAATAAATCAAAGCTGGGGCAGAAAGAGGACAACAGAAAGGGGGTGGGCTCAACGCCCTGATCAGGCCAAAATCATGACAGTATTCTGTTTTTATTTACATTTTACACAACGTCCCAACTACATTGGAACTGGGGTTGTATTTACATTTTACACAACATCCCAACTTCATTGGAATTGGGGTTGTACTAACAACTGAACCTTAACTAGCTAATTGCATTACTTCTCCTCCATCCTCACTACTTGCATGGAATTTCACATTTACCCTATTTTGAAACTGTGTTATTTTGGAGCAATTTGTTAGATTTTTTTTTCCCCCCAGTGTGAAGAGAACATGAACTCTTAGTATGAAATAATAAAACTAACTATTTGCCAATTTCCACATTCACTGAATTTTATTTATAGTGGGTTTCAAAACAAATGGTAAATGTTATCCAATCATTTACTGGGTAAACACTGCCTGCACAATGATGCACAAGGCATGTTCAAATTTAAATCGAAGTTTATTAAAGGGAGCTGTGCACATAGACTTAAGATACAGAGACAGAAATAACACTTACAGTGATGTCTTAACTACCTTGATTAGACAAGTCCAGCAATTACACATTCATTGATCAGCATACATACAAATAATATTGAAACTAGGATTGGTGCAAAAAAAAAAAAAATAAGAAAATTATCCTAAATGGTTTAAGTGCTATTGTGAAACTAATTTAAATTTTCTATTTATAAGTAGGATACAAATCCCCCTAAAAAAAAAGGGGTACACAGGTAATGCAATTTTTAAAATGATCAGATGTCTTACAATGCATTACAAAGTACTGCAAAACACCAATTTGTATAACTTTCTACATTACAGAAATCCAATACATCTGACAGAAAAAGACAGTGTTTCTGCATAGCAATTAATTGAATATTGCAGATTAATAGAGCCATGTTGGGTATTACCACATGAAAATGAATTACTGAGTGACAAGACACCGTCAGCTGACCACTAACTATCGGCTTGAAGCCCTTAAAGCTGTTTTAGTGCAAAATGAAAGTACTCTCACTGATGTAGCTTCTATCAGCTACTATTCAATACATAACCGGGTCAAGTGACCAAAAAAAAAAAAATCAACCAATACAGACAAAAAAAAACAAAAAACCTTACTTCACAAACATTAAACAGAAAATATCTGTTTTATGTTTTTAGTTTTGTGAAAGGTGTTGCAAGTGAACAGAAACTGAAGAGATAATATAAAATATGCTTTATACGCAGTCGCTGGTAAATACTTGTGTACAACTTCAGGTAGCAAGGTGCTGGTGGGGACGGAGACACATCTGCACTGCATGGATTTGCGTGCACAGACACACACTAGGGTGCAATACAGTTTGTAAAAATGCGTTTAAGAGCTTAAAATTCAGTAAAATAACTATGTACACACTACTTAGGTTCTATAAAGATAAACTCATTCAACCACTATGGCCCCATAAAAAAACAAAAACAAAACAAACAGTTTATTATCCCCGTCAGCCGCATTAATTTTTACATTTTTTTTGGGCAAATTTTATTAACGGCAGTACAGCTGGTGCACAAACCACCATATCTGCTAGGTGGCAAGTGTGCTTTGGCTGAAGACAGCCAAAGTTTACCAAGCCAGACCTGGAATTTACTGCTTGTCGTCACTGGCAACCACAGATGCGAGGACGATTGAGACAGGGATTGATTGCTTCTCCCTGCTTTTCTATTTTTGAGGTTGAATTTTTTTTTAGGTTAAATTTTTTTTTTTAGGTTGATGGCACAGATTTACTTCCATAGTTCTGACATATCAAATTTTGTTTGGGTATTTGAAATATTTAGCATGAGATATAACCAAAAGTAAAAAAAAAAAAAAAAAAAAATCAGAAGGAGAGCAAATGTTTGTTTATATCACTTATTTAAGTCATTGTCTTATCCTTATCCACTGTACCAAATTTAGCCCATGTCTGACACAGGGGAGAAAAAAAATGACTCAAATAAACAGCTGACTAGACATAAAGGCAGCAAACGCTCATAACTTGAGTCACAGGAAATTGTAATTTTACAAGGATGAAACAGATCAGATGGATATCTTCCGATTAGTTTTAGTGTGATGACACAAAAATGCACAAATCATTTAAAAAATGTAAGCACAGAGAGAAGAAAAGGAGGGGAAGGCTGAAGCAAAGGTGGATGGGTTGAGTCAAATCAGAGTTGAAAGAAAACAGACCCAGAGGTCTACGTGGTGAAGGCTGATCAGACTGACTCTAAAGCACAGCTTGGGGTACAAATCAAATTACAGTTTGAGATAACTGAATGCCCTGAGGTACACTGGACTATTGATGTTCTTTTTCTTTTTGTGAACTGAGGTCCAAACATTTTTGCTGTTTCTTGGGGATGGAATGCATTAGCCGAGTTTGCACTGCCATGTCAAAGCAAAAAGAAAACTTTAGCTGTGTCACATAACTTCTGATTCAATATACTATCAAAAATATCCCTTAATGTGGTCTTTCAACCTTTCATATTTCATAACAATGTACAAATACCCCCTCTCACAGTTATTTGGCACATTATAATGATATATTGTATATTAATATCTGAAAATGGTATTTTTTATGAAAAAAAGACATTTGACAAGACAGCAGATGTGTTGTGCTTAAGTTTTTCACAGCCAAATGAATACCATGTGCTGTTCTCCAGGAAGCAGCAAGTGAGGCATAAGTAGTAAATTACAGCTAAATATACTCATGACGAGTATGAAACACAAAACTGTCTTCAGGTTAGTCAATGGTGGGTTCCTTTGTAGACTAGTACCTGTAAAAGTCAAACACAGATTCAGTGGACGAAAAAAATCTGAACAGCAAAATGTGAGCATCATCTTTTATAGATTTGTGTGAGTATGAACTAACCAAATCTCATATATTGAGCACAAAATACAATAACACTTATTTATAGCTAGGGCTGGGCAATAAAACAACCCCCATAATGTATTGCAATACAATTTAACTCAATAACAAAAGGTTTTGGACTTTACACTCAATATGAACAGATGTAAGTCTATTACACAGAAGAAATGAAGGCGAGAACAATATCAGCAGTTTTTCACTTGCACATCAAAGTGCATAACCATTTCCTACTGTAAAGTGTTGTTTGAGCTGTTTAGTGAAGAAAGCAAAGAATATAAGGCTGGGTAAACAAAAGAGGAACCGGTGATGGGCATGAAAAGTGACTGTGAAATTAAACTTTTGACATCTCAAAAAACGTGGAAATTGTTGACAAAAAAGTAACTTTAACCGATGGTTACAGCTGGGGTAATATTTATAGCACAATAGAAGAATAAATACACCAAGACTCAGCTGTGGGAAGAGAACTTTTTTTTTTTGCACTGAAGTCATCATCAAGCCAAATGTAGGGAAAAGGCTAAAACATTCCAGCCTGTCCTTTCACGCTCTAGCTATGCGCTGCTGCTACAACAGCATCAACCATTTATTTGTGTGCCGCTTTATTGCCTTATGTGCAAAGTGTTTTCCAAAATAAGAGACAATAAAAGACAAAAGTGTAACTTGAACCCTCTTGTTTCTTCAATTATCAGGATAATTTTCAAACTGGCAGCATTTTTTTGCCATATTCCCCAGCTCTATTTGAAGTGACATGTGTAAAGATTTGATTAGTGTATTCTGTAATGAATGCAAATTGAATAATTTAAATTAGATCAGTTATGGCCAGATAAAATAAATAGGATTAGCAGCAAGATTTCTAAAAAAAAACAAAAAAAAAAACAAAAAAAAAAACAACATGAATTATATTGGATTACCAATAGTTAGTTGTAGACAGTAGCTGCAGCAAAATTCAAAATTGAGCATTCATATGTGTAGGTCTGTACCTGTAGTAGTTGGGTTTAAAAGGACCATTCTTGTTCAGGCCCAGATATTTGGCCTGCTCATCAGACAGCTCTGTGAGGTGGGCATCAAACGTAGCCAGATGCAAACTGGCAACATATTCATCTGAAACGCACAGATACAGCTATAGTAAATGAAAGAAACAAACATAATGCCTTTTGCTTCCAGCACAAGAAAGCACCTTCAGTCAATTTAGTTGAATTTATTAACCAGTCACAGCCTCCAATAAATAATCACTGATAACCAGTAACACCAGAGGACATTATTAAGTGTCTGCTCCGAATAAAGACTTTTAATTTCCATTTTAGGCTCATAATGGCTACTAACATAAAACCGAACATTTCAATCAAGCTGCTGCTGGTCAAGGTTTAGGCAATTATGTCTGTGTCAAAAACAGCCTGTGTGTACTGTCATCTTTTAACAAGTATCACTATATCCTCACCCATCTTCTTGGGAAGTAAGTAAACATCCTGCTTGTATCGTCCCTCTGGAGCATTGTACAGCTCTATGAGGGCCAGAGCCTGAAACAAACATGCAGAACAGTAATTAGATTACATTCTCAGTGACGAATTACGAATGTTAAATAAATATAAATCTGAACTGTGATTACTCAGAAAATTATGTGCATTCATGCAGAGAAACTGCATGTCATTGTGAGGGTTTATGAGGATTGTTTCCCCTCACTGCCAGCAGCGCTAATTTAGGCCCCCATCACACTGGAGTAAAAAAATAAGACGGCAACCTCCTTGCAGCAAGGAAAAAATGTTGGTCGCCTGGTGATTGCAGTAAATCATGTTGTTGCTGGCGACCGATTGCCAGGAGTTGCAGCAAGAGCGGGTCACATGGAGAATCAGCGTGCAGCACCCGCAACCTTTGTTCAATCTCAATGTAATTACACAGTCACCATGTGGAAGGTGCCCTTGTCCAACAACGTGCGCTCACAGTCAGACAGATCAAGAGCGGCTGCAAATAATTGCAATCTCATTTAATGAATGCAGACTCACTGGCCACACTTTCAAATCCATGTGAGTCAGCCTGTGCAACACTGCAAACCAAACATGTTTGAGCAATGCGCAAATCAGCTCTGACATCATCCAAACTCCCTACATACAAGTCAGTGTGGCCCACGCTGAGCGACACATTATTACACTTATTCAAGGTCACAGACAGTATCACACGCGGAATTATTTCAGCAACAAGGAAAGTTTGTAGCGTGAAAATGTTTCACTATGTTGGAAGTGCTGCGATGTCGTGCACACTGACTGTGAGAAAGAGAAAGAGATGCTTGGACAGCTCCGGTGATGAAACTGGTGGCTGAATGCATTCCTTGTTATACCCCTATTCCACAGAGCGCCATTCCTTCCCGTTTCATCCCAAATAGCAAATCGGGGCATGCTTTGAAGCATCACAGTAACTTCTTGATCCATCTTTTGTTAGTCTTGAACAAACTTGGTATATGCAGTAGTTACGGCCATTATCGGCACCAGTTTTATTATTTTAAGTTCTGTGGCAGAAGTATCTTACCTGAGTGGTAGCTGTGATGGACAAAACAAAGGTAGGGACGGTGGAGCAGCTGAGGTTCAGGAGACGTCCCTAAAGAAGCAAACAGTACTGCAATAAGTATACAAATAAAAAGAGAACTGACCCATACAATGGAATATTGCATATTAATATGGGGTATTGTTCCTGTGTAATAAAAAAAAAGCCTACATAGCAATGCAGATAACTACGTAGATAACTAGATTAGCAGTTAACTGCTTATAACTGGTATGTGGCATGTGCTATAAGGTCTTTGGTGTAGATTTAAGCGTATGGCAGAAGCTTTATCCAAAGGGAATGGAAAAGTACAATACAAGCTAGAAATACATCATGAAAAATATTAATAGTTGCTATGGCAAATAAACTACAGCAGCCACTGTGGCCCACTTTGAAATCTGAAACTCTTCCAGGGCCTACCCAAAACAATCACAATTTTTACTACTCGTAAAATCTAGGTCAGACAAACGCAGAAAAACACATTACTTAAATTCCATGGCTTTATTTTATTACATTTTGAAAATAATCAGCAATATCTTGAGTTTTTTTTTTTTTTTTACTTTATTAAAGCAATTCAAAATGAAAGAGGTTTTTATTCATGTTTTAATGACCTCGACAGCCTATCAGCTGGCCATGGCTCACACTTTGACAACTGTTGGGTCCTCCAAACACAGATAGTAGATAAAGGCTGTTCACACAGGACTTTCATCATTTTCTATACCCACTTACTCCACTAAAGGGCCCGAGGGTGATATATCAGCAGTCATTGGGCAAGATGAGGTACACCCTGGACAGGCCACTAGTCTATCACAAAGCCAACACATAAAGACAAACACTCTCACCTACAGTCAATTCAGGAGCGCCAATTCAGTCACCTAACCTATGCATCTTAGGAAGTGGAAGGAAGCTGGAGCACGTAACCCACTCAAACACAGGGAGAACACGCAAACGCCACAAAGAAAGGACCAGGTCAGAAGAAAACCTGGGAACTTCTCACTGTAAGACAACCAGAACTTTCAGCAATCTTAAAAAAGATAAATAAATAAAGCACAATCAATTCATTATAGGAAGCAGATGTAGAAGTAGTGAGAAGGTTTCAGGTTCAAATCTAACCTAGTCCTTTCCTGTGTGGGGTCTGCATGTTCTCCTATGTTTGCATGGTGTCCGTCCTGGTGTTCCAGCTTCTTCCCACTTCTAAAGACATGCAGGTTAGGTGAACTGAAAATCTCTGAACTGACCATAGGTGTGAGTGAGAGGGTGAATGTATTTGTCTGTTTAGGTGTCAGCCCTGCAGTAGACTGGCAGCCTGTTCAGGGTGTACCCTGCCTCTTGGTCAATGACCACTCAGATAGGTTCTAACCCCCCATAACCCTGAAATGGAATAACCAGACTTAGAAAATGGATGAACATTTTATCAACTCTATACTGACTGCAGTTTAAAGCAACATGCATCACCTCAGCAAGAAGGATAACTCTCTTTCCATCAGGCCAAATGACGTGATCCACCTGAGCGCGCACCCTCTCCCAGGTCAGCTCAGGAGTCCGAAGACTTGCCTGTAATTTAAAAAAAAAAAAGAAAAAAAAAAGAGTGTAGACAGTTTAGAACTGGAATGCCTCATAATGTACACCAACTCAGTCAATGAGACACATTTAACTTTGATAATATTAATATTTGATAATATTAACTTCATCCGACAACAGTCAATGTAGGTGACAACATACAGCTGCATAATGTATAATTGTAAATACTGTGGGATTTCCCAAGCTCTCTCCACATCGCATATGGTTAATGAATACAAGATGTGGCGAGCACAGTCTGCCTCTGAATCGCCATGGTGGCAGTCGGTATTTCTGGCAACACTAAGATTTCTGTCCTTTTTTGAAGAATGGTCAAAGCCCTCTTGTGGGCAAAAAACTTTGAGTTTATTCAGTAAAATAATGCATGAGATAGAGATATAATGTACATTAAAATACACGGATAACACAAGAAAGTGAAAAACACTTATTTCCATTGTGGTCTGGCTTAAATACAGATGCCACAGACTCCTCAACAACAGTTAAGAAAAAATAATTCATTCTTTGTTGGGCATATTTAAGACTGTTTAACTTGTCTATGTTTCGTTAAGGTCGTTTTCTGGTGTTGAGAGGCTCTATCATAATGGAAAAAACCAACATCAACATAGACACACAAACATGCACACAGGTGTGTGTGACTATCACAGCTAATGAAAGTAGTTGTCTGTGCGTAGAGCGCTCTCTGTGATTCCACTGACAGAACGCAGCATATTTACTAGTTTGCTTAAATACCGGCCACTGCAACAAATTAAATGTCGCAGAACAATGAAATGATGCTTAATTATGTGGGTAAGTCTGTGTGCAACAGAGCACGTGGGGTGTGGGCGAGGACATGGAGCACTTTTAGCTGCTGTCCAGTGCGTGGAACTGTGCAAAGAAGATATTTGGATTAATTTGTCACCAATCTCAGCACTTCTTAAAATACTGAGCGAGAAGCTTCAGGTGTTCAAACAATTAGATCCAGTCAGTAACCAGAACCAGGAGAAGAGGAAAGCACAGGTTTGCCTGGCCTGACGACCAGCAGCCTAAAGTCAGATGGAGGTCCAGATTAATGTCCACCGAAAGGTTTTGGAGAACACACAGGTTGTATAAAGGAGCGAAAGAGACCAGAGAGTCTGAGTGAGGCACAGAGGAGCCTACAGGCTACAGAGCACTATCGTGTGAAATTAAATCAAAATAGATGTGCCTAAGCTTGTAGTGCTGTTGAATTTTTTTGTTTTTAAACTGGGGTTTATGAGGTGTAGTGCAGCAGATAACTGAAACAATCCTACAAATTGTGATACAAGCATGAAAGTTGGCTTAATAGGATTAATACATGAAATAGTTTTGACTGTGTTGAATGCTTGGCCTAAAAGTAAAGGTCTAACAAGGTCAACGTCCATTGGATTGTATGACATGTGACAAATGTTACCCTGTAACATGCTAACTAAGCATGATACATGGCCCAAACTATTCCTTTTTAAAACCCTGTTAACTCAACTAATAATTTGCATTGTTTTTGTTTATTTTTTTTATTTATTTTTTTTTTTTACCAAAATTGGAGCAACTTTATCCCTCTGGGGTCCAAGGGCATTTTTTGGACAGTTCACTCGCCTGGCATAAATGTTTTATTATTGCTGTTAACAGCTCTCCCTGCATCCCACAATCAAGTTTTATGTCTCTTTTTTTTCAGGACAACCTGTGCTTTCAGAATATATATGTGTTTGTTGTGTTTTATAAGTGTAATAAAGGTTTACAATCAAAAATAGGCAAGGGAAAAAAAAGCGAAAAATAATTTTCCACACACATTTATTCAAAACACACAGCAACTATAATAGACAAATGTTTTGACACTTTATAAAGGTAATTTGAGGTCTTGTGTGAAAGTCTGTACAACAAAAAGGTTCAAACAATAAACACAAATGCACATTTTGAACAATATATACAAAATGGTCTATGCATTTTGTTGTCGATATGGTAAACAGTGCTTTATGCAGAAAAAGCAACAGAGTTATCCAGTAACATTCACATGCAAACTAGCGGAGCAATCCTGATAGTTACACACTCTTTGTTTGAGCATGTGAGATTGTTATCAGAGGCTCTCCGTCTGCTCCTGCTTTCACTGATCACTGTGCATAATGGCGCAGGGCACACCGAGTATGTACCAATAGTATGTACTCATTGGAGCACCCAGGGGGCTATTCAAACGGGCCAACTACTAACACATCACTCCTGAAAATGATCTTTGGCTTTTTACGTGAGGTAAATCTGGATTTTATAAAACCATGTGACGGTGAACCAATTCCGATTGGACACTCACATTGCGTCATCACACAGCTTCTATGAGGAGTACAAAGATGGCCGATGGCTGGCTCGAAAGTCCGCGGAGTTAACTTTTCTATCTCATATCATTCAAAAGTTATTTATAATTTAGTAAAGCTTTTTCTTAGCTGTCATATACGACGGCGTCGGCCCCAGAGGGTTAACTAACTTTCGACCCCTGTACATACTGAAACTGACCTATGTCACAATTTTTGCTGTTTTTACCCCATAACTCATGAACATTCAGTCATAGATAGTCAAAACTATACCTATTTGGAATCATTATGATCAGACAAATAATGTAGTGTAGTTTTCAATTTGATTGGAGCATTTTTATTTCTGACCCCTGTGTAATTCTTCAATTCACCCCTACCTGGCCGCTTATTGAAAATTCAAATGGCTAGTCTGTTTTTTTCAAAAGAGTAATGTCTAAGTAGTATTTGTGCCGAATTTGATGCTTGTATCAGCATTTGCAGGATTTTGCTCTAAATATTCTCTTAGCTGCTGCACTACTGTGTTAAATGTTGTTTTGGATTTGCACTTGTGCATATTTACATTTTTTTTTCTTTTGAATTAATGTGTGACCAATTAAACTGCCACCAATTAGTGACAGTGGCTAACAGTTTTTTGAACCATAGAACAAAGAAAATGTTCCCACCACATCAATCTCTGTATTGGAGTGGCCCATGTTGCAGACAATGGAGCCATTTTTCATGCGATCGAGCTGGTCTCTGGTCACCACATTCTTATTCCCTAAATAAAGAAATAATTACCTTAAATATATCAGTATACACAGTCTGCACCTGTGCAGGACAAATTCAGCACAAAGCCATGATGGTTCATGTAAACATCCATGAGATAAAAAGACATTATGTCAAACAGTAATATGCTGAAAGTTCATGAAAATGTAAAGCAGGGTCAGTGTATCCCAGTTCAAGCATAGTTACCAGTACAGGTGATAATAACATCAACATGGCGAATGACCTCATTCAGTTTGAGCACCCTGAAGCCATCCATGCTGTTTCGACACAAAAGACAGGGGTTCCATGTTTACCTTATTCAGAACAGTATCTATTACTGATGAATATTATGTACAGTAAACACACTTAGGCTGACAATTTGAGTCAATATTTAGTGAAAAACAGTTTCTGGCTAGGTTAAGTGCTTTGATGTTATCCGTAGCTCTGATTAATAGAATAGTTTTCCCTCACCAAGCCTGCAGGGCACAGATGGGATCAATCTCTGTCACACAGACAATCGCTCCCAGAGCTTTAAGGGCAGCACAGCAACCTTTCCCAACCTGCAAAAGTAAGAAATAAAAGCTGTTATTTTGATAGATTAAAGAAAGAAAACATTTTACAGATGTGAAAACAAACAAAAAAAACACAGTGATATAAATCTGTCTTAGAAGTTAATAGTTGTGGTGACTGAGGTGCATTTGGTGTAAATTGCTTGTTAAAAAAAGTTAAGACAACTACACAGCACATCGTTGATGACTTTGTTTCTGAGGCCAATGTTTAAAGCCACTTACTGCTTCATCATAAGGGTCACATTTATGGAGTATAAAAAATAAAAATTACAAGATGCACCATACCTCACCGTACCCACATACGACCACCTGTTTGCCTCCAAACATGACATCTGTGGTTCTCTTCAAGCTACAGAAGTTAAAAACATAAATATAATAAAAAGTGTGGTTGAAGCAACTCAAAACGTGAGTAATTTATCTTCATACCCTTGCACCGCTACACATGGGACTGATGTCTAATAAAATAAGTATCTTCCATAGCTTTCAAAGATTAATAGTTTTTAATTGTCATAAAAAAGCTATACCTGTCTTTTTAATTCATAAAAATGACAAGAAAGAAATTAAAGTCAGTTTTAATCAGTTGTATCTGTCTTTCCGAGGTGCCACTGGCTTCAATTTACTCTGTTAAAGTTAACTTGTTGATACTTGAACAAGTCTTCTGAAGTTAATCCATCATATGAACAATGTGAGTCCTCTCAATTAATGGATTACACCTATGCAGGCGCTGTAACATGGCACCAAACTGCTGGTGTGACAAAGGGATTTTTCTCGATCCAGGACAAGGAACCAAATTATTTTCAGTCGTTTTACAAATGTGGATATGCTTTCATCAGACTGAAGATGATCTCACTGAAACGGACAGGTAAGACTATATATTAACCAGTGGTGGGCACAGTTCCATGAATCTGCTAACCACTAATTAGCATAGCTAACTTTTTTGTTAGTGGATTATCTTTTCAGATAATTTTGAAAACCATCAGCAGATTAATTAGCTTCCACTAAATTTAGTTCCGCTAACTTTCAATCCAATCCACTTTATTTATATGGCACATTTAACAACAAAGATGTTTCCAAAGTGCCGCACATAGAATCAACATAGATAAGACCCCAATAGTCATGAAATAAGTTAAAAATAAGTAAAATAACAAGTAAAATGACAATAAAAATAAATAAAACATGCAAAGATAAAAAAAAAAAAAAAATCAACATAAATAAATAAATACAGCATACAAAAGATAAAACCAATAAAATCAACCTGGATTAAAAAAAATAGTAAAAAACAAACAATAAAACAGAGGACCACACAACTTGCGTGGTGTTAAAAGCCAGAGAATAAAAGTGGGTCTTCAGACGAGACTTAAACAATCCACTATGGGGGCTGTTTGGACGTGGAGGGGCAGAGCGTTCCAGAGTCTGGGACCAGCCACAGAGAAAGCCCTGTCTCCCCTGGTTTTAAGTCTCGTCTTAGGCACCACGAGCTGGAAATGGCCCTCAGACCTCAGAGCATGCTCCGGAGAGTAAGTTTGGAGGAGGTCAGTAATGTATTGAGGGGCCAATCCATTTTGTTTAACTTGTGCTTGATCTACAATGCCACCATGAAAAGTAAGTCTTTGCAGCAGCCAACAGGGTGTCTAAAGACACAAGTGCTGAAAGTCGCTGACAGTGTGCCAAGTCAAAAGTCAATACTGAAAGTTAGCGGTTAGTGGTTAGCTGCAACATCCGCTAATTTTTTAGGAGTTTATCGGTTTAGTGTTATAAAAGTTAACTTTTCAGTTAGTGAATTAGTGGTTATTAAAGCTAACGTTTTGGTTAGCTGTGCCCACCACTGATATTAACTCCTTGTGTGAATGGTTTTAATATTTAATGATAACATGTTACACTACTAACATACAGTACACTAAGTGTATTCAAGAAGGAAACAAGACGTATTTTTAAAATAGCTGATATTTTCAGTCTCTCATGTCATTTTTCAGATTTGAAATGTATGTACCTGTTTCTAAGAAGAAAAAAAACATAAAAAATTCACACTTCATCACTTTTTTATGATGTCACAGATAATAAAGCAAACTATTTTTTAATCAGTTGATTACGGCCAAAGAGCTGGCAAAAAAACAAACAAAAAACAGTTCAACATCTCCACCCACATGACAAAATATTTATTCATTTTATAATCACCCTTCTGTGTTCTGAACTCTGCCAATATGATCACTGTTATAAGACTGAAGGTCTTACTCCAAGGTTTATTCTCGACCTCACTGTCATCTAAATAAGGCTCAAAACGATAATGCTGTCTTCCACACAGCTTCTTCAGAATCACCTTCAGACTGGACTTAAAAAAAAAACACTCCACACTAAAAAAAAAAAATGTCGAAAACAGCTCGACCTCCGCTGTGCTTACAATTGATTTGGGCTTGAATAAACAGGTCTTGTCCTCGTGATGATGTAGCAACAATATGGCCACGGCTGAGGGCTGAAATAGAATGCAGGCTTCAGACAGCTATTGTTTATCCTTCACCCGCGCACTTATGGACTTTTATTGTTCAAGATTTTTGAAAATAACATTTCATCATTTTTAGTAATTATTTGTACACATTTTTTGGTGTCACCTACACTTTAAGGGTGGACCTATGGTTACTATTAAACAATATGAAGTCCTATATCACTGTTCAATTGGGATCATGACCTTCAACCTTGGTGACATGGAAAGACCACACTTAAGACCATTAGTGCATATTACATAGTTATGAAACAGATCCTTAACTGCACCTCAACAAATACATATTGTAAAATAGATCATGAAATAAATACAATAAAATATTGTGATGCATTTTCATTATGATTTCAAAGGGAGAGTGGAAATCTGTACAAATTCGTAAAGCAGCACTATTTTTGTAATAAAACATGAAATGGGAATAAAGTACGCACACAAAACCGTGTACCACGCTATCAATGAATTACCAAGAATGAAATGCCAGAGATTGGTATCAAACATGTAAGGTGTGGGTGTTGCACTGTGTCAATGCCAGACCCAGTCTGACAATGAAAGCTACATAAATGCGTCTGCTGGACAATGAATCTACAAGTCCTCTCTTTGTTGATAGATTTAACTGTAGGTATACTATCAACATTCATACAATAACGCAAGCTGCAAGACAACAGTACATCTTGTCAATAATTCTACAGACAAACATTCATAGCTAATAAATAGTAGGTGTACAAAACCCAGCCTGAGGTTGGCTGTGTAGACACTGTCCAAGAGTACAACACCATTCTTCTACTGCTGTGTTAATAACTAACAGCAGGGCAATAAAAGGAAAATGATTTCTGCATACTGTTCCACTGGGTGTTGATCAGACAAGAACAATGACTGTAAAACAGCAATAAAATAACAGCTAAAGGGGTGGTGGCATTTACAAAGATTTGAATTGATAACAGGAAAGGTTACGATACAGCATTGCTGTTTGCTGACCTTTGTCTCAATACAATCTTAAACAATGTGTTGAAATTGATGTGCCTTAAACAGCTCAAGAACCACTCAAGCATGATGGGGGGGAAAAAAAATCACTGTGACTTGTACTTTAAATGTCCAATGCACACAGTGATCCACAACATAAATTACTGACTAGAATTTGTTGTAATCAATAATCACTGTGAAATTACAACTTTTTGTTTTTGAAGCAGATATTCTCATTGTACATTAAGATACTGGTGAATCACCTCAGTTCCACCAACTCTGCATTAAAAAGAACTCACTGAGAAATCATAAGCATATTACGAGGTCTGTTAGAAAAGTATCGTACCTTTTAATTTTTTTCAAAAACTATATGGATTTGATTCATATGTGTTTACGTCAGCCAAGCTTGAACCTTCGTGCGCATGCGTGAGTTTGTCCACGCCTGTCGGTTGCGTCATTCACCTGTGGGCAGGCTTTGAGTGAGCACTGCTCCACCCCTCTCGTCGTTTCATTGCGAGGAAATGGCGGAATGATTTGGGCTTTTTTTCCATCAGAATTTTTTCAGAAACTGTTAGAGACAGGCAGCTGGAAACCATTCGAAAAATTTATCTGGCTTTCGGTGAAAATTTTATGGGCTTCACAGAGAATAAGGAGTGTTACTACAGCTTTAAGAATGGCCCACAATGGCGCACGGCACGCTGCGCTCCGAGTCACCATCGAGAGGCAGAAACCACCACATCATTTCTAAACAGATCGCTGTGTGGAGGCGGAACCGTCGTGTGCAATTTCTCTGGTTATCACAAGAGCTGGACATCAGCCATTTTCCAGCAGATTTCACTTTTAACAAGAGATTTTGTTATGGAAAGCCGCGCGTCACGACCGATTCGCTGATGAAGCGAGACAAAGAACACCTCCGTTTCGGAGTGTTAGAGGACAAGTTGGGACATGCCCAGCTCTCCACAATTTCTCTTATACTCACTTGACTGGTAAGCACTGAAAGCCGAGAACATGTCCCAAACATATGAATCAAATACATATAGTTTTGAAAAAAATAAAAAGGTACAATACTTTTCTAACAGACCTCGTATTATGTATATGATATATCTTTTTAAGAAAATTCTTCTCTGGTTCACTCCACCATGATGCTATTGCTGGTGACACAATATATAAAAACTGTACTCTGTATAGTCCTTCCAGTCACATCCACAGGCGCCTATAACGCCTTCAGAGTTGTCCTGGGCATCTTGGTGGCTTCTAGTCTCCCTCATGGGCAGTTACTCAGTTCTTGAGAACTGCCTACACCAGACATATTTACCATCCCATTTATGTTTCTTAATGATTGATGTAACGTGAAGTCCAAGATGTTCATGTATCTATCCCCTCACTTGTCTAAAGAAAATTGGATGTCAAAGTGATTATTTAGTTGTGTTTTACTAATTACTGAGCAGTACACACACTTGTGCTTTCCATTATTTTGGCTTTGAATTTTGATTTAATTTATATCATTTTGTAGGGATTTGTTTTCACAGAGTTTAAAGGGTATCATTTTAGAAATTTTAAGAGAGAAGCCTTATTGGAAGAATTATTCCAATTTAATGTACAACCCCAATTTCAATGAAGTTGGGACGTTATGTAAAATGTAAATAAAACAGAATACAATGATTTGCAAATCCTCTTCAACCTATATTCAACTGAATACACCATAAAGACAAGATATTTAATGTTCAAACTGATAAACTTTATTGTTTTTGTGCAAATATTTTCTCATTTTGAAATGGATGCCTGCAACACATTTCAAAAAAGTTGGGACGGGGCAACAAAAAACTGGGAAAGTTGATGAATACTCAAAGAACAAAGAACACACAAGCAAACCAGCATCAAGATGCTGCCCAACTACGTCAGGTCCATACCTGATGGAACAGTATAAGGTAACTTTTTGGCTTGGGTATATAATTAGGTATAAAAGGAGCATCCCCAAAAGGCTCAGCCGTTCACAAGCAAAGATGCTGCAAGGATCACCACTTTGTGAACAACTGCGTGAAAAAATAGTCAAACAGTTTAAGAATAATGTTTCTCAATGTTCAATTGCAAGGAATTTAGGGATTCCATCATCTAGAGTCCATAATATAATCAGAAGATTCAGAGAATTTGGAGAACTTTCTATACGTAATTGGCAAGGCCAAAAACCAACACTGAATGCCCGTGACCTTCAATCCCTCAGGCGGCACTGCATTAAAAACCGACATCATTGTGTAAAGGATCTTACAGCGTGGGGTCAGGGACACTTCAGAAAACCATCGCCAGTTAACACAGTTCATCGCTGCATCTACAAGTGCAAGTTACAACTCTACCATGCAAAGCAAAAGCCATACAACAACATCCAGAAACGCCGCCGCAGTTGGGACGTTGTGCGAAATGTAAATAAAAACAGAATACAATGATTTGCAAATCCTCTTCAACCTATATTCAATTGAATACACCACAAAGACAAGATATTTAATGTTCAAACTGATAGACGTTTTTTGTTTTTGTGTAAATATTTGCTCATTTTGAAATGGATGCCTGCAACACATTTCAAAAAAGCTAGGACAGTGGTATGTTTACCACTGTGTTACATCACCTTTCCTTCTAACAACACTCAATACATGTTTGGGAACTGAGGACACTAATTGTGAATGTCATGACTGGGTATAAATTGAGCATCCCTCAAAGTCTCAGCTGTTCACAAGCAAAGATGGGGTGAGGATCACCAGTTTGTGAACAACTGCATGGAAAAAAATAGTCCAACAGTTTAACAACCTCCAGAAACGTCGCTGCCTTCTCTGGGCCCGAGTTCATTTGAAATGGACAGACACAAAGTGGAACAGTGTGCTGTAGTCTGATGAGTCCACATTTCAAAAATGTTTTTGAAAATCACAGACATCGTGTCCTCCAGACAAAAGAGGAAAAAGACCATCCAGAATGTTACCAGCGCGACGTTCAAAAGCTATCATCTGTGATGGTATGGGGGTGTGTTAGTGCCCATGGCATGGGCAAGTTACACATCTGTGATGGCATCATCAATGCTGAAAGGTACATCCAGGTTTTGGAGCAACACATGTTGCCATCCAAGCAACATCTTTCTCAGGGATGTCCCTGCCTATTTCAGCAAGACAATGCCAAGCCACATTCTGCACGTGTTACAACAACGTGGCTTCATAGTAAAAGGGTGCAGGTACAAGACTGGCCTGCCTGCAGTCCAGACCTGTCACCCATTGAAAATGTGTGGTGCATTATAAGCGCAAAATACGACAACGGAGACCCCGGACTGTTGAACAACTAAAGTCGTACATCAAGCAAGAATGGGGAAAAATTCCACCTACAAAGCTTCATCAATTAGTGTCCTCAGTTCCCAAATGCTTATTGAGTGTTGTTAGAAGGAAAGGTGATGTGTAATACTGTGGTAAACGTACCACTGTCCCAAACGTGTTGTAAACATCATTTCAAAATGAGCAAATATTTGCACAAAAACAATAAAGTTTACCAGTTTGAACATTAAATATCTTGTCTTTGTGGTGTATTCAATTGAATATAGGTTGAAGAGGATTTGCAAATCATTGTATTCTGTTTTTATTTACATTTTACACAATGTCCTAGCTTCACTGGAACTGGGGTTGTAATAAAAAAAATTACAATTTGTAAAATCCAAAGGGTGTATATATGTTCAATATCCACTGTACATTTTCTATGGAAATACACATTATGCAACTGCTAGGAAACTACAAAAAAATACTTTTTTTTGCAATTATGTCAGCATACAGTACCTCACTTACATTATGTGATTATAGATATATTTAACAGAAAACTAGAAATTAAACCAAAAATGACTGAGCATTCCAAGATGCTTATTTGAATAATGTGTATTCCATGATAAGTCACAATATCCTGGTTATGAATCAGCCTTTTTGCTGTTTTATCCACTTCAAACCCTTTACTTCACTGTAAAAACATCCAGTAAACAAGTTGCCTCCATGTTATGAACAGAGCATTAGACTTTATTTTTAAGTCTTTCGAAAATGAAATACTCAAATACACACTTACTCACCCATCCAGTATAGACTCTCTGCAGCAGTAGAGATTATCAAACTTCTGCTTTGTCACAGAGTCATTTACATTCATAGCTGGCACACACAGTTGTCCAGCTTTTGACAGCTGATACAACCTAGGGAGAAGGAAGTGTGAGGTGTAAACCTTTCAAGATGTTGGTGTGTCACTGTATAATTTACAATAAACCCCCATCATTTAGATTACCTGTGAACCCCTGTGACACTCTCTTCGACAATGCCTCTAATCTTCTTGAAGACATTTGGATATTTCTTGTACATCCAATGTGTTAAATCTCCTCCATCATCAAGGATCTTAAAGACAATAACAAGACAGATTTTAAACAGGTATTCAATAATATCGAAAAGAAATTCTATCATACTATAATTTGACAAACATTTTTGTTTGTTTGTTTATTTGTGCATTTATTCCACTGCTCCTCAGTGGTGCTTTGGCCAATTTTCACCAAACGTCTTGTGTGCATGTAGGCTGCCCCCAGAATTGACCTTAAGGGGTTTGTTTTGGCAAAGGTCAAGGTTATTGGGGTTAAACATAAAAATTTTGGTTTATCTGGCTGTTTGTTGCCTGACTCCTAGGTCCTTTGGCTGATTTATGCTAAACGTGACATGTAGATGACAGTCAACCCCCGAGTTGCCCTTAAAGGGTCTGTTTTGGTCAAACTCAAGGTCATTGTGATAAAAGATCAAAAGTTAGATTTTCAATGCCATGTCCACCAAACATGGTACACATATGCAGATATGTTCTAGAATTTCCAGGCAAGATCAAATTTGACAGTTAATCACGGGGACCAAGGTCATGTCTGCCCGTTTGCTGGTCTTCTCCTCCAAGGTCTTTAGCTGATTTGCCCAAAACTGCCTTTAAAGAATTAATTCTGGCAAAGGCCAAGAATTTGATTTTCAATCTGATTTGGACCAAATGTGGCACACACTTGAGTGGATTCCAGAACTGCCCTTCCAAAGTCAGCCAGAGGTCAATTATGTGGATTAAGGTCAAGGTAATTGGAGTCAAACAGTGGTGGCTCCAGAAATTTTTTTCTGCAGGTGCTATGGGGGAGCTTGGCTTTTTTATGAGGGTGCTATGGGCTCGTGTGTCACGACGGCTCTCCACTAATACCTCTGCCACATTCACGGTCATGCGTACACATAGCCACATTCTGATCTGCGACAGTTACTGACATACAGAATGACCAAAGATCACATACACAAACCTAGGCTAATGCTCAATACAAATATTCACAGCCCTACACATGTAGCCGAGAGCCTCTGGGAAAAAATGCCAACAACAGGCAGAGAGAAAATCTTTCACCTATCATTGATGTCTTCATAACAGTACAATGCACCTGTTGTTGTGGTTAAGAGCAAAAACAATGATTTGGCTGCTGTCCAGAGGCCGTGTTCTCTGAGAGTTAAATGCCAGGAGTGACACCGGGTCACTGGTTTGTCTGTGCCTACTGCTGTTCCTCAGGAACTTCTTTAGGTGACACAGACTTTACTTCTTTCCAGTTCCACTCATGGATATTTGGGCAGCAAAAACCAAATCATCAACTTGAAACTACACTCACAACAGTACAATGTCATCATTGATGCTGAAAAACTCATCCATGCCTTTGTCTCTAAGCTTAACTACTGCAACTCCCTGCTCTTTGGGATCTTTGGGAAAAAAAAACCTTATAAGGCTCCAATACATTCAAAACAGTGCAGTTAGAATTCTGATGCAAGTATGTAAACAGGAACACATTACACCTATATTCCATAACTTTCACTGACTCGCCATCACCTACAGCAGGGGTGGGCAACTTGTTCCAGAAAGGGCCAAGAGGGTGCAGGTTTTCTTTGCAGCCACTGACTCCACCGGGTGATTTCACTGATTAATATCACTTTGAACAAATGGAATCAGTTAAATGCCATTTACTGGCCAGTAAATGGCAGTGTTCATAGCAGTGTGAACAGCATTTGCCACACATTCGCTAAAAGCAATGAATCACTTGGCAAACAGAATTTTTAGTTTTCAAATTGCGTTGTTTTAGGGTTTGTTTGTTTTTTTGCAAATTCTAGACTAATTTGACCCTCAAGCTTTTCTTTCTACAGTCATCACCTCTAAATCAAAAGGTAAGCTGTACAATTTCCTTTTACCGATTTTGTGCTCTAAATGTGCTGACTTTTCTGATCCATTTGTAATCAGCATGCATGTTGCAAAAACTATTATGATGGCAGACAAAGCAGTGAAAGCAGAAAAGTGTCAAATCACAGCCTTTTGTGTGTGATTTAACAGGTAACAGGTGCAGGCTGCGGGTTAGAGTCTGAGCATGGTGTGAAAAGAATAAATGGTTGGACTTTTAAATCAGGGAAATGACTCCAGTCCTACTTTACTCAAACCGGTAAGTGTTAGAGTGGTGAACTTTAATTTGTACCTCTGTTACTGTGCACGTCCAGACTGCTCTGGGTTTTTAAAGGGTCCCTGCCACGCTATGACGTTTTTACATATTCTTGAAGAATAAAAAAAAAGAAGCTTTTTCCACATGTTGTCTTTGATTTTTTTACCATAAAATTACACTGAACAAGGACATTTCGTTACCCATCTGAGAATTTGAATTTACCGCCTCCGAGTTGACCTACTTTTTCGCTGCGACGAATGTGACGTCATTCGAGTAGATGTGCCGCAGCGCCGCTCTGGTTACCAATACGGCAGAAACGGACAGCGAAGGCATAGTGTGCGATTATAGCGAAGATTTAAGTGACATATCGAAAAGTAATCAGATTACAAGTAATCCAAATGTATGTACATACATACATATAATCCACATGCATTCTTTTCAAAGTAATCCTACCCAACCTTGATAATGAGCGGCTCCAAACGTGTATGTTCCAGCCGAACGCGACAGAAAGAGGATGAAGCGCAGCTGTCAGCTGACAACAGCACTGTGGAGGATGACACAGAATGGTTTGTTCACTCACCACTTTCTTATAAATGATCATTTATTCCTGGCACGGTGTGTTTGAGAATGAAAACAAATTATTTGAGCAGCACAGCGTGCTTAAATTCAGGAGTTTGTTCTAAAATCACTGAAAATAAAGTTTCTGTACATTCTGTATACGAGGTCTGTTAGAAAAGTATCGTACCTTTTTATTTTTTTCAAAAGCTATATGGATTTGATTCATATGTTTTTACGTCAGCCAAGCTTGAACCTTTGTGCGCATGCGTGAGTTTTTCCACGCCTGTCGGTTGCGTCATTCGCCTGTGGGCAGGCTTTGAGTGAGCACTGCTACCCCTCTCGTCGTTTCATTGCGAGGAAATGGCGGAATGATTTGGGCTTTTTTTCCATCAGAATTTTTTCAGAAACTGTTAGAGACAGGCAGCTGGAAACCATTCAAAAAATTTATCTGGCTTTCGGTGAAAATTTTACGGGCTTCACAGAGAATAAGGAGTGTTACTACAGCTTTAAGGACGGCCCACAATGGCACACGGCGCGCCGCACTCCGAGCCGCCATCGAGAGGCAGAAACCACATTTCTAAACGGATGGCTGTGTGGAGCTGGGACCGTCGTGTGCAATTTCTCTGGTTATCACAAGAGCTGGACATCAGCCATTTTCCGGCAGATTTCACTTTTAACAAGAGATTTTGTCATGGAAAGCCGCGCGGAGGCTTCGCGCGTCACAACCGATTCGCTGATGAAGCGGGACAAAGGAACACCTCCGTTTCGGAGTGTTAGAGGACAAGTTGGGACAAGCCCAGCTCTCCACAATTTCTCTTATACTCACTCGACTGGTAAGCACTGAAAGCCGAGACAAGCATACGACGGTCCCGGCTCCACACAGCGATCCGTTTAGAAATGATGTGGTGTTTTCTGCCTCTCGATGGCGGCTCGGAGCGCGGCGCACCGTGCGCCATTGTGGGCTGTCCTTAAAGCTGTAATAACACTCATTCTCTGTGAAGCCCGTAAAATTTTCACCGAAAGCCAGACAAATTTTTTCTAATGGTTTCCAGCTGCCTGTCTCTAACAGTTTCTGAAAAAATTCTGATGGAAAAAAAGCCCAAATCATTCCGCCATTTCCTCGCAATGAAACGACGACAAGAGGGATGGAGCAGTGCTCACTCAGGCGAATGACGCAACCGACAGGCGTGGAAAAACTCACGCATGCGCACGAAGGTTTAAGCTTGGCTGACGTAAAAACATATGAATCAAATCCATATAGTTTTTGAAAAAAAATAAAAAGGTACGATACTTTTCTAACAGACCTCGTATATTTAATAATTTATAAGTCAGTTTCTTGTGATTCTTGTAATTCTTCACTTTTATTCAAAGCAAATGATTGCAAATCTTTATCTGAAAAGCTGTAGACCCAAATGGGATAGGGGGAAAAGATTTCTAAATAAAACAAAATTTTACTTCTATATCTGTTGTCAAATTTTATCAGGCATAATATTGTACAAAAATGTTTATGCTAAATGGAGACTTTCCTGTCTAAAATATACATACAGAACATCTGTAATCATAAATTGTATCACATCTAATCTACTTTGAATGAACAGACGTCTGAACAAAAAACAGGCTGTTCAGTTTACATGCATATGTATATGTGGAAAACACAAAAATGACAATGTTCTGGTTTTTTTTTCCAGGTGCTCATGTGAACAGTCAGCCGATGCCACTCGTGATCGAGTCTCCTCCTCATATCAGGGTCAGCTTTGCAGGTAAGGTGTCTGTTATCTCAATAACACCCTAACTTTCAAACAGCATTTTTTTTTTACTGTATATAAGCAATGTTTTTAGTAACGTTGTTTTAACTTCTGTTTTAGGACTTTGGTGGCAACCCTTCATTTTAATGAAAATGCAGGGAGACAACAAAAGTAGACAAAGCAAGAGAGATCACGGTTCAGAATATACTTTCCTTAGTGGAAAAGAGGAGGATTCACAGTGAGAAAGTTAGCCACATATCCAACATGTGATATGTGGAAAACGGAAAGAAAAAAAAAAACAAAAAAAGATTTGTATATTTTTATATAGCATGATAAAATGAATAAAAATACAATTTCACATAAGTTTCACATTGTTTCATTCAAATGAGAAGTGTTTTACAATTTGTTAAAAAACATTTTATTCAGTCTATGTGAACGACACAGCAAAAGAGGTTCTTCAGATCTGCAAAACATCAAACCAACCAGAAATCCCCACCAATGATCCTCCTCCACTGAGCAGCCAACGTGAACGGACAAAGCTGAGGCTGATGCTGCCAAGCGGACCAGGTACCACCGATGAGCCCAACCCCTCACTCCAGAAGAGGAAACTGGAAGCCAGTGTAGTCGGATGATGGTGATGGAAAAGTACTCCTTATTTTGAATACAACACAAGCTGGTAGTGGCAACCTTCTGTGCCTTCCCAAGTGTCCCCAGCACAACCGCACATATTGCCGATATGTGATATGATGATACTTTCTGCAACAAAAATAGCATGGATTGATGTTCAAAACAATAGTTCATTCTTTTTGTATTTGAATATTTTTTACTTTTTCTATAAACCATGTAAATGAAACTTTAACTATTTCATGTGCTGACTCATACTGTGGAGCATCATGTAGGCATAGTGTGCCACTCTGAGGACATGTGCATCTAAACACACAATCGAGAAACTAGCCAGCTGTGTGACACATTGAGGATTTTCGCCACCACGTTGCATCTCCGTCAGGACTGCAGAAATTTCCCTGCAACAGCGAGACTCGATCACGAGTGGCATTGGCTGACTGTTTTCACATGAGCACCTGAAAAAAAAGAAAAAAGAAAAAAAAAAAAAACACAGAACATTGACATTTTTGTGTTTTCCAAATATACATATGCATGTAAACTGAACAGCCTGTTTTTTTGATCAGAGGAAAGACGAAAAGACAGGAAGCGCATGACGGACTTTTTATCACAGTACCTGAAGGAGACGCTTGGTCTCGATAAGCCCCCTTTATTGGACCGGGCACACCGTACGCTACGTGTGAGACCAGGCGATAATGACCTGCCGAGAGCATTTATCGTTAGATGCCATTATTTTCAGGAGGAGGAAATACTAAGAAAAGCCGGGCAGATGAAACAACTGGCTACGGGGGACGGCGATAGGATCCGCATCCAACAAGACTACACACTGGCAGTAGCCAAGCAGCGGGCAGAGTTCAACGAAGTGCGGAGCCTGTTAAGGAGCTGTGAAGAAATCCGCTATGGTCTGTGGTACCCAGCAGAGCTGAGGATAACGACGCCGGATGGCAAGCGCACAAGCTTTAAAGACCCAAATCAAGCCAAGGATTTCATAATGAAAAACCTGAAGCGTGCAACCTGAAGGTGTGTCACCGGGGAGTGGCGTGCTTTCCGTGGCTTCTCACATCCCGTTTACAGAGGAGTGTTTGGTTGTCTGCATCTGGACTGCCACCACGATGGGGACTTTGTTGAGATAAATAAAGGGCGTCAGCAAAAGCGCAAATTTACCAAACTCTCTGTTTTGGGCTGATGCGGCCTTGATAACACAGTAGGGAGTGGTCAAAAAAAAAAAAAAAAAAAAGTACACAGCTTGAAAGTACACCGTTTATTTTTTGACCACACTTGGGAACCCCCCTCCGAAATTCAATGGTATGTTATTGTATCCAATATGTCACATTTAATTTTATATCTAACTGTTAATATGTTAAGGCCCGGATAATGCCTCTCTGGTTGGGTCGGGGATTTTGATTATGTCTGTTAAGGTTATTTACATAGAGTGAGATATGAATAAGGTGCTAGATTGGAAATTTATTGAGTGTGCACTGTATTTGATTATAGTTAAGATCAGCTGCGGCATATTATTCTGCTATTCATAGAGTTTTGGTGAGACTCGGTCTCATGAGGTAAGCTTTATGTTGTGGGAGAGTGTACAACTGGGGAGTTATGCAGCCTTTTGTTTGGGGAGAGGCCAGCAATGGGATTTTGTGAATGATGTGTTTGATTCTGTGTTTGTGTTTTTGTATTTTCTGCTGTTTTTATGTTTTCTGTTATTGTTTTTTAATTGTACAATGTTTAAACAGAGATCTGTCATCTGGAAAAGGCTCTATGATCAGGCTGTTTTTAGGCAGGCAGCTATTAATGTCATTTCAGACACTAGTATATGGTAACCCCTGGTATTAGTGGCTCAGGGCAGGTAAACATTAAATTTACAAAATGGAACATCAGAGGGCTTAACCATCCAGTGAAGCGTAGTAAGGTGTTTTCTCATTTATCAAAGCTGCAAGCTGACATGGCATTCTTAACTGAAACGCACCTGCTTAATAAGGACCACTCCAGACTTGAGAGGGGGATTCTCTCAGATTTTTCACTCCAAATTTAATGCTAAATGCCGTGGTGCAGCCATTCTCATCCACAGGGATGTGCCGTTTGTACAAACAAATATGATTCAAGATAAAGACGGTCGGTTTATTATTGTTCAAGGACATTTATTGAATCTACCAGTGGTACTGGCCTGTGTTTATGCTCCAAACTGGGATAATGCTAAATTTTTCACTAATTTTTTCTCATCCCTTCCAGAATTAAACAATCAATTGTTCCTCTGGGGAGATTTAAACTGTGTTCTGGACCCCATTTTGGATCGTTCTAGAGCTGTACAGGGAACACTTAGTAAATCAGCAGAGACTTTCCTCCAAACCTATGGGGTGGTTGATGCATGGAGATACAGAAATCCGGTTTCTAGACAGTACTCTTTTTTTCTCTCCAGCGCATAATTCATACTCCAGGATAGACTATTTTTTGGTGGACAAGAAATTCCTCCCCATGCTGAGGTCTACTGAATATGAGAGCATCATTGTCTCTGATCATGGCCCAGTGACAATGGTGCTTTGCTTTCCAGATAACGAACCCCCACAACGCACCTGGAGACTTAACCCACGTCTTTGTCTGATGAAGATTTTGTTAACTTCTTATCCGCCCAAATTGACTTTTTTCTAGAAACAAATCAGTCACCAGATACAAGCCACTCTAACCTGTGGGAAGCAATGAAAGCGTATTTGCGTGGTCAGATAATATCTTATAATGTGAGCATGAACAGAAAACGATCAGCACGCCTTAATGAGTTGATCTCTTTGATAAAGGATGTGGATCATAAAAATTCTGAATCTCCATCTGCAGATCTCTGTAAAGAGAATGGGTTTGCTAACAGAATTCAATACCCTTTCATCTGGAGTAGTTGAGGACCTCCATCTTAAATCTCGCCAAGAACTTTATGAACATGGGGAACAAGCCAGCAAACTATTAAGCCAACAGCTAAGACAATCCGCAGAGGCTGGATTTATAGCAGAGATTAACACTTCAGAGGGGATAACCACTGATCAGAAAAGCATTAAATCAATCAATCAATCAATCAATTTTTTTATATAGCGCCAAATCACAACAAACAGTTGCCCCAAGGCGCTTTATATTGTAAGGCAAGGCCATACAATAATTATGTAAAACCCCAACGGTCAAAACGACCCCCTGTGAGCAAGCACTTGGCTACAGTGGGAAGGAAAAACTCCCTTTTAACAGGAAGAAACCTCCAGCAGAACCAGGCTCAGGGAGGGGCAGTCTTCTGCTGGGACTGGTTGGGGCTGAGGGAGAGAACCAGGAAAAAGACATGCTGTGGAGGGGAGCAGAGATCGATCACTAATGATTAAATGCAGAGTGGTGCATACAGAGCAAAAAGAGAAAGAAACAGTGCATCATGGGAACCCCCCAGCAGTCTACGTCTATAGCAGCATAACTAAGGGATGGTTCAGGGTCACCTGATCCAGCCCTAACTATAAGCTTTAGCAAAAAGGAAAGTTTTAAGCCTAATCTTAAAAGTAGAGAGGGTGTCTGTCTCCCTGATCTGAATTGGGAGCTGGTTCCACAGGAGAGGAGCCTGAAAGCTGAAGGCTCTGCCTCCCATTCTACTCTTACAAACCCTAGGAACTACAAGTAAGCCTGCAGTCTGAGAGCGAAGCGCTCTATTGGGGTGTTATGGTACTACGAGGTCCCTAAGATAAGATGGGACCTGATTATTCAAAACCTTATAAGTAAGAAGAAGAATTTTAAATTCTATTCTAGAATTAACAGGAAGCCAATGAAGAGAGGCCAATATGGGTGAGATATGCTCTCTCCTTCTAGTCCCCGTCAGTACTCTAGCTGCAGCATTTTGAATTAACTGAAGGCTTTTTAGGGAACTTTTAGGACAACCTGATAATAATGAATTACAATAGTCCAGCCTAGAGGAAATAAATGCATGAATTAGTTTTTCAGCATCACTCTGAGACAAGACCTTTCTGATTTTAGAGATATTGCGTAAATGCAAAAAGGCAGTCCTACATATTTGTTTAATATGCGCTTTGAATGACATATCCTGATCAAAAATGACTCCAAGATTTCTCACAGTATTACTAGAGGTCAGGGTAATGCCATCCAGAGTAAGGATCTGGTTAGACACCATGTTTCTAAGATTTGTTTCTAATGAGAATAACTCAGACAGAACAATCGGAGAGAAAGAGTCTAACCAAATACCGGCATCACTGAAAGCAGCCAAAGATAACGATACGTCTTTGGGATGGTTATGAGTAATTTTATCTCTAATAGTTAAAATTTTGTTAGCAAAGAAAGTCATGAAGTCATTACTAGTTAAAGTTAATGGAATACTCAGCTCAATAGAGCTCTGACTCTTTGTCAGCCTGGCTACAGTGCTGAAAAGAAACCTGGGGTTGTTCTTATTTTCTTCAATTAGTGATGAGTAGAAAGATGTCCTAGCTTTACGGAGGGCTTTTTTATAGAGCAACAGACTCTTTTTCCAGGCTAAGTGAAGATCTTCTAAATTAGTGAGACGCCATTTCCTCTCCAACTTACGGGTTATCTGCTTTAAGCTACGAGTTTGTGAGTTATACCACGGAGTCAGACACTTCTGATTTAAAGCTCTCTTTTTCAGAGGAGCTACAGCATCCAAAGTTGTCTTCAATGAGGATGTAAAGCTATTGACGAGATACTCTATCTCCCTTACAGAGTTTAGGTAGCTACTCTGCACTGTGTTGGTATATGGCATTAGAGAACATAAAGAAGGAATCATATCCTTAAACCTAGTTACAGCGCTTTCTGAAAGACTTCTAGTGTAATGAAACTTATTCCCCACTGCTGGGTAGTCCATCAGAGTAAATGTAAATGTTATTAAGAAATGATCAGACAGAAGGGAGTTTTCAGGGAATACTGTTAAGTCTTCTATTTCCATACCATAAGTCAGAACAAGATCTAAGATATGATTAAAGTGGTGGGTGGACTCATTTACTTTTTGAGCAAAGCCAATAGAGTCTAATAATAGATTAAATGCAGTGTTGAGGCTGTCATTCTCAGCATCTGTGTGGATGTTAAAATCGCCCACTATAATTATCTTATCTGAGCTAAGCACTAAGTCAGACAAAAGGTCTGAAAATTCACAGAGAAACTCACAGTAACGACCAGGTGGACGATAGATAATAACAAATAAAACTGGTTTTTGGGACTTCCAATTTGGATGGACAAGACTAAGAGACAAGCTTTCAAATGAATTAAAGCTCTGTCTGGGTTTTGGATTAATTAATAAGCTGGAATGGAAGATTGCTGCTAATCCTCCACCCCGGCCCGTGCTACGAGCATTCTGACAGTTAGTGTGACTCGGGGGTGTTGACTCATTTAAACTAACATATTCATCCTGCTGTAACCAGGTTTCTGTTAGGCAGAATAAATCAATATGTTGATCAATTATTATATCATTTACCAACAGGGACTTAGAAGAGAGAGACCTAATGTTTAATAGACCACATTTAACTGTTTTAGTCTGTGGTGCAGTTGAAGGTGCTATATTATTTTTTCTTTTTTAATTTTTATGCTTAAATAGATTTTTGCTGGTTATTGGTAGTCTGGGAGCAGGCACCGTCTCTACGGGGATGGGGTAATGAGGGGATGGCAGGGGGAGAGAAGCTGCAGAGAGGTGTGTAAGACTACAACTCTGCTTCCTGGTCCCAACCCTGGATAGTCACGGTTTGGAGGATTTAAGAAAATTGGCCAGATTTCTAGAAATGAGAGCTGCTCCATCCAAAGTGGGATGGATGCCGTCTCTCCTAACAAGACCAGGTTTTCCCCAGAAGCTTTGCCAATTATCTATGAAGCCCACCTCATTTTTTGGACACCACTTAGACAGCCAGCAATTCAAGGAGAACATGCGGCTAAACATGTCACTCCCGGTCTGATTGGGGAGGAGTCCAGAGAAAACTACAGAGTCCGACATTGTTTTTGCAAAGTTACACACCGATTTAATGTTAATTTTAGTGACCTCCGATTGGCGTAACCGGGTGTCATTACTGCCGACGTGAATTACAATCTTACCAAATTTACGCTTAGCCTTAGCCAGCAGTTTCAAATTTCCTTCAATGTCGCCTGCTCTGGCCCCCGGAAGACAATTGACTATGGTTGCTGGTGTCGCTAACTTCACATTTCTCAAAACAGAGTCGCCAATAACCAGAGTTTGATCCTCGGCGGGTGTGTCGTCGAGTGGGGAAAAACGGTTAGAGATGTGAACGGGTTGGCGGTGTACACGGGGCTTCTGTTTAGGGCTACGCTTCCTCCTCACAGTCACCCAGTCAGCCTGCTTTCCCGGCTGCTCGGGATCTGCCAGGGGGGAACTAACGGCGGCTAAGCTACCTTGGTCCGCACCGACTACAGGGGCCTTGCTAGCTGTAGAATTTTCCACGGTGCGGAGCCGAGTCTCCAATTCGCCCAGCCTGGCCTCCAAAGCTACGAATAAGCTACACTTATTACAAGTACCATTACTGCTAAAGGAGGCCGAGGAATAACTAAACATTTCACACCCAGAGCAGAAAAGTGTGGGAGAGACAGGAGAAGCCGCCATGCTAAATCGGCTAAGAGCTAGTAGCTACGCTAAGGTAGCGGATTCCTAAAAACACGCAAAGTGAATAATGTGTAAATAATTTAGAGGTGATTCAGCAGAAGGAGTGCTTTAGTTAAGGCACGTAAAGATTACACTGGGAAACAAATCGTAATCTAGATAACTAGACCAATCTAACTGCGCAGATTAAACAGCTAACAGATACAGAAAAACACCGCTGTGCTCCGGAACAGGAAGTGATACAATACCGCAGTGAGAGCCAACCACCAGTAGAGGCAAGCAAGAGCAATTCAGAAAATTCTATGAGCGGTAAGGCTCCGTGGCCGGATGGCTTCCCTATGGAATTTTTAAAAAAATTCTCATTTAAACTAAGCCCTCTTTTAAAAAATGTATATACCAAGGCATTGGATCGTGGGTCTCTGCCTCCTACAATGACCCAGGCCACTATTTCAGTTCTTCTTAAGAAAGGAAAGGACCCTCTGAAGTGAGTCATTTCGGCCTGTGAGTCTACTCTGCTGTGACTACAAAATTTTGGCAAACGTTCTGGCTAATAGATTGGAGTCGGTTATGCATACAGTGATACATGCAGATCAAACTGGTTTTATCACAGGGAGGCAGCTTTCTGGCAACATACGAAGACTTTTCAACAGTGATGCCGGTAACGCGTTAGTAACGCGTTACTCTAATCTGACTTTTTTTAGTAACGAGTAATCTAACGCGTTAATCTTTCCAAATCAGTAATCAGATTAAAGTTACTTCTCCATGTCACTGTGCGTTACTATTATTTTTCATTGTGGGTCGATAACAGCATTAAACTTGGTCTGTGGGCAGGAGGTCGGGGTTCGACTGAACGTCCCACTTTAAGCGAACTGTGAGCTTTTAATCCGCGGTTTTTTGCAGCTGCTCGACTCGTCCTCACCTCTTAAAGCGCGGTGATCAGCACACCTGCACTGAACTTTACAAAGACATTTTTATACTTTTTTTCCTCCTTTATTTAGAATTCTGAGCTGAGCCGCTCTGTATCGTCTCGTTAAAAACAGCTGATCCTCCGCGACGCGTCAACAACTAACACTATTTTCCACTCAAATGCACCTAAACTCTCTTTCTGAGGACCACATGATGTGAAAACGCAATAAAACTTTCTTACCTGTAAATCTGGTCATGTTTTCTGCATAAATAAATGTTATCCATTCTTTGTGCTCAAACGCCAAAGCAGGGGCGAATCTAGATGGAATGGGGGCGTGGGGCAAGGATGTGCCCCCTCCCCCACAACACCCCTAGATTAAAGGTGCAATTTTGAAGCCGTTTTTTACTACAACTAATATTGCTTAAAATAATAAGAATTTCGACAAGTAAAATGTTTAGAGAGAATTTAAATGTTAGAAAAATGTTAGAATTTAATAGTTACCTTTATAAACAATGTAGGCTCGAAATTGCAAGTTTTACTGTTACAGTGCTGTCAACAGTTAAATATGAGGTCAAGAAAGACGTCTTTATTTTACTTTTTATAAAACAAGTATTTATTTTCATTGAAGTCAAGAAAGGGTGACTATAAAGTGAGTTTTGGCAAAACAGGTATCATTGTCATGTTGAGGTGGCAGAGGGTTGTTGTCGGCAGCTGGGAAAAGTAACTAAAAAAGTAAGTAGTAATCTAACTTAGTTACTTTTACAATTGAGTAATCAGTAAAGTAACTAAGTTACTTTTACAATTGAGTAATCAGTAAAGTAACTAAGTTACTTTTTCAAAGTAACTGTGGCAACACTGCTTTTCAATATTCTGTATTCCCCGGAAGCTCCACTTACAGCAGAGGTTTTGCTCTCCCTCGATGCTCACAAAGCATTCAATCGGATTGAGTATAACTATCTTTTTGAAACTCTGGAGAGGTTTGGTTTTGGACCAGCCTTTTGTTCATGGATAAAGATCCTGTATGCCACACCGCAGACCTCTGTACATACTAATAGAATAATCTCCAACTATTTTCCTATAGGTAGGGGGACAAGACAGGGTTGTCCACCGAGTCCACTTCTGTTTGACCTTGCCATTGAACCACTAGCGGTGGCACTTAGGAGTGCCGAAGAGCTTGGAGGGGTTGTTAGGGGGGGGGCCAAACTCACAAACTGTCTTTATACGCGGATGACTTGGTACTTTACCTGTCCAATCCTTGCACCTCTATTCCTAAAGCATTAGAAATTGTCTCTAGTTTCGGAGAGATCTCAGGCTATAGAATCAATCTTACTAAGAGTTTGCTCTTCCCTATTAACGATCAGGCTCGACAGATGTCTTTTGAGGCATATCCATTAAAAGAGACTTGTGACACCTTTACATACACTCAACAAAAATATAAACGCAACACTTTTGGTTTTGCTCCCATTTTGTATGAGATGAACTCAAAGATCTAAAACTTTTTCCACATACACAATATCACCATTTCCCTCAAATATTGTTCACAAACCAGTCTAAATCTGTGATAGTGAGCACTTCTCCTTTGCTGTGATAATCCATCCCACCTCACAGGTGTGCCATATCAAGATGCTGATTAGACACCATGATTAGTGCACAGGTGTGCCTTAGACTGCCCACAATAAAAGGCCACTCTGAAAGGTGCAGTTTTGTCACACAGCACAATGCCACAGATGTCACAAGATTTGAGGGAGCGTGCAATTGGCATGCTGACAGCAGGAATGTCAACCAGAACTGTTGCTCGTGTATTGAATGTTCATTTCTCTACCATAAGCCGTCTCCAAAGGTGTTTCAGAGAATTTGGCAGTACATCCAACCAGCCTCACAACCGCAGACCACGTGTAACCACACCAGCACAGGACCTCCACATCCAGCATGTTCACCTCCAAGATCGTCTGAGACCAGCCACTCAGACAGCTGCTGAAACAATCGGTTTGCATAACCAAAGAATTTCTGCACAAACTGTCAGAAACCATCTCAGGGAAGCTCATCTGCATGCTCGTCGTCCTCATCGGGGTCTCGACCTGACTCCAGTTCGTCATTGTAACCGACTTGAGTGGGCAAATGCTCACATTCGCTGGCGTTTGGCACGTTGGCGAGGTGTTCTCTTCACGGATGAATCCCGGTTCACACTGTCCAGGGCAGATGGCAGACAGCGTGTGTGGCGTTGTGTGGGTGAGCAGTTTTCTGATGTCATTTTTGTGGATCGAGTAGCCCATGGTGGCGGTGGGGTTATGGTATGGGCAGGCGTCTGTTATGGACGAAGAACACAGGTGCATTTTATTGATGGCATTTTGAATGCACAGAGATACTGTGATGAGATCCTGAGGACCATTGTTGTGCCATCCAAGAACATCACCTCATGTTGCAGCAGGATAATGCACGGCCCCATGTTGCAAGGATCTGTACACAATTCTTGGAAGCTGAAAATGTCCCAGTTCTTGCATGTCACCCATTGAGCATGTTTGGGATGCTCTGGACCGGCGTATATGACAGCGTGTACCAGTTCCTGCCAATATCCAGCAACTTCGCACAGCCATTGAAGAGAAGTGGACCAACATTCCACAGGCCACAATTGACAACCTGATCAACTCTATGCAAAGGAGATGTGTTGCACTGCATGAGGCAAATGGTGGTCACACCAGATACTGACTGGTATCCCCCCCCAATAAAACAAAACTGCACCTTTCAGAGTGGCCTTTTATTGTGGACAGTCTAAGGCACACCTGTGCACTAATCATGGTGTCTAATCAGCATCTTGGTATGGCACACCTGTGAGGTGGGATGGATTATCTCAGCAAAGGAGAAGTGTTCACTATCACAGATTTAGACTGGTTTGTGAACAATATTTGAGGGGAATGGTGATATTGTGGATGTGGAAAAAGTTTTAGATCTTTGAGTTCATCTCATACAAAATGGGAGCAAAACCAAAAGTGCTGCGTTTATATTTTTGTTGAGTGTATCTTGGTGTATCAGTAACCCGTAAATACAGTGATCTATTTAAACACAATTTTAAGCCAGCCCTGGAGAGGGCTAAACAGGATCTTATCCGTTGGTCAGCATTGCCTATATCACTTGCTGGCAGGGTTAATTCTGTCAAGATGACAATCATGCCTAGGTTCTTATTCTTGTTCCATACAATACCTGTTTTTATTCCAAAATCTTTTTTCAGAGTTGGATAAATCCATATCCATCTTTATGTGGAATAAGACCATCCCACGAATTAGGAGGGTGCATCTTGAGAAACAGAAAGAGGCTGGAGGCTTAGCATTGCCAAATTTTTTACAATATTACTGGGCAGCCAATATTTATAAACTAGTGTACTGGATCTCTGCTTCTTATGAGGGGGGTGGACCTGTATGGGTTGAAATGGAACAACATTCTGCTCTTCCGGTGTCCCTACCTTCCTTAGTATGTGCACCTCTGCCGCTCAGTAAACAGCGCCTCATGAATAACCCTATTGTGTGTGGCTCACTTAGAATATGGTCCCAGTTTAGGACACACTTCAAAAAAAGACAGGCTATGCCCTCGCTCCCAATTTCGGCCAACGCACTCTTTCCACCCTCACTCATGGATACAGAATTTAAGTTGTGGTTTAGAAATGGCCTGAAACGGGTGAAGGATCTTTTTAGAGATCGTGTGTTCATGTCATTTGAGCAGCTAGTAAATGAGTATAATATCCCTGGTTCACATTATTTCAGATACCAGCAGGTGCGTGTCTTTGTTCGGAAACATTTTCCTTCCTTTCTGTTACTCTCACCAAATGACTGGATGGATGAGTGGTTGGAGGGGGATCTAATTTTAAATCAAAGGGGAGGAGTGAGCAGATTATATGAGGATATTCAGATCATCGCTTCCCCATCACTCAGCCATGTTAGGGCGGGGTGGGAGGAGGAACTAGGGTTCGATTTGTCGGATGCCTCCTGGCAAAGCGCAATCAGGAGAATACACTCAATTTCAACTTGTATCAGACATGGTCTGCTCCAGTTTAAGGTGCTCCACAGGCTTCATTTATCTAAGAGTAGGTTTGCCAGGATTTATCCAGATGTCGATCCAACTTGCTCCTGATGTTGTCAGGCTCCGGCTACTCTCTGTCATATGTTCTGGGCTTGCCCAAAGTTGATACAGTTCTGGTCATTAATTTTTGATACCTTTTCTTATATGTGCAATAGAGAGATAATGTTGGGAAAGTGTAAGTACACGGACCCACAACAGGGGGCGCAAATGAACGGACAATGGAATAGGTCAAATAACACACTTTACTGTTGTGAATACGCACAACAAGGACAACAGATCACAATAAAGGGACAAAGTCAAATTCACACAGGTGTCGTGTGGGCAGGCTCGAAGATAGGAGACACCTCTCCAAAGTAGAACCGGAACCACACGGTTTCCTCCGCCACCAGACCCCGGGAATACTGGAGCCGCCAAGTCCCGAACTCCCAGGTGGCCACTGCCTCCGCGTGTCGGACCTGGTACTGCTGGCGAGGAATAAAGAACAGTTAAAAGAGGGCGCGTTCGCACCCAGGAATCCGAACGACAGGTAAGCTACCTCCACCTCTCGTTGGGAAGTTCTCTCAGAGTAATGCACAAGTTACAAAGATCACTGTTAATCAGCTAGCAGAGTACGTTACCTTCTCGGTAGAAACAAGATCTCGGCAAAGAGGTGGAGACGTCGTCCTGCTGATGTACTCCTGCCGATCAGATGATTGGTAACAGCTGTTGCGGGTGATGCGTGACAGCTGTCACCCTGGCTGCTCCTGTGAGGCGGCTGCGCCCTCTGGTGCCTGGAGCCCGCACTCCAGACAGGGCGCCCTCTGGTGGTGGGCCAGCAGTACCTCCTCTTCTGGCGGCCCACACAACAGATAAGCCCTGTTCCTGAAACTGCAATATTTGGTGTGGTTCCTGCTGGAATGGCGATATCTGGGGCACAATCGGACGCCATTGCTTTTGCATCTTTATTGGCCAGATGTCTTATTTTGCATAATTGGAAATAAGATATGCCTCCTACACACAGGTGCTGGGTTCAGGATGTAATGGCACAGTTGAAAATGGAAAAGCTGAAACACACGATCAGGGGATCAACTCAGAGATTTTATAAGGTCTGGCAGCCATTTTTAAATTATTTTACCCTACAATTTGATGCTGGAGACACTGGGACATAATGGATTCACAGGCTCTGTAACTTTGGAACATTTTTTTTTTTTGCTATTGTAATTGTCATTTCATTGTTGTATGTGTTGGGGTTGATGCTTTGGGGATTTGTTAGTTGTTGTATAACTGTTTACAATTCAAAACCCAATAAAAATATTTGAATAATAACTCGGAGGCTGTAAATTCAAATTCTCAGATGGGTAACGAAATGTCTAAATCCTTGTTCAGTGTAATTTTATGGTAAAAAAAAAAAAAACAAAAAAAAACAAAGACAACATGTGGAAAAAGCTTTTTTTTTCTTCAAGAATATGTAAAAACTTCATGGCGTGGCAGGGACACTTTAATGGAAATACATTGCGATCAGACGGGACATTTTATCCGATGTGAACGAAGAATCCGTTATACAAAATCCGTTATATACGGTGTCTATTACATGGAAAACAATACAAAAACACTGGAACTTTTTTGTCCGGTCACTGCGAATATCAGGTTTATACGATCACGGTTTAGGTGAGTTTTACTACATGGGACTGAACAAATAAATTTATCTCTCAAAACTTTGACAATGATGTTGGCTTCCATCCCACATGGCTGATTTTATTGTCCCAAATGTTTCTTCTGTTCAGATCTGAAGGGAACCTGTACAACTTGAAGCCTTTGTTGTGTCTATTTGTGCCTCCAAATGCACAGCAACCCGGCATTTTCAGCAAATAAATAAAATAGCTGGATTTACATGCAGACAGATTAACAGCGATGATATTTTGAACCCAAGATGGCACTGAGTCACGTGATTTTTTTTTTTTTTGACTCGTCATGTTGCCACTCTCTCAATTAAGGCACTCTAATAAAGGGGGAGCTATAGCGCCCCCTAGCGCTGTCCATGTTAAGTCAAATGTCACATTGCCAAAGCCCTTACGGTTTTCCACCTCACAGGTACAGTGGGGTAAAAAAGTATTTAGTCAGTCCCTAATTGTGCACGTTCTCCTACTTAGAAAGATGAGAGAGGTCTGTAATTTTCATCATAGGTACACTTCAACTATGAGAGACAAAATGAGGAAAAAAAATCCAGGAAATCAAATTGTAGGATTTTTTATTTTTTTTGTAAATTATGGTGGAAAATAAGTATCTGGTCAATAACAAAAGTTCAACTCAATACTTTGTAACGTAATCTTTCTTGGGAATGACAGAGGTCAAACGTTTCCTGTATGTCTTCACCAGGTTTGCACACACTGTAGCTGGTATTTTGGCCCATTCCTCCATGCAGAGCTCCTCTAGAGCAGTTATGTCGCTGGGCAACACGGACTTTCAACTCCCTCAACAAATTTTCTATGGGGTTGAGGTCTGGAGACTGGCTTGGCCACTCAAGGACCTTGAAATGCTTTTTATAGAGCCACTCCTTCATTGCCTGAGCGGTGTGTTTGGGATCATTGTCATGCTGGAAGACCCAGCCACGTTGCATCTTCAATGCTCTCACCGATGGAAGGAGGTTTTGACTTAAAATCTCACAATACATGACCATGTTCATTCTTCCCTTAACACAGATTAGTCATCCTGTCCCCTTTGTAGAAAAACAGCCCCAAAGCATGATGTTTCCACCCCCATGCTTCACAGTAGATATGGTGTTCTTGGGATGCAACTCAGCATTCTTCTTCCTCCAAACATGACAAGATGAGTTTTTACCAAAAAGTTCTATTTTAGTTTCATCTGACCACATGATATTCTCCCAATCCTCTTCTGGATCATCATATGAGTCCCTCTCTGTATAGTGTGTAGCCTTTGTTACTTTGGTCCCAGCTCTCTGCAGGTCATTCATCAGGTCCCTCTGTGTAGTTCTGGGATTTTTGTTCACCGTTCTCGTGATCATTTTGACCCCACGGGATGAGATCTTGCATGGAGCCCCAGATCGAGGGAGATTATCAATGGTCTTGTATGTCTTCCATTTTCTGACAACTGCTCCCACAGTTGATTTATTCACACCAACCTGTTTGCCGATTGTAGCTTCACTCTTCCCAGCCTGGTGCAGGTCTACAATGTTCTTCCTGGTGTCCTTCAACAGCTCTTTGGTCTTGGCCATGGTTGAGTTTGGAGTCTGACTGTTTGAGGCTGTGGATAGGTGTCTTTTATACAGATAAGTTCAAAGAGGTGCCAGTAATACAGGTAACAAGTGGAGGACAGAAGAGCTTCTTAAAGAAGAAGTTATAGGTCTGTGAGAGCCAGACATCTTGCTTGTTTGTGGGTGACCAAATACTTATTTTCCACCATAATTTACAAATAAATTCTTAAAAAATCCTACAATTTGATTTCCTGGATTTTTTTTCCTCATTTTGTCTCTCATAGTTGAAGTGTACCTATGATGAAAATTACAGACCTCTCTCATCTTTCTAAGTCAGAGAACTTGCACAATCAGGGACTGACTAAATACTTTTTTGCCCCACTGTACTACTGCCTCATGTAAACAAAGAAGAAACAATGACAAAAAGAAATTATGTGATTCACAATAAAATATTTCATGAACATGCTACTGATTATTCAGATTTATGTTCATCAGTCCTATATTGTTAAATTAATAAATTACAATAAGGGACTACTAACTGACTGCAAGGTCTGTATGAGGAAATATCAGACAGAGGTGTAAGTACGAACGGAGCGACAGCGAGGTCCGTGAGAAAAACACAGAGGTCTGATATTCCTGTACAGACCGAGCAAGTGAGGTCAATAATTAGTTTATTATATGGCTATTTTATATATATAAAAACACGTGAACGCCCGAATATGAAAGCTGCTGACAGCTTGTAGACAGAGCTCATAGTCAGAGCGGAAGTGAAGCCATTCACTTCAGCAGCAGAAGTGAAGTTCACCTAAAAAAAAAAAAGAGAATGACTTCACGTCCTCTGCTCACTTCAGAGCTCTGGAGATGAGCTGAGCAGCGGCTGATCTCAGCTCAACTCCAAGCTGACAGCCATTGTCCCGACAGAACACCGGAGCAGAGCAGGAACTTGCTAACAGATGGTCCGGTCGTTAGCTGGTAAGCTTTCAATCTGTGTTTTTTAAGCTGCTGTTTAGATATTTATGGAGTACGTTCATGTCCGACTTGCTTTTTCTAATCGTGATTTTAGCTTCTAGTTTGTAAAGAAAATACGCGTTTCGGACTGACTGTCATGGAAACTGGTCCGATATGGGAAAATATCGGACTGGTAATCAGCCAATCAGAATCAGAATCTGAATGCCTTTTATTGTCATTATACATTGGTACAACGAATCAGAGCGCTCGTAGCGTCGCAGCCATATAATAAATGCCATTATTCTGTTATTCCTGGAAAGTGAGGCCTCTACATGTCTCTATGTTTCACAGATCATACAATCCAACACAAAAAATATACTTTTGCATATACCATGTTAGGCTGCCAACCCTCAGTGTTGACACAGCGGTCAATACACCACCAAAAGTCATCTTCAGACTCCCCCTTCCAGGCAAATACAGCCACACCTGGAACATAAATGGATAATGAGGAACTAACATTTTCATTACATTCGCTGCTACACAAATGAATTTCACCTCACAGAAGCAAAAAATAAAGACTGACAATATTTTCAGCAGAATAGAATCAGTGGTGCAAACCGAGATTCACTTTGTGTTGCTGCATATAAGACAAGTCAGTAAAGCTAATTACAGTGTGACAGAGTTTACTAAAATGAATAAGCTTTTTGGGTGAACTATGTTTGCGGTATAGCTATACTTGGTCAAGTAAAGCGTAAAGCAAAACCCTAAATATGACAGTACATCAGATCTTCTCAAACATCAGCAATACCATCAGTGTGATTATCAGCGAGGTGAACAACTGCTCTCCAAATTTAGTTTTTTGTTTTTGCTTCCAGTGCCTTGTTGTTCTCTACAACAGACTGGTAGCCTGTCCAGCGTGTACCCCACCACTCGCCCAATGACTGGTGGGATAGGCTCCAGCCCTTCCATGACCTTTAACTAGAATAAGTGGATTTAGAAAGTAAATCAATGAATGAATGAATAATAGCTCCCCCATGATCAATGTTACAGGTAAATATTTGATTAAAATTATGTTAGTAACCAGTAAGGACAAACTCACTACATACTGGAGAAAATGGACAGATCATCTCAAACAAGTGGCCCCTCACCACAACAGATGTAACTAATTGTGTAGTTTTTTTTTTGTTGTTGTTGTTGGGTTGTTTTTTTTTTCCCTGATTGAGTCCATCATCTCCTCCTCCATCACTGTCTGATACGCTGCTGCCACTGCTAAGGACAGGAGCAGAGTGCAGGTATCATCCACACAGCAGAGAAGGTGATCGACTGCAGCTAGACCTATAAATAACACCAGAGAACCGCCCCATCTATCCTGCCTCCCCTCCACTCCCACAAAGTAGAGATTGATCATCCCTGTACTGAAATATACTGTTTATCTGCATGCCTTTGCACAGTTCCACTCCACTATATTTATTTGACAGTGAACACTGTTTTGCCTATTTGACTCCTTTACTTTTTACAGAAGTATTTTTTCCCTTTATTTTCATTGTTGTTTATGCACAGATTACTTAAGAAAGAAGTATTTTTTCCTTTTCTTTTAATTGTTGTTTATGCACCTATGACACCAGATCAAACTCCTTGTATGTCAGAACTTACTTGGCAATAAATTCAATTCTGATTGTGAAGTACTGATAGTTAGGGTTGGGTATCGACAACCGGTTCTTTTCATTAAGAAATGATTCGATCCACTGACATCAATAGCCTTTTTGCTTAACGATTCCCTTATTGGTCCTTCAGAGTGGCTGTTGTTTTTGAGGGTGTTTATCAGGAAAATGATCATTTCTCTCGGTTGATTGCAGACCCTGCAGTGGGTCTGCAATCAACCGCTTCTGCAGCGGCTCTGCTTAAAGTAAGGAAGCAGTGCTCCAACCCGCTGTTTCAGTCGTTCTTTGCTTCGCTGCTTTTCAGCAGTGGAAAGTCTGCTTCTTAACAACTCTCAAAGCCATTTAAAGATGTCAATCATGAGTCACTTTTGTGCCGATTAAAGTCACTAACTGGGACTCCTGTCTTGTTGCAGGCAAGAAACAAGAATTGTCCTCCGTTCCATTCACACAGCTCCAAACACTGTGCCGCTCCCTGTCGAGTCAAATTAGAGTCCGAATGGAATTAATAACTTCAAAGCGAATAGCCGTTTTAAATCAAATGACACCTCTTTCCAAACGCTGTAATACAGACAACAAACTAAAATGTTTTTTTCCTCCCAAAATGAGACATCCTGCATTCTTTATGAATTACATTGATCATGACGTGCAGTGCAGCTCAGCTCAGAGGCCATGGAGTTACACTTGTGTCAATGTCTGAAAGGAAATGCTTTTGACAAAAACTACATAATTTGTTTATTTCTATTTATGTCCAGAGATCTAGGATCCACCATGCGCAGATTTTACTTTGGCCAGAGATCAAGCATCCAGTGACCAATTTCATATTTATTTACTTTAAGACTCAATAAAATGTTGTTGACATAGAAAACCTGTAAAGCCTACTTTTAATACACAGAAAAGTCACAGGAGGTATTGATAAGGGAATCGATAAGAAATCAGATCGATAACGGCATCGATCTCAATAAAATCAATACCCATCCCTACTGATAGTGTGAATATAAAATCAAACAACTTTTATCTCCTTAAACTGGTATTCTTTTGGTTTACAAATTGGGACCACCACTCAGTAATCAATAAAGCAAATAATATTTTTTATCTATATATTTTTAAAATAAGGACTGCAACATATTAAAGATGCAAAGAAACCATTTTAGATTGCCTTTAAAACAGCAGACGATTGAAACAACGGACGATATTAATTTACTGAACAGTAGAAAAACGACACACCACACAACCATTTCCATTGACTTCTAAATCTGTGTAACACCCTCAGCTTGTCAAATCACAAAAGACCAACTGAGAAATATAGTGCATGCCTAAACCATCACATGGCAACCTTTTGGGGGGGTGGGGTCTCAAGTGCAGTTAGTCCTTCACTAAAGGTCAAATCTAATGTCTACATAACTACATTATCTCTGTAGTTAACTGTCTAAAGGCAAAAGTATGCCTTGTTAATCAGGAAACATTTTGTGGTTTTATGTTAAATGCAACAAATACACATGCAATATCAGAGTGGCTATGAAGTGGATTAAAAAAATGTATGAAGTTAGCATCACCACAACTACAGAATTCATGCTCAAGCAACATTTTAAAAAACTTGCAAATCTCGCAAAATACACCAATAGACTACTACTGCTTTTAAAATACTGCTGGTAGAGTTTTAACAAAGACTGAGAAAGTCATCCACATCAGTCCAGTTTATTGCATGTCATGGACACTTCAGACATTCTGTATTGGCCTGTATATTTTTCTTATGGCCAGAAATAAACATGGTGAAGCTGTCATCAGCTGTCAGCTGTCATCACGTTCGGGTGCTTTTGTTTTCTGTATAATAACCGTTGTCGTAAAGGAGTCAAATGTATTACAAATTGTAATATTTTTTAAATTTATTTTTGTTTCTATATTAATAATCTAATGATTAGTTATTACATACAATATTAGAGAAAGAGACAAAAAGAACCTGAACAGAAACACAACAGAAAATATAAAACCAACTAACAATGAACATACATAAATAAATACATACATACAGAAATAAATAAGTGTTTCCTGTGAACACCTCATGACTCTTACACCTCCATTTCATCCCTGTCTTATTTAAGTTTAATGACAGTTTGTTTCGGTCAAACCATATTTTCAGTGTGTTAATTTCTTCAGCGATTTCCTCCAGAACTATCTGCCAAGCTAGAACACTGCTGCATCCTAGTAAGAGCAGAATACTACTGGAATGAATTTGAATAAGGAAAGTTGGGGTTTTTTTCTCACCTAAATGAATGCTGCACTCACTGCAGTTTATTGTCTGGAATAGTCCCAGATTGCATTTCAGAGCTTCTAGAATTCAAATATTTTCGTGTGGGTGGTGTTGGGGGGTAATTTTGGGTTTCAGCTTTTTGTTTTTCACCACTTTCATCCCTGAATATGTGAAATCGTGAGTCACTTTTGTGCAGATTAAAGTCACTAACTGGTACTCCTGTCTTGTTGCAAGAAAGAAACGAGAAACGTCCTCCGTTCTGTTCGCACAGCTCCAAACGCTGCGCGGCTCTCTACCGAGTCAAGTCAGAATGATAGAATCCAGTTGGAATTAATAACATCAAAGCAAAACACCGGTTTATTTTTATTTATGTCCAGAGATCAAGGATACAGTGACCAATTTCATATTTATTTACTTTAAGACTCAATGAAATACATAGAAAACCTGTAAAATTCACAGGAGGTATTGATAAGGGAAACGATAAGGAATCGGATCGATAATGGCATCGATAGATAAAATCTCATCAATACCCATCCCTATATATATATATATATATATATATATATATATATATATATATATATATATATATATATATATATATCCCCTACCACATTTCTCCATGTAATGTGGAGTTGCATCAGGAAGGGCATCCGGCATAAACTTTGTGCCAATTCAACATGCAGGTCCACCTTGGATTTGCTGTGGTGACCCCAAGTACAAAACAAGGGAGCAGCCGAGGGGACATACGAGGTCTGTGATAAAAGTAACGGACCTTATTATTTTTTTCAAAAACCATATGGATTTGAATCACGTGTGATTACATCAGACATGCTTGAACCCCCGTGGGCATGCGAGAGTTTTTTCACGCCTGTCGGTTACGTCATTTGCCTGTGGGCAGTCTTTGAGTGAGGAGTCGCCCACCCTCTCGTAGTTTTTTCATTGTTTATGAATGGCTCAGAGACTGCTGCTTTGTTTGATAAAAAATTTTTCAAAAACTGTAAGGCACAACTGAGTGGACACCATTCGATAAATTCAGCTGGTTTTCGGTAAAACTTTTAACGGCTGATGAGAGATTTTGGTCTGGTAGTGTCGCTTTAAGGACGGCCCACGGCGCCTGATGGCGATCTGCGCTCTAAGGCGGCAGCGTCTCACCGTTTCAAGTTGAAAACTTCCACATTTCAGGCTCTGTTGACCCAGGAAGTCGTCAGAGAACAGAGAACTTTCAGAAGAAGTCGGCATGAGGAGTTTATTCGGACATTCCATTGTTAAGGGACATTTTGTAATGAAAGAACGTGTGGGCAGAGTCGCATGTCGGGCCGGACCCGACCGCGGGGGGTCGCGACAGGAAAAACACCTCCGTTGGAAACCTTAACGGGCAAGTTGGAACATGCCCAAACTGTTAAACAATTTCTCAGTTGCTCACTTGTTGAAAGCCATCAAAAGCCGCCTGAATTTTAAAAATGGTTTTCAACACGGAGGTGTTTTTCCTGTCGCGGCGCACACAGATTTACCGAGTCATCACGGAAACGACTCGGCAAATTTGCGCGCACGCCTTTCATTAAAAAATGTCCTTAAACAGTGGAATGTCCGCATAAAGTCCTCATGCCGGCCTCTTCTGAATCTTCTCTGTTCTCTCATGACGTCCTGGGTGAATTAAGCCTTAAATTAGGATGTTTTCAGGTCGAAACAGGCCGACAACGGCGCCTGGAAGCACTGCACGACGTCCTGCTCCGTGGGAAGTCCTTACACCGACAGAAACACCCCATAATCTCTCATCAGCCGTTAAACTTTTCACCGAAAACCAGCTTAATTTCTCGAATAGTGTCCACGCGGATATACCTCACAGGTCCAGAAAAAATGTTGATAAAGCAACGCGCGCCGTCCGCAGCGGCTATTCAGACAAAGAGATTCCAACAGGCGGGGTGGAGCACTCCTCACTCAAGGCCTGCCCACAGGCGAATGACGTCACCGACACGCGTGAAAAAACTCACGCATGCGCACGAGGGTTCAAGCATGTCTGACGTAAAAACATATGAATCAAATCCATTTATTTTTTGAAAAAAATAAAAAGGACCGCTTTTTTCATCACAGACCTCGTATACGTATATACACACACACACACATACATACATTATATATATATTTGTTTGGATCAGTAATTTCAATTAAATATATCATATAGCAGACGAACAGTGATATTTGGAAAGTGAAATGACGTTTATAGGATTTACAGAAAATGTGCAATAATTCTTGAAACAAAATTAGGCAGGTGCATAAATTTTGGCACCCCAATAGAAATAAAATACATATTTACTAGATCCTCCTTTTGCAGAAATAACAGCCTCTAAACGCTTTCTATAGCTTCCAATGAGAGTCTGGATTCTGGTTGAAGGTATTTTGGACCACTTCTTTACAAAACATTCCAGGTTTTTTGGTTTCAGAGCATGGATAGCCTGCTTAAAAACACACCACAGATTTTCAATAATATTCAGGTCTGGGGACTGAGATGGCCATTCCAGAACATCATACTTGTTCCTCTGCATGAATGCCTTAGTAGATTTTGAGCAGTGTTTAGGGTCGCTGTCTAGTTGAAAGATCCAGCCCCGGTGCAACTTCAACTTTGTCACTGATTCTTCAACATTGTTCTCAAGAATCTGCTGATATTGACTGGAATCCATGTGACCCTCAACTTTAACAAGATTCCCAGTACCTGCACTGGCCACACAGCCACACAGCATGATGGAACCACCTCCAAATTTTACTGTAGGTAGCAGGTGTTTTTTTTGGAATGCCGTGTTCTTTTTCAGCCATGCATACCACCCCTTGTTATGTCCAAATAACTCAATTTTAGTTTCATCAGTCCACAGCACCTTATTCCAAAATGAAGCTGGCTTGTCCAAATGTGCTTTAGCATACCTCAAGCGACTCTGTTTGTGGCATGTATGCAGAAAAGGCTTCCTCTGCATTACAGCATCTCCTTGTGCACAGCGCGCTGTATAGTTGAACGATGCACAGAGACACTATCTGCAGCAAGATCATGTTGTAGGTCTTTTGAGCTTGTCTGTGGGTTGACTATGACTGTTCTCACCATCCTTCACTTCAGCTTATCTGAGATTTTTCTTGGCCTGTCACTTCAGGTCTTAACTAGTACTGTGCCTACGGTCTTGCATTTCCTCGCAGTGGAAACTGACAGCTGGAATCTCTGAGATAGCTTTTTGTATCCTTCCCCTAAACCATGATGTTGAAAAATCTTTGTTTTCAGGTTATTTGAGAGTTGTTCAGAGGCTTTGCAAATGGCCACTTTAAATACCCTTTTTCATGACTGGATTCACCCGTGTAAGAAGGTCAAAGGTCAATGAGCTTACCAAACCAATTGTGTGTTCCAATAATTAGTGCTAAATGTATTCAAATTAATAAAATGACAAGGGTGCCCAAATTTATGCACCTGCCTAATTTTGTTTAAATAATTATTGCAAATAATTATTGCAACTTCATTTCACTTCTCAGATATCAGTGTGTTTGTCTGCTATATGATATATTTAACTGAAATTTCTGATCCAGACAACCAATGATTTATAAAGGAAAATCATGAAAATTATCAGGGGTGGCCAAACTTTTGCATACAGTGACAAAAGGCAATGACTAGATGTCTTTGGTAGTAGTTCTCTTCTGAAGATCCTTGGGTACTGTTTGCCTGACTTTTTGTCAAAAGAACAGTTACTTAAGGAGACTCAAATTACTTGCACTATGAAGCCAGGGCAGCTACAACATGAAGCACACATGGCACACTTGGTGCTCGACACAGGTATCTCAATACTGAGGACCACAGCAATTAGAAGAGGCCAATGGGATGCCATGTACCACCTGGCTGTGGAAGACATTCCACCTATTACCAGAACATGGGACGGACTGACTGACTGACATGGTCTCAGACCTGACTGTTACATGATGTTTTATGCCTGTTTATGTCTTTGTCTAGAACTATGACTTGGTTTGCATCTAAATAGTGCTATAAATATTGTATTGTACTCTACTGACCTGCTTCTGACAGGGCAGCAGCCACTTCGTTCTGCGTAGAGTATATGTTACATGCAGTCCAGCGGCACTGAGCCCCAAGAGCCACCAGTGTCTCAATTAGCACCTGAAAACACAGAAGCAGGATAATGGTAATAATCAAACAAACCCAAAACAAAACTACTAACTGGTGAAAATAAAAATGCTTCTCATTCAACGCCTGTACCAAGGATAATCTATTTCACCAAACACATTGGCTAACATGATTACTCAAACACTAATGAACTTATCTTTCGCTCAGTCTTGACGGTAAAAATAGATCTTAAAATATGAGTGCGTCCACAAAATTTTAAATTACAGATTCTACTCATGTAACACCATTTTGGTGTGTCAAAAAGTAGGAATGTACAACATTAAGTACCTTTTTACTTTTACATTGGTTTTAATGTGTTATTACTTCTTAAAGGTTTCATAACAATGTAACTACTCTGAATATGGAATTCTGCCAAATGATTAAAAAAACAAAAAACAAATCAGCTAAACAATGACATGCCAATAATAAAACGCTTTATACAAAGCCAGGTCTGTATTCTGTATGTCACACAACTTAATATTATCACTCTCACACTGGTTAGTGAGACCAGTTGGCTCTTGTGTTATGCAGACAAAAACACAGTGTTGCTGACAAGGTCTGTCTGTCTATCTATATATATATATATATATATATATATATATATGCATACATATAAAAAAAAAATCTTAAAATTGATCGATAATTAAGAGACACCATCACACGGCAACCTTTGCAGGACTGTCGAAGCCCAAAGTCAGAATGATGATCTTACAGCAGTCTGGGCACTTATGTGAGTGCAACCCACAATCTTGGCACCTGCCAATGGTTTCTCACTTTGTGCTCTCTTCCTGAGCGAGATCAGCGCTGACATATCTGGGAAAAATACATATCATAAAATAAACCAAAACAGATGATGAATAACTGAATGTTTTTCTACACAGCATAACTACTGTACCATGAAAGAGAAAATGTTATATATATATATATATATATATATATATAAAATAAAAACACACACACACATTATTGTATGAGTGTACTATATACGAGTATTCCTTTATCAAAGATATATTGTGCATGGTTGATTTGTCTAAAGGACGTGTGCTCAGTTTTATGTCTTTACATGATCTCAGCCAAACCAGCTCAAGACTTCTTGTTACACGAACGTCAGCCACATCAAGTGATGGGAATAAGTTAAATGAAATTACACCACATTCACTTATTTTTTGTACCCCACCTTGTTCTGCTATCTCAATCTCACGTCTGCCGAATTCAGCTTGTTTAATGTTCTTCACACAAAAGTCAGTACTGCCCTTTGCATTGACTTGTGTTTTGTCCCGTGGTGAGGTCTCGTCATCAGAGCTGTCCGTGAAGGATGCAGCTGTAGACAAGCAAAGGAGACACAGCAGAAAACAAGACTGAATAGTTGCTGAACAGGTTTAAATCACCATATTGTTGAAGACTAGTTTCACTACAGCCCGTGTCACACCATGACGAATCAAGGAAACGTATAAGGAACTGATACAAATTGTGGAAACCAGTTTGTGTTCCTTTTTGTCCTACAAAATGCTTTTCCCATCCACAAAGGAGTTTCTTGTCAGCTGATGTCCACTGTCAAAACGTTTTGTGCATGTTCAAAACTTTAAGCTTTCCCGCCAGCTGCACATTTGTTTACCGTTTTTACCTCTACTTCTTATTTACTTTTATGATACTCATGAGTTTATATCCTGCGGCTGTTCGATCCTTCAGACTGGGCTTCTGATTGGTCAACGGCGCGGGGTATGAATTGTTCTCAGTTGGAGAGAGGACAGATCCTAATGCAGTAACATGCAGCACAGCTGTTTTGGGTCAGACTACTAAAGAAAATGACAGTGCTGTGTGATTTTTAATCTTTTTTTATGTGGACCTCAGTGCACCTGGCAGATTCTCTTACCCAGGAGGTGGCACAGGTATTTGACATACAATGTGAGGACAGCGCATGACTAATGAGGAAATATGCATCATGTTTTCTAACCATGGCAAACCCCACTCAAATCCAGTTTTCCCCGTGTGCATTTATGTCTTGAAACCAGGAAAATCATTCAGCTAAATGCAGCTCTATGTTGCCAGTGGAAATGTGAACTGACAAAATATTTAAATATGTAACTAATCCTTTTGCTCTCAGTCATTGTGACACAATCATACACATCTGTGAGCAATCTCACAAGATGATACAGCCCCCCTCCACTCCCACCGCTCTGCCATAATACATACATACATATATTATATACACATATGTGTGTGCATATATCCATACATACGAGGTCTGTCCGTAAAGTATCGTACCTTTTTATTTTTTTCAAAAACTATATGGATTTCATTCATATGTTTTTACGTCAGACATGCTTGAACCCTCGTGCGCATGCGTGAGTTTTTCCACGCCTGTCGGTGACGTCATTCGCCTGTGAGCACGCCTTGTGGAAGGAGTGGTCCCGCCCCCTCGTCGGATTTTCATTGTCTGGAAATGGCGGAATGAAAAGGACTTTTTTTCCATCAGAATTTTTTCAGAAGCTGTTAGAGACTGGCACCTGGAAACCATTCGAAAAATTTATCTGACTTTCAGTGAAAATTTTACGGGCTTCACAGAGAATAAGGACTTTAACTACAGGTTTAAGGACCCCTTTAAAGGACGGTCGGTGCGCCGCGCTGCGAGCTGCGACGACGCGGCACAAACCACTGGATCATTTCTAAGCTGATGGCTCTGTGGATACGAGACCGTCGTGTGCTCTTTCTCTGGTTATCACAAGACCTGGACATCAGCCATTTTCCGGCAGATTTCACTTTTAACAAGAGATTTTGTCATGGAAAGCCGCGCGGAGGCTTCGCGCGTCACGACCGATTCGCTGATGAAGCGAGACAAAGGAACACCTCCGTTTCGGTGTGTTAGAGGACAAGTTGGGACATGTCTATCTCGGCTTTCAGTGCTTACCAGTCGAGTGAGTATAAAAGAACTTGTGGAGAGCTGGACATGTCCCAACTTGTCCTCTAACACGCCGAAACGGAGGTGTTCCTTTGTCTCGCTTCATCAGCAAATCGGTCGTGACGCGCGAAGCCTCCGCGCGGCTTTCCATGACAAAATCTCTTGTTAAAAGTGAAATCTGCCGGAAAATGGCTGATGTCCAGGTCTTGTGATAACCAGAGAAAGAGCACACGATGGTCTCGTATCCACAGAGCCATCAGCTTAGAAATGATCCAGTGGTTTGTGCCGCGTCGTCGCAGCTCGCAGCGCGGCGCACCGACCGTCCTTTAAAGGGGTCCTTAAACCTGTAGTTAAAGTCCTTATTCTCTGTGAAGCCCGTAAAATTTTCACTGAAAGCCAGATAAATTTTTCGAATGGTTTCCAGGTGCCAGTCTCTAACAGCTTCTGAAAAAATTCTGATGGAAAAAAAGTCCTTTTCATTCCGCCATTTCCAGACAATGAAAATCCGACGAGGGGGCGGGACCACTCCTTCCACAAGGCGTGCTCACAGGCGAATGACGTCACCGACAGGCGTGGAAAAACTCACGCATGCGCACGAGGGTTCAAGCATGTCTGACGTAAAAACATATGAATGAAATCCATATAGTTTTTGAAAAAAATAAAAAGGTACGGTACTTTACGGACAGACCTCGTACATACGTGTACACAACCACACACACTATTTGCGTATCTGAGGGCCCAGGGTCGTGCATAAACCCATCCCTTTTTTGAAGTAAACTGCTTAAACACCAGCCCAAAATAATTTTTTTTAATTAAAGTTTATTAAATGCCCACCTAACAGAAGTTAATTCCATGATCAACAATACATGGCAAAAAGCAAAAATGAGTTTTCACAATGTTTTTCTCGTCTCTTCCATATCCGACTTGTGATGATGTCATCAGTTTGACCTGTACTCTAATTGTGGAAGACTATTTTGCAAGAAGCAGGACGTTTTCCTTGACGGTGGCTAACTTCATAGCCCCAATCATATGGTGACTGCTCAAGGAAAGATACCAGTATAAGGAGCTGTGCTGGTACTATCAGTTCGTGTTCATTTTTGTCAGACAAGTCTTTTTTCGATCCACAAAATGAGTTCCTTGTCAGCTGATGTCAGTGGTGGGCACACTTCCACCAGTCCACTAATTATCAAAGCTAATGTTTTTATTATCGGATTAGCTTTTCAGATAACTTTCAAAACCATCAGCGGACCAGTTAGCTTCTGATAAATTTAGGTCCGATCATTTTTAGACCACTAACATATTTTTGCAGGCATAGCAAATAAACCTTAAGCCTGGTTCACACGGCAGGATATTAAAATTGTCTGTAGGTTTCCAAAACCTGAGAGACCACACACGTGAAGATAAAAAAAAAAAAAAATCATAGATCTAAGTGTTGGTCGTACAGTGTGTGGTGTTCAGCCACAAAGTAAGGACGACAACACCACCACACACAAGCAGATTTCTCACACGAACCTTCCCAGCTCAGACAGGAAATCTTGCCACATCTCTCAAGATTAAACGTGACTTCAGAGTAAACAAACGGAGATACTTTGTGGAATACTTACAACAGAGGAAAAAAAAAAAAAAAAACGATACAAAAAGAAAAAGAAAAGGCGTTCTTTAAAGGAGTGGAGACAACGTGACCACCGGACATCTGGTAAGCCATAACAGCTGTTTGGATTTTATTTTCCACTCTGTATGTCCGTCACCTTGCTTTCTGATTGGCTGCATGTCACATTCAGATGGCTGTGTGCTCATTGTGGTTGGAGGACACCACACACACTGGGATATCGGGCCAAGACAATCCAACATGTTGAATATCCCCGATTTGCAATCAGAGCACCCCTGATGTCCTTCCAAGCAGATCAGAGCGCTCTTAACACACCACACACAGCAGGAATATCTGATAAGATTATCTTTAGTGTGATCATGAGTGTCGGGGCATCCTTAAGATTGTCGGAAGGGGAAGATCGGGTCTGATATCGGCCTAATTATCTTGCCGGGTGAACCAGGCTTTAACAGTTAAAAACATTTGTGAAGTCTGAAGTTGTCTGAACGACGTCTATAAACACATCTATATTTACAAGAGTTTTAGGCACAATACACAAAGAGTTTAATGCTGCTGTCCGTGTGAAACAGTTCAAGTGCAGCCTCATCAGAGCATCTCAATGCAACTGTCCTGTCACGAAACATTACCCATAATGCACTGCAGCATGTGTGGTCCAAACACTAAAACCTTCAAAATGAGTGCATTACTTTCAATCTAAAACATATAGCTGATATTTTCACTTTATAAAACCCAGACATGACATTAATTTAAATAACTTGTCTGGAATTAGTTTGGTTAAAATTTTAACCATAAGTTAAAACTGTATGCCTGTGGATGATTTGCACGATATGCCGACAAGTCATTATGGTGTAAAGAGAAATTGTCTTTATTTTTCCTACTCTGCCTCAGTCACTAGGTCTCTTTTGCTGAGAGAAAGCTAATCTGACACAGAAGTACTGGCTCATTGTTGTGTCAGTACCTCCTAGTGTACTGAAATCAATACTGAAAGTTATCGGTTTAGCTTTTATCTGTAACTTCCGCCAAATTTTTTTTAGGGGTTTACCAGTTTAGCTTTATAAAAGATAACTTTTCAGTTAGCGGATTAACCGTTATCGAAGCTAACTTTTTGTTTAGCTGTGCCCACCACTGCGCAAAGTTCATCAGAAAGTTATGTGCATGTTCAAAACTTTGAGGGGAGTTCAGACGGCAGTCTTTCCTGCTGCCTGGACACTTATTTGCTGTTTTGAGTGTGAGAGACTGGGATACAGTGAGCACACGCAGCGCTTCTGGAAGGGAACATATAGAAGACTGAGTTCACGTGTTGACAGCGACAGTCTGGATGTTCCACTGTTTTCAGTGAGAGGCTGACTGGAAAATTATGGATTTTTTTTTTTTTTTTTTTTTTAACAAGCGGAAATCATGGACACCAACAAATGGATTATTTAACTGCACAGTCACCTGGATTTAAACAGGAAGGAACTTTTGAAGTTTCCATGAGAGCCACAGTGTTCTGCTTTAATATAATGCTGTGCAAAATATTTCAGTGAAGTAAATTATTGCCCGTGTGGTTAATACTGAAAATTGGCCATGCACGTCAAGATTCAAATATTTAATTGCGATTATTGCATGAATTGTCCATAGTTAACTCAAGATTAACTGCAAAGCACAAATTCATCGCACTTTTTTAAATTCCCCTCAATCAAAATTGCTTCTTAGTGTTTGTAATCATTTACCAGAACAATATTTTCCTATGGAACTAGAAACACAGCAGTGTAAAATAAACTAAAATACAGCATATTTCCATAAAAATAAATTACTTTTATTTGTGTTTAACTGTAGTTTCTCCAGGTTTTACACTGTGCTTTCCCTGGTTCTAAAGCCCCTTTCACACCGGGGGTGCTCCCAATTGCTCCCAGTTGCGCCATGCGTCATTATGACGACGCGGCGTGGAAGCAACTCAGTGCCGTGACGATGCAGCTCGGCGCCACAACAGCGCGAGGGGCGCAAAGGAGGAAGCAAGTCGGGCGCCAAAAAATTAAACCTGTTTAATTTTTTTGGCATCCTGTGCTCGATGCAGAAAGGAAGTGGTTCCAGCGCAAGTCGGGGCAAAGAGGCGTAACTCGGGGCAAAGAGGCGTTACTCAGCGTGACTCAAAGCCAATTTATGATTCCTGCTGTGTTTCATTGTTCCCGCAGTATAAATCACGCAGGACTGTTTTTATACTGTGTACTTAATGCAGTAAGAACTACACGCTGGAAAAAAAGAAAAGAAATGCAGACTGAAATATCCAGTAAAAAGTCCGAACATCTCTAGTCCACTCATGGACGTTCATTCACGCATGCACATGTGAACAATTAAAAGAAAAAAAAAGTCTGGCTGCAGGCATTAGTTCCTTGTTCTCTGCTCAAACTCTCACACTGCAGTTAAAAAAAAGGACAAAAAAGGACATAAGTCCTGTGACAGGACATGTCAACATCAAGCAGAACTCCAGACATCTCCGCATATGCTTGACCGTTCACTCGCGTGCGCGCGCATCTCACAGTCAAAGGAGGAAAGAAAAGAAAAAAAATTGTCTGCAGGCAGTTAGTTCCTTTCTCTCCAGACTCTCTCATCACAATTAAAAAAGGACATAAGTCCAGGACATGTCAACATCAAGTAGAACTCCAGACATCTCCACATCTGCTTAAGGACGGTTCGTGTGCGCGCGTATCTCGCGGTCAAGGGAGGAAAGATAAACTATAACAGAACTCAGAGCGCAGCCCTGCAGCTCAGCACAACGACAAGTAGAAGAGAAGTCAGAGTGCACAGTCTGTCTGCAGCCAAACTGTGCACTCTGACTTCTCTGTGCAGAGAACCTGCAGGCTGCGTTCTCACCTCCTCGCTGCCCCCTGCTGCGTGAACCTGATGAAGAAATTCCTGCGTCGTCATGACGCCACAGGGAGCAACTGGGAGCAGCCCCGGTGTGAAAGGGGCTTAAAGCTTAACCAACATAAACAGCAAAACAGGACAAGTTTATTTAAAAGCAAACACAAATTAATGTAGAATTTTGCATAAATTTACTTTTTTCCTTACCAGAACCATAGCTGTCTGTGGATGACTGAGAAATGGAGCGGGAGAGGGAACGCCGGCCTGCCTTAGTGGGGAATCTGCTGAACTCCTGCTTCTCCTCCACAAACTGGATTTGCTGATGCAAACAAAAGTCACACTTGTCTGACAGATGTAAAAACATCAGGAGTTTCATGAATCAAAGTCTCAGCATCAGCCATAGACAGGATGGGACAAATCTTCGCTATATTTTGCAAGTGGGAGAAAGCAGTCCTCGTAATATTTCTAATGTGGAGGCCAAAGGACAACGTAGGATCAAAGATTACCCCAAGGTTCCTCACTTTGTCCGTGTGATGTATGACATGCGAGCCTAGGCTAAGCTCTAACTGGTCAAATTGATGCCGATGTCTCACTGCACCAAGAACCATCATTTCAGTTTTATCAGAGTTTAAAAGTAGGAAGTTTCTAGACATCCAGCTTCTCAATGATACAAGGCAATCTTCTAAGGATTTTATGTGGATGAGATGACCAGCCGTTATCGGTATGTATAACTGAGTATCATCAGCATAGCAGTGAAAGGTAATCCCAAAGCGCCGCAATATGTGCCCATGGGTGCTATATAAAGGGAGAAAAGCAGGGGGCCTAAGACGGACCCCTGTGGAACCCCAAATTTCATGTCACTAAGGTTAGAGGTAGTGTTACTGTACAGAACACAGTGAGAACGACTGGTCAACTATGACGTCAACCATGAAAGGGCACTCCCAGTAATCCCAAAATGATTTTCCAGCTTATCAAGTAGAATATGATGATCCACGGTCTCAAATGCAGCACTGGATCTGACAGCACAAGAACCATAGTGGTGTCTGAATCCATTGTAAGCAGAAGAACATTCACCACTTTAGTGAGAGCCGTCTCTGTGGAATGATATTTCCTAAAAGCAGACTGCAGTGGCTCACAGAGATTATTCTCAGTAAAATAGTCCACGAGCTGCCGTGACACCACTTTTTCCAGAATTTTAGAGCAAAATGATAGATTTGATATCGGCCGATAGTTTTTCAGTACACTAGGGTCAAAATTGTCCATTTCCCTTGACTTCAATTAAATTTAACTGCATTTGGTACAAGTTCCATCATGAAATGAAAAAAAACACAATCCTCTCACTAAATGGTAACAAAATGGTACTCTTCTACCAACTTATCTTGCCTAAAATATCAGCTGGCACTCACGATGGATGAGTGGGATCAGAAGTGAAAGAACTGTTTCTTGAAATGGCACCACAACCTCAACAACAAAACTGATGTTTGTAATACCAAATACCATCCAATTCCATGAAAGTTGTATCTTATTAGGATATAACTGAGATCATCATACATGCTCATACATTTCAATTTATGTTGTGTACCTCTTTTAGGGATTAAAAAAAACTGACTCCATTCATCTTAGTTTTCAAAGCTGACAGACTACATGGTTTTTCTTTGTATCCTGAGATATTTCATGTGACCAACCAACACAAAACAGTGAGAAAAATGCTGAATGAACTATAACAGCGCTTTTCTCTGAGACACAGTGGGCCTCATGTATCAAAGTTGCGTACGGCGATATTTGAGCGTATATGGGGTGTACGCCAAAAGGGCTGCGCTACTTCGCATTTATCAATGTGGTCATTGGCGTACGCTACGCTGAAAATATACACCAGGTCGAGACGTGGCATAAATATACACCAAAATGAACCAGCACTGGAATCCACATAAAAATGAAGATGATCAACATGATAAACAGTGCCATTATATAAATCAATGCATATGTTACATAAATAACACTTTCCTGATTATACTACATAATAATCAATACAAATCCCGCTTTTGCGGGATTGTTATGGAGCACGATCCATGGCTACAGCGCTGACTGCAAAGACAGCGCTGCTCGCCCTTTTCTCCAGACTTCGAGCCTGGAGCCAGAGCAGTGCTGAGCTTAACTTTATGTGGTGTGATCGTTTTAGACTATGAAATTGATAACAACTGTAGTTTCGTCATTCCCTTAATTCGCCCGTGCTGCAATCAGGTTTTGTCGTCTCCATTCGGTTGTCACAATAAAATAAATACAGAAATACATTTAAAAAATAAAGAAATCTGAGAGATTAGGGGTGTCTTATTAATTGAGCGAGCAAATATCCACATGTCAAGAATTATTGACGTGAAAAGAGAATACAGTGGTCCCTCGCTATAACGCCGTTCACCTGTCGTGGCCTCGGAGTCTCGCGGAGTATTTAGTCCAATTTTGCATGCCTTTTTTTTTTTTTTTTTTACAGCGTTCTGTCTATCTGTTTATAAGAATCTTGTTGCCCAGAAGAGAAAAGAGCACCAACAACTACTCATAACTGTGTTTGTCACTCGGAAACAAACACCTGCAGCCAGGTGTGAGTGGAAAAAGGCGTGGCGTCAGGACGCAGAGGCGCGATCTGTGACATACTGGTCAGTCACTATTAATAATTTCTTATGTGTCCGACCTCGTTCGTTGATCGTTAAAATTAATTTGTTAGTTCTAAATGCCATCATAATTATTTATAGGAAAACTTTATATTTTTATTTCTCAAACAAATGTTTGGGCCTGAAACAGTTTGGTATTATTTTCCTACTAAGGTTTGAACTTTGAGAGTGTTTACACACGAGAGAAAAGTGAGAAAATGTTCATGCCTGATTGAGAAAGTGTATAAACTGTGTAGTGAGGGGTTTTACAGCTTTGAAACGTCTATAATAATTGTAAAAAATAACGCTGCCTAACGTCGCGGTTTCGCGTATTTCGGGCTATTTTTTAGAACTTAACTCCAGCGATTAATGAGGGACCACTGTAACACTTTATTGATTATATACTACAAAACAATTGATACGACGGCCGCTTTTGACGCTCTATTGGCACGCGTCGTGATTGGTGAAGTTCTTTTTCATTGCCGTCTTCCTGGCTTCCATGTCGTAAAATGAGGGTGTGTCTGAAGCGGAGTCTGAATATTTATGGGCGTGTTAATTATAATTACGATCGTTTCCACCCGCCGCATTTATCAAGATCACGTCAGGCGTACGCCAGAAATGGGCAGGTGGGCACTGCTTGATACATGTCACGGCGACTTTGGTATATTTCAAGTTTACACAGTAAAATTACGCCACAAGTGCGCAACATTGATACATGAGGCCCAGTATGAGCACAGAGAAGATGTTGATGAGCAGAGCTCTTCCCCCTCAATGATTTCTGGAATGTCAATCATTTTCCTTACCACACCAGGAAAAAAAGTAAGGTTAAGAACTGCTATTTCCTCAGCACATGTATCAGATTTAAGAATCTGGTGGGATTGCATTGCAGTTTAATCTTTCCTGCAGGCTTTCACTTATGAGCAGATGAGTGAGATGTCATCCAGTCATTAATCCTCATACCTTTTATTTTTGAAGTAAAGCCATGGTTTTCAAAGTGGCCATTTGTCTCTGCTAAAGGAGTTTAAGGTCTAGTGCTAAAACAAAAACAAACAAAAAACTCTACAGATACCAGTTACATAAACAAAAACAAAAAGCAAAGTCAATTTGTTTTTTTGACATTCTTTCCTCAGAAAGACTCACTGGTTTAGCTGGATGTGTTTGAATTAATTACTGATAATATTTAAATAAAAATGCAATACTGAATGGCAAACTTAAATATATAATTTATTCACTGCATTACACAGTCAAATCAACATACAGTTTAATTGAATCTTATGAGACCCAGTTCCACCAGTGATATATGACAAATTTTACTAAATAAAAAAGTAAAATTATATTAATTCCAAACTTCAAAGAAAAAGTTTT